>NW_017299926.1:738816-765983 GCF_001594075.2 Trachymyrmex cornetzi | reverse complement strand
GATAGTCTTATAAATCCGATCAAAATCAATCGGAAATATCCGTTGTGTTACTTTTTGAACGGATAAAGCCTGGAAATTTTTCACAGTGTAGTGTTGACAGTCATATCTATCGCGCTTTATACAGCGCTAATTCCCAATAGCCATTACTTTGTTGCTAGATTATAATTTATTTTGGAATTGACATCATTATCGATTAAAAAAATATCATAATTATGTAACAGCCTCTTTGGCAGTCTGAAAAAATTCGTCATTCAAAGTGGTTGAGTGTTCTGGAATATCCTATATGCACATGTAAATTTTTTCAGGTGCGCCGCGACTCTCTTTGGTTTTCGTCGAGAGAGCGCTAGGTTGTTAATGATTACCGGCCAGTTTTACGCTGGCCCGTAAGGCGCTGACATATGCGTCGCATCTCTCTCTCTCTCTCTCTCTCTCTCTCTCGTATAGCGTGGCGTGCAAGGTGCAAACCGTAAAAAGCCAACGACGTCGGCCGACGAACGACGGCAAGCAAAGTCGCGCGAGAGTTTAATTACCAGTGCACCTCTCTTTCTCTCTCTCTCTCTCTCTTTCTCTCGGCACTCGAAGAGGGTCTCGAGATCGCGGGACCGACTGACTAACGACTCGACGATCTTCGCGGCCGCGGAGATCCCTCGGTGGATAACGATAATTTCAGGAGCGTATTTTCAGACTGCCTCGTTTGGCTCTCCTCTCTTCGATCGTCGTCTCCCTTCCGAATGAACGGCTCGGCTCGGCAATGGGAACAGAGAAATAATATCGTCTCGCGGGAATGGGTTGGCTTTCACGGCGCGGCGGCATTTAGATATATCTAGAGTCTGCACCTCGGGAAATGAAACGAGGGAGTATATGCGTCGAGCGTTTACGCACCGTAATGGGACGCGCGGGTTTTGCGGCGACGCGACGGCCAGGTGGAGATGCATGTCCTAGAGTAAAATGCGAACGCGGCGCGGCGACGGGAAAACGCGACCGAATGAGAAGCCGGGATAATCGGATTATGCGCCCGTCGAAACGAACTCGTCTTAATGTCGACAGAACAGCGTGACATCGCGATACGTTTCGGTTGACTGAAAGATCGCAGAGTGTATGATGGAGAGTTTGATAGACATTTCGGAACTATGACAAGTGAATAACGGAAGTATAAAACATTAGAAGAGTTCCAATGTTTTTTATTCACTAAAAGGAGCAAGTGAATAAAGAAAAAACTATAAAAATTTAAAAAGTAATGAAAAATCTTATACTTCATCAATATAAAAAACATAATTATTGAAAAGTAAAAAATTTTAGAATCGTGTGTTTTAAACAAGGAATATAATATTAATCTGAGAAAAAAGAAACTTAATAATAACTGCTCAACACTTTTAATGTTAAGAATCAAACATATATTAAAAATTTGATTTATTTTAAAGTTTGTCAGTTTTCGAGGTAAATTAAAAAAAAATCTTCGTCTAAAAAATAATTTAGGCAATGAAGCAACTTTTACAAAAATGCTATATCTCCAGCGTAAACTAAATCGTGATACACGTAACATAAAAAGAAACAATTAAACTAGAAATTACTAGGGATTATTAGCGTTTTAGACTGATTATGTTGAAAGTCCGAAAAATTATCGGCCCGCAATCATATCTGAAATAGATTGATTTAATAAAGAATATATATTGTATATTATTCGAACCATAACTTCGACCACGTTGGCGTTTTCTATCGTATTTGATAAACTGGAAATCCTAGCAAAGAATTAATATGGCGCGAGAATAATATGCAGATAGATACTTTTTACACTTGTATGCCATGTATAATGGAATTCATTAAATTGAAGAACACGGAATTAATGTCATATTTAATAATGCATGATGCTGGATATTGCCGTAAACAACAAGTGAAGTCAGAGGAAACAGGGCGTTATCATATCGGCAAATTGTCTCGAAGGCAGTGTGATTCAGCGAATTCTAGCCCGTCCCCTTATAGAGACGAGGGCGATCGATTACACGCCAATCGGATCGATGGATCGCGCTAACTAGATCGTAAGAGTCGAGGACGACGATGCTCTATACCTACCTGCCTACGAGCGCCAAGTCCCGCCTCGCTATCGCAGACGCAAAAACCGCGTCTCAGGCTGGCATCTTTTCGTGGAAGTTATTTAATGGAGGAGACTCTTGGCGATTCTTCGATACCCATTACGATTCTCTCTATGAAATAAAATCACGAAGGTTACTTTCAAACGCTTGTCCCGAATCTCCAGAAAAATTGCATTAATTGCGATTTAACATGATTTTTTTAGAATTTGATATATGAATAAACGCATTTTATCTTATATCTGCATATCAGTTATGTTTATAATATAGTTATATGAAATTATAAATATAATAAGAAATTATAAACGTTCGATGTACATCGTCGAATGTTTTAAAGATTTTTTACTAGCTGTATTTATGTATTTTTATCGCCGAATTGATTGCTTTTTCTCGAACAAGGATCAAAATATGTATATGATGGGCCTCCTTCGTTTCCGTCAAAAAGTAGAAAATCAAAGTCGCCGTCGAGCAATTTTGCTACACTTTATATGCGTCGCGTCGTAAATACACATCACAAGAAAAAAAGACAGAAAGTCATGGCGGCATCTTCGTCGGAGAAAAGGATGGGTCGACGAGGATCAAGGAAGACGTAGAGAAAGATAAACGATCGCGCGCGCGTACGCCTCGTTCGTCCCGTAAAATTTTAAATCAGTCTAGTTGGCCTGTCAGTCGTGCCGTGAATGGGTACACACTATATCTGCACGGTGCACAAATTGCCACGCATTTAATTACTGTCCAATATGCAGCGGGAGGGAGGAGGGGGCCCCATTAATCACCCTCTCGATAACCCGTAATTTTCCACCAACGATAAAATCTGTCGCGCGACGGACGCTCGAGTTAGTGACTTCTTTGCATCATATGAAGACGACCGCACCAGGGAGAAATACACCGTAGAGAAGAGAAAGATGGAGAAAAAGAGTTAAACGGTAGACGGAGAAAGGAAGAGAGAGAGAGAGAGAGGGGCGAGGGGGAAAAAAAAGAAACAGAATGAGGAAAGTGGCGTGCTGCTACAACCCGTTCTGCGGAAAAGTGTGTGCGTGGCGAACGAGTCCTCTGCTACTGGTATAGGCTTGATATACGTTGTCAGTCTCCTAGACGAGCCACCGGCCACTGTGCTTCAGATAGGCCTAATGGTTAACGAACGCTCGTTCGTCGAGACAGATCGTCGACCTTCGATCGCCGGCCGTCTCGATTCCTCTAATTCTTTTTTGCGGGCCTCGCCCTCGCGGGAAGATACGCTCGGATGGTCGCAGCTTCTCTACCTCGTAGCCTATATAGATACCAACCACCGGCTTCCCTTCGGTAGCCCGTCTGGTTTTTTGGTAGCAGTTCACCAGAGTCCTACCGCCACCGCGGCGAGCCTGTCTGCCTTAAGGCCGCTCTTCCTTTCCGAAGCAGGAACGCCGGATGACCAGCCAATAGCGAAAGGCACGAGTCACATTTATGACACGGTTACATTTGTTTTTATGTAGTTTTTTTATGAAGATGATGTTATTCAAATTTCTTTTTCATAAACTTGTGCTACATCTTTTTTAAATTTATTTACCCAACTACATTTAGTTTAATAAAATTTTTTAACTGCTAGGTAAATAAAGTTAAAAATAATGATTAATGGTGCATCAAATTGTATCAAAAGATGCTACATTAACTGCGGTTATCAAATGAAGCTTTTAACTTCATAAACGCTTGGAATAATAATACAATTAAGTCACAAAAAATTCTAAGATAAAATTCATTTTTAGGCATTATCTTTCATGTAACATCTATTAGAGCATAAAGCGACAATTTTCAAACAAAGAAAATTTTTCGTTAAGAAAATGTAAATGTTTTGGTGCGTATCTGTTAGTCTTCAAGAAACAGCGAAAGCTCGCGCGTTAATCATACCCATCACTGCCGTGGCACAGCGGCCAGTATATGGGCAGATCGTGCGGGAGAGAAAGATCAAGCGCTCCACCCACGCCCACGTCTCAACCTGTTCTGTTTCTCCCGTCGAGCCACGGTTACAGGTGCCTGCCCGAGGGCATTCCTGCTGGAATTCTTCACCGATGATCTCCGCTACGTTTTCTTGCAAACTCATATCTTCGAATCATCACATATGTATCAAATCATAGACAGCAATATCCACTCTACATTCTATCGATACGAATATTTTGTTTACATCAAACCGAATGCAGTTTATCTCCTCCTTTTCATAAAAAAAACTGAGTTTCATTCATATTTTGTTGTATAAAAAAATCTTACAAAATCAGTATTTTCTTTTATTTTAAAAAATCTTTGATCGTTATATATACACTTTCGAATTTGAGAACTTTATATTTAAATTTTGATTGAGGCAAAATTTCTTACATAGATAGAAAGTAAAATAAAATTATTTTTGACGTGCATTTTGTTGGCTTCGGATAATTTCAATGGAAAAAAGTAAGGGAGAGACGAAGAAAGTAATGAAATATCGCAGCAGACTTTCTAGAAGGGTACTTCTCGGTTCTGACCGAAGGGAAATAAGAAGAAATCAAAGCGGTGGGAAGGTAGCGCCTAAGTACGCCCACACCGTCCTCTTTAGGGGACCTGTTCTCGACATTTACGTTCTGATATCTTTTCACTTCGTTTACGAGTCCCCTTTACGTTTTACGACCGATCATCGAGACCCTTTCTCTCCGCGAATGAAGGTGGAGAAGGATAGGACAAGTGGCGGCGCCGAGAAGAATAAAAGAATAGCCACTGTAAAGAAGAAAGGACCGAAACGCGCCGAGCACTGTCAAACAAGATTCATTGCGGATCTTCTCTAATCGAAGCGCTATTTTATAAAGTGGAGATATTTAGATTTATTATCTATTCTCTCTCTTTCTCTTTTGATTAATGCGGTTTTGTAATCAAGCCGCGCAAGGATCAATCTATAAATAAACACATAAATATGTGACTTCTGTTAAGGAGACGTCTAACCAAACACTTAATTCAAGAGCAACCTACCGCTACGAACGCACGTTTTTTTTCTGCGATGTCACTAAATGTGTCCTATAAAAGTTGTCATCTAGCTAATAAAAATAATCACTAGCCAGCTAATATTCATCTTACCTCTTTAAGAGAATAACACAAGAAGACTTTTAAACGCATAAAGGAATTTTTTGTGCGACCAAAGATGCAACAACAACAAGTCCTTATTCTAGAATCCCGAGGACACCCCGATGCGATGGTGCAAAGTTGAAGGACGCATGTGGACTATAGAATAAATCACGGTTCAGTCGCATTAAGTCACTTAAGCGACGTCATTTAAGCGGCTATCGGTGTCCGTCTCCGGCTGCCACGACGAGACTCTGGCCAGGAATTCGCATGTTTCTCCGTGAACGGATTTCTCGGTATTCATTGGAGGTAAGCGGGGCCGGTCTCGGCGAAGATCGGTCTCGAAACGGCGCACTACGCACGTACGCGTCGGTATGCAGCACGCTGGAGCCGCTGGAAAACCGTTGGACAATTCTCCGCATCCGCGTCCGCGACGCGACGTACCGCGTTTTTCCAGGAAGCCGAGCAAAATCTCTATTCTACGACCGTGACGTGCTATCGAGACCGAAGGCGGACCTGCAATCGAGATTATGCACGCGCACGTGGCGCCAAGATACCGTCGCATTGATTGTCATTGCATGTCCTGGTTTTGAAAAGGCACATCATTCGATTTCTCCTATTCAATGATTTCATTGACGCATTCGATCGGTAAAACAGACAAATTCTAATTCTTATTTCAAATCTAATTTCTCCTTTTGTTAGTTTCACTTGAGAAACAGAAAATTGATCTATTATTTTAACCTAATACGCTTTAAAATTCTTAACACTATTGGTTAAGACTGCGCAAAATCCGAAAATTCATGTAATGTTTTATATAATTAATTAACATCGAAAGAAGAATACGAGGATAATATGATCGCACACATCGCAAACAATTATTTATACAATATTTCCCTAAGATTTTCTTGATTTTTTAATTTTTATTATTAAAAGAGAATGCAGATAAGAACATTCATGAGATTTCTGGAATTAAATTTAGAGTATCGCACAACGAAAATTCGCCCACGCTATAAAAAAAATTGCGATATTAAATGCCAGTCATCGGTTGTCTGTTCGTTGATTTATACGCTCATACTAGCGATTTAAATTTCAAATATTCAGCGGATACATCTCTCGAGTTACATCGCGCGGTCTTATAACAAAGTGCCGTTGTCACGTCGGACAAGACGAACATTGTGATCCATACATACACATACACACACACGTAGTAGATTAAAATAAATATTTAAAAAAATCCCTCATTCGTAGGAATTGAGACCCAGTCGGAAATTCTGTGTTCAGCCAATAGAACACAACGTATCATTATTCACCTGTAACTTTGTAAAATGTCAAAAATACTCCATTTTCTCTACTTTCGAAAACAAAATAACGTTTTAACAGGGTTGTGCGCGTTACCTAAAAAAAGTAACGCGTTACTGTTACCGTTAGTTTTTTAAAAAAGTAACTCGTTACCATCACTCGTTACCAATTTTAAAAAGTAACTCGTTACCGTTACTTGAAAAGTATTCGTTACTTTTTCGTTATTTTTTTTTATAATGCTAAAGTAAGTTATTAGATTTTAAAATTACATTAGCAGATAATTTAATACTAAATGTGAAATAAATATTCAAACTCTTGAAATTCTCTACTAACTAGTTTGTACACAGAGCAGAGTTTTTTTCTCTATATTAAACTTACCTACAGTTTACTAATTCTTTATTTTAGTTAGATAATATTATTTTTATGTACTCATTTTTGTAAGAATTTATATTAAACAGATAATAGATTAAACATTGTTTTTAAACATTAATGTTTCCTGGTGAAAATAAATCGATGAAATCTTTATCAATAGACCCATTTCAGTATAATTCATAATGAAATGAGTCAATTGATAGAGATTTCAGCGATTTTCAGCGATTTCAACGATTTATTTTCATCACTATTATGTGTATTTCAATATTTATTGTCCCTACTAAAAATTTACAGTATATATATATATATATGTAATGTGAAGTATATATTTTCAACATTGGCAGTACCTATTAGAACACAGTATAAGATACTAAGTACAAAATACTTTTTAAGAAATTAAGAATAAATTATAAAATAAGAAAATAATAGGGGACTGAAGTAACGGTAAATTCGTTACCGTTACTGTAAAAATGTAACGACGTTACCGTTACCGTTACAGACAGAAAAATGTAATGAAAACGGCAACGGCGTTACAAGTAACGCGTTACTTTCCAACCCTGCGTTTTAATAGATATTCGAATTAATTAGTCCAGGACGGATCTCTTCTATTTCGAATTAATTTCCTAAATAACGACTGGCCCGCTATTTGTCATCCATAAGTGATGATGCCGTCTATTTTTACAAAGTGGACGAGGTTCTTTTATCGAGAACGTTAAAAAAGTTCCGTTAATCGCGGAGCAGCCGAAACGGGGCTGCATCGCGATAATCGGCACGTGATCGAGCGCGATCTCGTCGAGAGGCGATCGTCTCTCGGCTTTTAATGGCGGCCACAGCGTTAATGACAAATGGTCGGTCAATATTGTGGCACAAAAACGTGACGAATATTCTAATTGCGTCTCGTTACAACTTGGTGATTTTTCACCGTCTCTTCCATTCTCTAGAAGACCTCCGTTACCTCGATTACCAGTCGTTCTGATTGTGAGGCTAGCCTCATGCAGTCCATACCTGTTAGTCTTACACATCAATATCTGTTCTTGTAGAATTGGTAAGACGACAAATTATAATTTATATGCAAACAGTCGCTTGATTTTTATCGGTCTCAAGTATTTTTTGTAAAAATATTTAAAATAAATACTTATAAAATAGATGTTAACCTTGTTTGTTTTTAACCTAAATCATGTTTCATGGTAATTGAAAGGATTGATGCATGCACAAAACCGATGTTTTATTTTATAATATTCGTATGTAACTTTGTATTATATCATAATGAAAAAAATCTTTCATCGTAAAAAGTATAATAAAGCCTATTCATGCTATTCTATTTTGACAGTCACTAAGTTTTTCATTTTTAATATTTCTTATTAATTTATTAAGTATTGTGCTTACGATAGCAAAAATATGTGTAAACTTTCAAATATGTATTTCATATTATTTATTGTAATCAATAATATTATTCACAATACGTGATCAAATTATACATGTATTGATTAAATTTTATATCTATCGGAACATCATTAACCATGTTGTATTTACATTGGCGCTATCATAAATAGCATTATGTATTATTATGAAGTCATAGTTTATTAGTACCTGCAAATCTAAACCTCGCCTATTTAAATGTTGCGACGATATGTCAATTACTATCATTAGCTATTTAACGTTGTTAACAACAACGTTGCGCCAACAAAATAGTATCTAATTCAGTGGCGCTCAAATGTCAACCTATAATAACATATAATCGGAAGTTATTTCTCGCGAAAATTAATTTGTGTCCGATTAAAATTATATATCTTGAAGCTCGAGATTAAACCACGTACTTTAAATCGTTTCTAACATGAATTTAAATTAGATTTCGATCGAAGCAAGAATAACGGAATAAATCTTAGATATGCTACATCAACAATGATAATGTACCGTGCGAGCAGTTTATCAAAAATGATAGTAAAGCAATATACATATATGAGGATTTAATTTAAACGTCAGTTCATTTGTCCATTGCCTTAATTATTTAATTACTGTTTAAAGACGCGCCGGATTAGAAAAGTCATTTAAATTGGCGCAAATAACATGAGCACCTTCGAATAACAACATCACCATCGTTCGATTGTTTCAGGACGAGGTAGGTGGTAGTACGGTGGTAGCGGAGGGTGTCGTAGGTGGTATAAGGGGCCCAAGCGGCGGGTGCCGCGCATCCTCGATGACGATGGCCGAGAGCGCCGTGGAGGACGCCGCAGCCGCGCCCCCGGGCCCGGCCAAGCCGCCACCACCTTCTTGTACGAACAATAACACCCTTGCGGCGACAGCCAACCGTAACCATCGGAATCCCCGCAAGAAACGAAGACGGCTGGAACAGGTAGTGGACACGCTGCAAGCCCATCGCAGTTCGCCATCCGAAGGCGAAGTATTGAAGTTCGAAGGCAGCGGTCCCGTATCCGAAGAGGAAGATGTTTTTGGCTCGCCCAGATCATCGTCTTCGCGATCTGCTGTGGATACCACTGCGGTAATGGGCCAATTACCGTTGAGGTTAAAGGACGCGGAAGCAGTGACGTCAACCGAAGAAGAATTCAACGAGATCAGTCAGCAGTATCACTATCCCCACCGACCATACTGCTACTCGTACCATCATCACCATCGACATCGTTATTCCCCCTATCAAAACAACCACCGATTGTCAGCGACCAAGTACTCTGACTGTACGTGCAACCAGTGCTCGCTGGCTGCGTCGGCAGCAATGATGTTACCGTCGGCGACCTCCCTACAGACACCGCTATCGCGAACCAGCTTCACGCACTATAGCAGTATATGCGGCACATATAGCATATTTGAGCAGTACATGCATACCAAGTACCTGTCGTCGTCGTCAGGCGACATCTTCCGCGGACGCAGTCACTCCGATTCAGATGTTGTGTCCAGGTGGGACGAAACGCGGGTTCCGGCCGCAACCACTTCCTTTTCTTCTGTCGTCAATCATCCTCCGAGAAGTGGCTCTCTCGAGAGCGACAGTACAAGTCCTCAAGAATCGCCATTGGATCTCTCCATGAAGAATCTGATGTTACAATCCACCGCGGCTGCTTCGGCAGTCGCCAATAGGTCACCGGCTCTTCAGCTGCTACCGTCCGGTATCGTAACGCGAGGTTCCGTCAGCGTGCCAGTAGTCAGGGGCGATGTTGCATCACCCACGACGAAAAAGAGCGTTGCGGTACGGTACAATTTGGAGGTTCTACCCGTTGTTGAGGAAATGGCGCCGGGCGCGGACGTGGCTTATGTCTGTCCAGAGTGCGGGCAGATGTTCAGTCTGCATGATCGCCTGGCAAAGCACATGGCATCCAGACATCGTCGACAAGGTCTCCACGATGCCTCAGCGAAAGCGTACCTCTGCGATGTCTGTCAAAGGAGTTTTGCGAGGTCGGACATGTTGACGAGGCACATGAGACTGCACACCGGTGTCAAACCGTACACATGCCGGGTTTGTCGACAGGTGTTCAGCAGATCTGATCACCTTAGCACCCACCAACGAACCCATACCGGCGAGAAACCATATAAATGTCCGCAATGTGCCTATGCAGCCTGTCGCAGGGATATGATCACCAGGCATCTGAAAACTCACAATCGATGCGCGGACGGCCCTATTCCGAAGACCGAACCCGGTTTACTCGCTGGTGAGGAATGTCCCACTTTCGATCAGAACGTGGCGGCGCCATCAGCGGTTATCAAGGCTGAATGACAACGATCGGTCGGATGACCCTGGTTGCATTCTAGATCCAGGTCCCAGCGAGGATCTCGCGTTAAGATCGATCGAGGGTCTTCAGGTACCTTCGTGAATCGATCAGGACTTTGCGGGAACATGTTGAGAGAGCGAAATCGTCGCTCGACCATCTCCATGACATTAGCCGAGCGTTAGGAAGAAATTAATACTTGAAGAGATCACGATTTTGATGGAACAAGATAATTAGCGAGAGGGAAGATTTGTTCTGTTATAATTCGATTTCGCGAGAATTCCGACGAATATAACTAATACGAGTCTGTGATGGAGCTTAAATTTTTGGGAAAGCTATTTTGGAAAAGATTGCAGCTAGACGTGTTAATTTCATTCTTTCGCTGCATATTGAAGTCTTTTCCTACAAGAAGTTTATAATATAATCGTATCAATACATTTAAAGAATTTATTAATAGAAATTTTTTTTTTAATTGCTTATGCAGCATACTTGACAATTATTCCTTCCTTTTTCTTTTTTCGTTTATGATTTATGATTATTATAAATTGAAAAATATATTAATAGTGTATAATATTGTCTATAAAGTGACTTTGTTGTCTCAAGTGACTATATTGCAATGTTTTGCGATTTTTTTAATTGTATTTACAAACTTAAAATTTCCTCTATGCTCTACTCAGCGAAAGAGTTAAATTCGCACGTCGGGAAGCATCATGGAGAGCTGAATGATAAAAATGAACTTCGCTCCCGTGAGTATTATATTGTATTATTTATTTAAAAATAAATGACTTTTTGTTTAACAATTTTTTGCGGATTGCCTAAAAATCATTATCCCTTCATACGTCATACGCGATCGCGCGCGTTAACAGCGAATAATACCGAACAGTATTATTGTACTTCTTTGACCTCCGCATCTGATTCTGTTTCCGCAATTCGAGTACTTTCATTCTTCCTAATGTTTCATCGCGGTATACGATATTATAATTACAACTTCGACCAAGGAAGAACCGAGAGCAATCTATTTGTATACGTATATTAATAAAGTTTATTATAAATAAATTACTGATAAATTAGTAATTTATTTAAAACAGACAATATATATAAATATATTTTATAATATATTATATACTGTATATAATATATGTATGTATATATTATATAATATTATATATATAATATATATATTTTTATACATATTCTAGTTTTCAAAACGTTGAAATTTCTTAAAGCTTGATTTTGTTTTTTGAGATCTGAAATTCGACTGTCAACTGTCTTGATTATTGTTCTCGGAGATTGCTTGATTGTCATGGAAAGGATATAGCACCTAACCAGCTGCTCTCTTTGTATATCTTTCGCTTTCTCGTTCTCGATGCATAAAATTAAGACACACAAGCTGAAAATAAAGCATTCCTGCTCAGCCGAGTGCAGCGCGGTGCACGGAGATACATCAAAGCGGTGCTTAAAGGCTCGGCGTTAGAATCGAATTGTGTTTTTATCGTGCTCGTAAAACGACCACGTATCCAATAATAGTGCATGTAAATAATCAATCATACCGCGCATCATTTCACGAAAGACTTTCCTAATCTTTAACATTAACTGTGGAGAAATCTGGAACGTAGCCCGTCGGCGACGCGAACATACGTGCCAAATTTTAGGTGAGAGAATATTTCGGACACGCGATTAACACATGAATCAACCCCAGTAAACTGCATGTCGAGGTCTGCGAAAATCTATAGTTTTAATATATTGTTATTTTTGTCTTTCTTATTTTTCATGGAAATTCTTTAGCTAAAATGTATATAAAATATATGACGAAACGCAAATTGTTCAGAATTTAATACGATTTCGAATCGTGTTAAATTAATTGTATCGAAGATACAACAAGAGATGTAGAGGATTTATTAGACCTCAATAAGCAGTTTTAAAGTTATACTATTTAGAACATATCTGTCGGTCAAGCACGATTTGCGGAATGGAGAAAAACTATTGGTGATGAAAGAATAACCTTATCGACAAATGCCGAAAAAAGAGATCGCGAGAGAAAACGAGATATCAATCAGAACCAAATCAATTAACGAGATAATTACTCTGATTGAGAATTGATTTACCGCCAATATTTTTCTCATGTGTCTATTTCTGTAAGTAGCGAGTCGCCATTGGTAACCTCGTCGATTCGCCCAAAACCTGCTCAAGTTGTTGTTACTCGAAAACTTGTTAAGACTCGACTTCCTATAGAGGTCAAAAGAAAATAAAACGGTGATGTATTGGTAGTTATAAATAAATCGCGATCATTATTTTGCGATGGACATTTTGTTAGCGCGGAGTCTGAAAATTGCCCGATCGCAAGAATAAGAACAATATGAAAAAGAAATAAACATATTCGTACCTGCAGAGAGAGAGAGAGAGAGAGAGAGAGAGAGAGAGAGAGAGAGAGGGAGAGAGAGAGAAACAATGTTAAAGCATAATAAAGCGTATAGAAATAACGTTAATTAGTGAGTAATATTATTGACACTATTATTGCGTTTTATTATTGTAACTATTACGATTACAATTATTCGCGCCGCCGCACGCTCATAGGGAGATAAAATATTTTTTTATATAATGCATTTGAAGTATGTGTGACCTCACGAAAGGCTTCGAGTACGTGAACACAGAGTTTAGTTTGAAAGTTGTTCTCATCTCGAAATTAATGCTAATTAAGTAACTTCGAACGCTGCAAGAGACGATAACATCGGCGTCAGTTCGTTATATTATTGATAAACAAATGCTCAAGTTGACGCGATTGATACTCTTTGAATTTTTTTTTAACGTTTTCCTGTAGAAGCTAAATGTAAGTGAACAGCGGTCGTTGCGGCGCGATTAATCGAAACTGGTTGTGGTGCTTAAGCGAAGAAGGGCGAATCCGACAGGATATCTTTGCGCTGTGAATCGACGAAGACAATCTAAAAGTATACTCAAGCCATGATCTCTGTACGGATAAGATCGTCAGACCGAGTGAATGGCGGATTAAATCCGCTAATGTCGTTCTAATAGAGCTACAGAACGTATACATTATGCGTTAATGACATTATTTACCAATGCTTCCCCCACATAATCCTTATGGTAGAAATAAATATATAACTAGATGAAGAGAGATCAGAGAGAAAACAAAAGCAAATACGATAAATAATCCTACGAGATGCTCTCACGTTAAAATACAATAAACAAAACTTCATCTCGCTGTTCGCTCGGTCCTGCGAATAAATTCGTCTCTCATTTCGGAAACGTCAATTCCAAATAGTTTTACAATAGTTGTATGGTGACTCGTTGAGCAGCATGCGCCGACATAATACTCGAGCTTACTCAGCCTCGATCGTTTCGTCCTTAATCCTTATCCTATACGTATGTATATTTGTGTACTTCCCCGATGTGTCTCCTATTCCTCGTCGGAAAAAAAAAATAAAAGTATCAGCGCGCGCTGATAGACGCGTAGCACGCGCATAGATACAATATATCTCTGTATTTTTGTATATCAAGGTTTTTTCTAATTACCTATCTACCGATTAAGCGTTTTCACAGAGGACGAGTAAGTAGCTATTAAGGAGAAAGTATTGTCGCTCTCTGCTTGCCATTTTACTTGCCCCTTTGATCGAACGATTGCTTGGAAAGCGGTGTTTATCATATGGTGCGACGCGCGAGGGAAGATCGTCAAATCGGAGGATCACTCGTTCTTTAATCGATAATAGTCGAAGTACATATCGTGCGACAATGGCTGTGTTCCAAAATTTACTGCCAGTACTGAAAATCTATAGTTTACGCGTTACGTGCGTTATAGATTTTCAGTATTTTGGCAATATATTTTGGAACACAGCCAAATGTATCGTTTAAAACCAAATCAAACGTATTTTTTGTGAATTAATTGCTTACGTCTGAGACGAGTTATAAACTAATTAATTACTAAAGTAAATTGTTTGGTATGCTTTATAGACGGAAAAATTTACATCGCAATATACGATGGGTGATTAATTTTGAAGTGCCATCCAGCCTTCGACGCGTCGCAAACATGTCCTTTTTTGTTTCATTTTTTTTTATTCTTTGGCGTGATTATTGAAACGAGAACATCGAGACTTCTCACTTGACGTTATCCCTCGCATCAATTCAGCCTTAAACTGACAGAATCTCTTGTGTAATAAGTCTGTAGTAATTTAAGTAAGAAAAGACGTGAGAAAGGAATAAACGCGTTTGACGCGTCTTCGGGCAGTTAAGCGATCGCCGTGCCAGACCTGTTCTTGTAATTATTAATACAAGTGTAGCCATTCGTATGATTATTATTATTTCTATTATTAATATTATTAATTATTATTAATATTATTATTATCTCTAGTTATGTTGTTAAGTGATTAATCATGTTTAATGCTTCTATTATTTATTTTGTTATCCCGTTCATGAGTCAAGCTTTCTATTCTTCTGTCTCGTCTGTTCTTTCCTCACTATTTCCATTCTTTTCCATTCTTTATCTTTGTCCTATTAATTTTTCGTTACTTATTTTCATTTTATTCATTTATCCTTTACCATCACTCCGTCACCGAATCGGAAAAAGGGAGAGAGAATTCAATTTACGTAAAAAAAATTTGTATCTTTGTAACAAATATTTATCGAATATTTTTCAATTTGAATAAGACTAAATAATACTTTGAATCTCAAACTCATCTCCCTTTTCTTCGATTTATATGGCACAGAAAAAGCTTGTCTCCGAAGAGATTTTGATCTCCAATTCCCAAACGAAAACATATCTTTTGTAACGATGAAACGCTGGCGAAAATTTGTGTAAATGATTGATGATGATTGTGTACGTTAATTTATAAATTATGTTGTGTTTACGATTCGTGCCAGAATGGAAAAAAATATAATTTTTCAACGAATCACTCCGTACTTCATCATTTTCACCTATATGTTTCCCATTATATTTTGTTATTCCATTTTTATATTTTTTCCTCTCGTTAAAAATGTGTGACTTATATTTTAATATAAACTATTAAATATTAAGTAAATGAACTGTGTGATATATTTATTGAAAGATATTTTGGTAACTAGATAAAGATATTTTAGTAATATAATGATTTCAATTCGGACTACAGAAGATTAAAGACTTGCAATAGATTTAATTTACTTTCGATTTTATAATTTAAAGGAATTAAATTTTTTTAATTGTTTCTAAATGCTAATTTAATAATTATGTCGAAAAGTATGTGGTGCCTTGCAACGTTCGAGAATTCATATTTAGGATAAATAAATAAATCAATATGAAGAAATGCGAATATATCTATCATATCATTTTAAGGCTGAAACAGCGATAATTATGTAGGAACAGGATTCGAACGAATTATTTTTTCATTGCGATTTTTAAATAAGAGAGCTAAAACTTTCCGATATACACGTGATTCATAAGCTGTATCTATACACAAGCAGTCAGTGTTGTGCAAGACAATCGTGATTATTACCTAAATGAGGAAATGTATCAAATACATGTATAAATATATGTAACTAATACGCTGTTACTACATACTTAAATTATATAATTAAATTTTATCACGTATCTTATACAAAGTAACGTTTAAAAATATTTGATCAAGCGATAAAATTATCCCTATTTATATCGCAAAGAAATTTGATCAAAGAAATTCTTATTTTATAAATAATTGATTGCATTTATTTGTACAATGCACAACACTACTCACGACACTTATTGCAGTACTGTAAATATACAAGGCCTTTAACAACAAGGGCATATATTCGTTTTGTCATGATGTCATCTTTGTATCCTTTTCTACTGCCATAAATTTATAATCCGCATATCTGTACATCGAAATGAGAACAAGAACCTGTAATGTTGCTGCACTTCTATGATGAAAATATATATATACACGTTACTTGTTTCTTACTAAAGGACCTCCATAATTTTTCTGTACATTTATTTGAAACCTATCATGACAAAATTTTATTTTTGATTATTGTTTTAAATCTAATTAAATAAAAAACATATTTTTCTATGAAGAATCTCTTAATTCACATAATTAAATTATGTGAGAATTATGTTATAAAAAAAAAGTAAGCAGCGCGTATTTTATCAAAGTATTCTCATATATACGTATAAGCAGTTTTGCATTTCTTTTAATATACATTTATTAATAACTAGAAATATTTATGAATGTGTCGCGATTATATTAAATGCTTGGCAGAAGATGTAGCACGAAAAAAGGAAGTAACGTCATGATCGAAGCGACACTGATAACCCGGCCTGACCCGACCGCCAACAAATTCGCAAATAGATGCATGCTTCTTCCGCGTCATAAAAACAACGAAAACGATCAATGTTATATATTTTTTCACATAAAAAATTTTATGGCAATTTATTCACATTTATCTAACTCGTATTTATGTTTATCTAGTAATTGGATTTAAAATACATTATATACCATTTAAAGAAGTTTCTTGCTATAAACTATTAGAACTATCGAAAATAGAATTCTACCACTAGTAATAACAGTAATTTTCTACCACTAGAGCTTCTAGATTAAACATGTTATATTTTAACGATTTTTAATTATTATGTCTAGTATATTTATTGTAAAATCCAAGATAAGTAACGTGTGATTATGGTGAAATCGTCAATTCCTTTCAACTTGACCTAAAAATGAAAGTGAGAGAAAGATAATAGTACCATAAAATATTTGTTGAAAATATTTTATAGGGCAGCGGATTGCTTGTTTAATATCTCATGCATGTTACAAAACTTTAATCTAGTTAACAATGACTGATTTTGTTTTCTACCATAAAATTTTATTTTCGAAAAAATCGAATTAGAAAATATATTGAATATAAATTCTATCTTTGTTATAATATATATACATATTAACATAACACAATACATACTATGTATTGTGTAATGTTAATAAGAGGCGATAGATTATACATGTAACAGACAATAACTATTTCGATATTTCAGGAAACTGGCCAACATGGATAAATTAATTGATACGAAGCAATAAATTGATATTCCAACACAGCATCCAAATTCACTGAAAATCATATTAAGTCCTTATCAGTAGAATGCATATTAATGATCAGCTTAATGTTTACGTCAGATGTCTGAACAGAGTTTCAGTTATACACCTTATTATACGCGCATTATGCGTTCGTTGGACGTACATCGTAGCCGTATCCTTTTCGGTGCGGTCGATATCCCGGATAAGCGGTAATGGAATAATCGACGTTCCGTGTAAGGGATATTCGGGTAATCGGCTTGCCGATGCACTATCTCCATAACAATATCCGCTGACACAATTTTTCAAATACACAAGCTTACCGTATCAGCCAGCGTGCTCCGTAATGGATACTAGTTGCAGCAGCGTGAACGAAAATGCATCAATAATTAAATTAATCCATTTTAGGATCTCCTTAAGCATTCGGACCACACCGAGATTCCAGGCGTTCTCTCCGTTCGAATGCGAATATCAGTCCTATCGACCGGAATAGTTCGGTTCACTTGCTATGCACTCGAAGATTAATTAATATGATATTACCACGTGATTAATGGTCCGACACATTTGCACGCTGTCTGTCATCTCGCATATACACTGCGCTTATTTTAGATATTTTATTTCCAAAATATTTCCATAGATTATATAGAAATAGTATTATTACCAGACATATGATTTTTTTATCTAATATTTAATAAAGTTTTGATAATATTTTCTAAAAAGATATGTCCGTGATTATTTATTGGAAAATATTATTATTAAATTGATACATATGATTTATTATTTTGTCTTTAATAAAATTTTTATAACATTTTTACAAAACAAAAATATTACGACCAAAAAGAAATTACACGACGATGTATGCATATTGCTATCAAATTCATTGTATGGACATAAAACATGGTTTTAAAAAATTAAAACAGAAAATTCCACTGATATATATAAGTTTCTTATTTTTGCAACCTTCATATCATTCTTGGAGGTAACTCTCACCATTTCGTTATCTTTATCCGAGAACGTGATGATGCTATGATACTCTAAGAGGTACTAAACAACATACAGCCTTGAAAAACTGCCGACGAGACAAATCGTGCTTCTTTCGCCTATTCTATTTCATTATAGTTTCACTTTACGAGTATCAGCCGTCAAATAACTCAATTTTTGCGAAATTCATATAATCTTTTTTATATTTTGCTTATATACGCAGTTAAATGCCCACGAATTCTGTTTTTTTTTTTATAAGTCATTAATATTTAAATCAATTGCAAGTCTTTTCATATAATTGTACACCGTCAACCGCAAAAAACTTGTTTATTATAAAAAAATGTACTACCTTAAAATTGAAATATTTATTATTACTCCTCCAAATTTAAATAGTACTAAATAATGTATATTTCTAATTTTAAATGAAAGTTTAATTAGTTTCCTTCGACTTTTTTTTCTTTCTCTGTTATGCGGAATCAAGTTGTAGAAGAAAATCGGAAGAATATCGCGAAGCAGTCTTTCGTAACGATTTATAGATCTCCTCCCGCTGTCATCGTCGCAACGTGTCGGCGCAACGTGTCGGCCTTTCCTTTCCGCGAACGGCCGCGCCGCGATGTGGCGTGGCACCGCGTAACGCGATTCCATTTTCTCGCTTTTTCAACGCATACACGCGCGCAATCGCCAATGTGAATATAAATTATTGCGAACGGTGGTTGGAAAACAGTTCCGAGACGCAGACAGAAAGAACTCGCGCGATTCATTAGAAATTATAAGTGCCGCATCGCGCGCGCCACTTGGCCAATCGGTTCTCTGTTGATCTCACACTGATCTTTTTTCTTATTATATACTTCTTTATTTCCCGGTCCCTTTTTCCTCCTCTTTCTCTGTCAATTCTACGTGGTGAACCGGCTGCGATTGTACTTGTCACCGCTCCCCATTCCACCCACGCCGCCTCCGTGCTCGGCTTTCTACGGTCCGAGGACCGGTCCCATTTTTTTACCACGACAGCGTCCTTTACTTTCCTCCCCCTCCCCCGCTTCTAAAGCAGCTCTTCACTGTCCTTTTCCTGATCTATATGTTCGCCGTTCGTTCTCATCTCCATTCCTCTCTCCCTCTCTTTCTATCTCTCTTAATCTTTTACGTAGCGGAACTTGTCTATCTCACGGAAAAATATCGATCGTTTGCCGAGATACTGCCCGGACTGAAATGAGTTGTCGTCGTTGCCGCGAATTGGCACCGTCATTCGATCGTTATACTCGGTAATAATAACTATCGTTACAACGTAACTCGCTCTCACGTTATTAAGACCGCGAATAATTTCATTGAGCTGCGTTTGTTCAGAATTATCTCTGCAATTTAAATTTTTTTTTTTTTCCTAATGACGCGAGTTTTATCTCGCACGGGATTCAATTTAATTCAATAATGCCATAAGAAACATAGCTCTTTTTATATAACGTGTTGGAAAATTAGTGAAAGGATAAGGTTATTATGTTCAATACTCGACGTTGAGGTAATAATCGATCGATTAAGGATCAATATCCTTGTGCGTAAGGAAACGCATAATCGTCATTGATGATGGGTACGTCGAAGCATCCGCTCGATTGCTTTGATTCATGAGTGCATTCGCAGCGCAGCGCTAATTGAAACATATACAGGCGTCGAACCGTTACAATTATCGGCGCTTCCAGCGGTAACATTTAATTTCTAGTAATGAACGCCAAGCCGGTGCAAATCCGCAGATTCACGCGGATCGCGCGAGAGAGAAGATTAACGAGCGCTATGCGCTCGTAAATTACAGCCGCGAGCGGACGATGAGACACGGTACGACGAACTTTACCGAAGACGCCAACGATTGCCAAGCATCGCTCGCTTAATATGCACGACGTTTAGAAAAAAAGGTTAACTCAAGAATTTTTAAGATCTGCACACGGAGAGAATTTTCTTTTAAAATTTACCCTGAAAATATGGTACAGTATTTTAAAGATTTTTACCATGCACTTCAGTAAAATTGATCAAACTTATTATAAACACAAATAAAATAAAGCATACAGCCACAACGCTATGATAAAATTTGCGCGAGTCAATTTATTAAATTACAATAAAATATGAAAATTAAACGTTTCGGTCACAATTTTTGACCGTCATCAGTAATTATACGCCTAATATCATTATTTACCATTACAAAAATATATCTCGTAAATACTCTTATTAATTATAAATGATCTGTTACATTTTTGTAATGGTAAATAATGATATTAGGCGTATAATTACTGATGACGGTCAAAAATTGTGACCGAAACGTTTAATTTTCATATTTTATTGTAATTTAATAAATTGACTTGCGCAAATTTTATCTAGCGTTGTGGTTGTATGCTTTATTTTATTTGTGTTTATAAAAATTTAGCCATCTTCTGAATTTAAATTTATTAAACTTATTATATACTTTATTATAGTTTTATTAATGAATGAAATTGATTTATATTAAAATTCTTCGAAATACGATATTGTCCAACAACTGTCATATTTTCAGGGTAAATTCTAAGAAAAAATTCTCTCCGTGCAGATTAAAATATGTCGGAATTGTGTATCACTTATGCTTAAATGCGTCATAATATATTTTTTTAGGTCTTTCGTATCATTTAATAACTTTCCATACTTTAGCAATATTAATTATTTTATTAACTAATAGTTTGATAATAATATAATTTAATATTTTTTATATATATCTTAAAGTGTATGTGTATATATGTGTGTGTTCTATGTTTGACGTTCTAATTAAAACGATACCGCCTATTTGTGTTTTCCAATTTCTTTCCATACATAACGAGATATATATCTTATTAGTCGCGACTAGTCTCGATAATTCACAAACCTTAATTATAATCTTTATAATTTTTTTCAGTCTAAATGTCACTCGTGTCATAAAGGCGCTATTTTACATCACTGTGGACACTTTCATAAAATAAAAACAAGACAGATTGCGAATTAAGAAACGTGTGAGTCGTTCGTGGTTATTATACAGTCGATAGGGACCGTCGGAATCGAACGCCGATCGAGACCGCGCGTTTGTCCGGCAACATGGCATTAGAGATCGTGACAAAAACCAGTTTACGAGAGAAGCTGGAGACCGGAAATCAACAATAGACAAGTTCGAGTGAAAGAGGATGCGGGAGAAAGATGTGGCGCGTTTGCGCGAGCTGGCAAGAAAGAAACACGCGCGAATGCGAAGGGAAGCTCGCCAACGCGTGCAGTGCACCAACTTTTCTTGCAACTACGACCTCGAGGCATCCGGTCTCTCGCACGCATGCTGAGTACTTCTCCATCGATTGGATCCTTGCAGCGTCACACGGAGAAACTCCACGAAATATCGAAGACTTTGAACCGTTTGATAACCAATAGATCTATAATAACATCTTGTATATGTAACTTGATCTGCGCTTTGAAGTGACGACTTTATTAAAGTTTAGCAACGTCTTCGCGCGTAATCAATTTAATTCTTAATCTCCAATTTGAAACTTTTACCTCTCTATTTTATTTTATTTTTTTTAAATTAGTTTAAATCGAAAAAAATATGTATCTCCTTCAGCATTTAAACTAAATGTAAAATTAACATACTTGAAAAAAAAAAAAATAATATATATATATATATACATATGTATATATACTTACCTTGCACTTATCGTTAAATAAACTGTTTGCTCGCAAATAGTAAATTATGTCATTTCATATGTCACCAAATGACGTGGCAATTTTGCAAAGTGACATGACGTCGAGGAAGATCGCGCGCCGCGATATCCTAATCGATTAATAGCCATCGCGACGCCAAATTTACTCCGTTAAATAAACGATCCTATCGGCAGGTGCGGTGTGTGCGACACGGGGAGAAATACGCGCCGCCGCATGACGTATCCGAAAAAAGAAAAACGAAAGAGAACCACCTCTATCGGCGCGATATGACGATGCAGGAACGCAGGAACGTTTTACGCGTAGGCGGTCGCGATAGTATCGGATCGGTGGTACTTACGCCCAGATATATCTCTGTACACATGTGTATACGTACGTATGTACAAGCTCTATCTCTATTACCCGGCTAATTTCACACAGCACGGCACGGCACGGCACGTCATGCCACGCGCATGCGATCGGCCTCGGATACGAAGTCTCCGGGCTTCGGGACGAAGCCGCGTTTACAAAATGCGCCAAGAAAACGTGGTAGCTGTGAAACGAGGAACAAGTTCCCGCGGTGTAAAAAATATTAATTGTAAAGGATAGCTAAGTGTTCGATAACTTTGGATACCACGCGCGACGAATGCGACCACGAGCGTGATAGCCAACTTATGCCTATGTCCTCTTACAAGCCTGTTATCTATCGGATGAAATCATTTCGAGCAGTCTCTCCGAGCAAGAGTTTTCTTACAATCTCATTTCCTATCCCAGATTGGCTATATCTCGACTATATCTTTATATCTTTTTAAAGCTGTTCTAATCTCATCGCCAATCTTTTTAAACAGGTCTATCGAACATAAAAGCCGGAACCATCTTCTAAGTTCCGCAACTATGGTATATTTTACTGTAAATATATATATTACTTAGCATATATTTTTTAAATTAAAATATGAGGATCAGGGCTAATGAGAGTTAAGGCGCAGTAATTGGAACGTTAATTAATTTATGTAAAAATGTTCTTTATTCAAATTACTTGATTGAACGTTTCCGCTTTGATTTTTAACAACAAATTCCCAAAGGATCAGAAATTAATATCCTGCCAATTTTATTCTTGATTACATTCGATACATCGTCGATTATGTAGTTAAATACAAAATGAAAACCGATTATGAGAGATCTGTCAATACTCTATAAAATCCTAATGTCCAGGAATGTAAGATTGAAACTTCAATAAAATATAAAATGCGCAAGTCATGTTGATGACAATGTAATATATGACTGTATCACCGAAGTTGAAAGTAAAATGTATCTTTCCTTTCTTTATTTTTAAAATAAAACAAGTTTAAGCTTTTTTACTAATATATATTACATACCTTTCATTTTTTATTGATTCTAAAATTGTATTTTCTCTTTTTCTATACCTTATAATGATATGTTTTTGATTGTTTTATGTGTTCTTAAAATATTGAACTTTTATATCACTAATTTACCAAAATATAACACAAAATTTTTACATATAATTTTTTAGTAGTACAAAAATTTTTGAACGAGATTAATGAAAGCATTTCTCATCTTTATTTCAATTTACGACTTTTCTTTGTTATGTATTTCTACGCTTCAGTTACATGTTCAGTCTCATTAACTCATTCATTACTTATTTGTATAAAAAAATTAATTAGTTTACGTTTTTAAATATTGATATAATAGTATCTTTCTCTCCGCTTCCTCTTTATAGCTTTTCGTAATCGGCGGCATTATGGACTATGGAGTACACACACACACACACACACACACTTTGAAAAAGTGTTGAGGCATAACGAATCGCGACAGTGGATAATCCACCTTCGTCGTCGCGTTTTTGCATTACTTTTGTTGCGTTTACGCTTACCGTCGTTTAAAATCAGGAAGGCGAATGTGAGAGTACCTGAGAGAAAAGTCCCGAAGATCGCGCAAGGCTTGCGGCACGATAATGCGCTTATTCATAGCGAATAATCCGCTTAATATGCCGCGACACTCAGTTATTAACACGCGCGCGCCGATCAATTAGCACGGTTTTTCGACCCACGCCTAAGATTAAAGTGCTCGGGATTAGTACCGGTAATTATACTGTATCGGGCATTAATTATTCCTCGTCTTATCATCTAGGCGTTATAATTCTTCGGGAATAGAGAGACGCAATTAAACGGGCGGATGCTGTAGTCTAGGATGTAAAAATGTGTTGCATCTGGTTGAGAATCTTGTAATAATTCAATTTAACGTGAAAACTATTATTTTGTTCAAGATTGTCGCGTTTTATTAAGATATCTGAGTTGTCAAGGTGATAATAAATTGTTGCATAAATAGGTATATGATAAGAACTATCTAAAAAATTAGAAAAATATATATTATAACGTTTTTTTAAACGAAAACAGATGTGGAATATTGAAAGAAACATGCCAAGATCAAATCATCATGGAGTATAGCGATATATAATCGGCACTTGCTTGATAATGCTACAATATTAAGGCTTCTCATCACTCGCGTTATGGATGTTCATATTGATATCGGAAATGAGAAAACACATAATGAAAATTCTTACAAAATATATTAAAACAGAAGTATTTTTCAATAAAACAATATTTATCTACATTTAATAAAGAGTACACCTGTAAAATAAGATCAAAAACTCTCATTTTATTTTGGAGAGAAAATAGAATAAAATTATATTTATTTCTCTCAATTCATAAATACCATATAACTTGTTTCAATTTTTTATTAAACATAATTCAATTTCAAATATATGGTTGTTTATTACTTGCCAGAACACAAAAGAAACTTTCGATATATTTTACAAACCTTTTATTTTATTGATTGCAAATATTGTTTAGTTAAAAAAATACGTTTTAATATAAAGTTTGTAAGAATTTTGTTTACGTATTTTTCTCGCTTTTGACATCACAATTCAAAATGGCTGCAGTAAGTAGGTAGGAGGGGTTTGTATATTTCATATAGCAATATCAATATATTTCTCACACAAAAATTATATCTGATGATAACGAAGCAAGTAACATTTGACACGATTGCTATTAAACGTGATATCGTATTTCTCTGGCGTGTTTCTTGATTAAATCGTATCAAAGTATCTACCGCTTGACGTCGTCGCGGTGGAATTAATGCCAACGCATAATCGTTTATTTCTCATAATGACTTTTTACCGAATCGCAACCGGTGCCACGTGAAGAAAACGGCTCTCAACTTTACTTGCTCTTCGCGAGAGAAAAACCAGCGGGACGTCTCGAAGAGCATACACATCAACGAGCATACGGATATATTATACTCTTTTATATCGTTTCGCGATTCGCGCGATCGTCGACCAGTGCGAGACATTTATCTGGCGTAATGGGCACGATCGGACGCGATCAAGCCAATCGAGAATTACGGCGGTACGGGGTGAGCTATCAGCCGGCAGTGCGGCGTCGATACAGAACGCGAGCGAAATTGTTGTTAGCCAACGGGATCGTAATTATCCCTCACAGTCATTAGTCGGAAATATATCAGCCGGGTGACACACGAAAACGCGCACTGATGTGCGCCTACCGACTGGATGGAGAAGGGCACGAGAGATATTGATCTCGAGATATCGTATGCACCTTTCCTCGTATGCATGGCACCGTGTAGTGCTGCCGCAGGTGACTGTCGGTCCGTCGTGGACAGCCGGGCAATCGGCACTCTCTTCAACGTGGAGATATTTATTTATTGGCATGGACTTTAATCACCCTCCTTGCAGTTGGCTATTATTGAGAACGAGAATATATTCCGATAGATATGTGGCCCGTATTACAGAAACTATAGCCATTAACGTTGCGATGTAAATATGTCTCAACACACGTGTGTAACAACGTTACAGAAGGAAGACAATAAGAAGTATGTAAAGTGTAAGTGTTGTAATTCCTTGATTGAAGTGCATTCCTTTAAACAACCCGCAGTTCTACATTTCTTCCCCTTTATTTTAAATTAAAGTTAAATCTATTTAGACTAAAATAAAAAATAAAATTCTATCTCTCACTGAGAATAAGTTTAATAAACTAATGTATATATTCGATAAGGAAATATCGATCATTAATTAGATATATAAGATTGAGATTTTCATAATCTACAATTCGTACATTATATGTATATTGACATACAACTAAAAAGTAAAAATTAACATTATTATTTCTGAATTATAAAAAATTTAAAAAAGTAAAAATATCCGTGCGCCAGTTAAAAGCATAGAAAAAATATTATATTTCTAGCTAATCTATTATATTACATTGTGATATGACATATTAAAAAGAGAATAAATTTTCATCAATCTTATCGTCGATTAGCAAAAAGCGAGGATGTAAGAATCATTTATCGACTGTTCTATCGCACGACTGAGAGATATAGACCGGTCCAACTGATCCTTTAATCATTTTGATCTTCGATTATGTCTTTAAGATCGTTTCAATTGTCGTCGTCTGCGCGTCCCGCGAGACCACACAGAGCGACTAAATCGGAGGAGCTTAATTAATCGGTGTTAATTCTTTCTGACTCTTCTCACCGAAGATTTTCGCCGATCATCGCACGATCGAAGACACTCTTCGAAAACGTCACACAGGCAAGGAAGAGAAGGTACGAAACGCGACGAGAGATTGGCCAGTTTCACGAGATCTTCGTGAGAGATGAAGAAAGATAGAGAAAAGAGAAGACGCAAGACGCGAAAGAGAAGAGGCCCCGCAGGCCGACGAAGAAGGAGAGGCGGGCAAGGGAGAACCGTAAATTTCCGTTATGGGACTCCTCGTAAAGCCGGCTCCGGTCGGCGCGATAAAAAGGCCAGTCCGCAGGTTGCTGCTCCCGAGGATGACTCCTTCCTCTTGCCCTCCCCTTGCCCCACATCCCCTTTCTCTTTACGCCTTCCTTTTGGGCAAGAACGACCGGGAAAACTGTGTGAGGAGAGACGGCGGCTG
>NW_017299926.1:704655-738741 GCF_001594075.2 Trachymyrmex cornetzi | reverse complement strand
AATTGCTGACGCTCACCCACGCAAAATCTTACCAGGCGTAAATACGGCTTAATGTCCTCTCCTTCTTTCGTCTGCTTCTTTTTTGTCTTCCCATGCAACGTGTTCATGTTCTTCCATCGCTTGGATGCTGAATTGGCACAATCGTATATTTTCTCATTTTTTCAATTTCGACATATGTTTTACAGAACAAATCGAGACAAATTTGACATATTGTAAAATAATTCATAATGGATCATTACGGTCGAGTCACATGTTTGGATTAATCATTCGCGCATATCGTCACGATGCGATATTATTATATTCCTCGATAATTAGCTATCAGTTTGATTTATACTCAGAATTAAATAAATTAAAAGCTATAAACATTCTCTATATAGAAATAATTGGATTCCTCTTTTACGGAAGTCATATCATCATATATCACATTAAATCTTTTATGATATAATGAACACAAAACTTTAATTACTTAATAAAAAATAACTTCAATATCTATTGGTGTTTAAAAAACGTACTTTTATAAACGACTTTTAATTTTAGAACCATACTTGCTTGCAGATAAATGTAGAGCTACATGCTCACTTCATTTATTATGAAACTGTATAAACCGGGTCATCCCCCAGCCGAGATCAAATATTATTTTACCTTATCCGGAAATATCTTCGTGTGCATTTCATAAATGGGCGTAATTTGAGCTACAGTCTGTGTGCACGATATTCACATTCAATAATATATTCAACATGTTCAATTTGGTTAACGTAGATTGACATCTGCGGAGGGTGAGTGCACCTGAATGCAAAATCCAGAAATTTCGGCTAATAAATAACTGAATCGTTGGGAGAGGTCAAACGCTATATTGATTTACTTCGCGTCACTCCTCTGTCTTATTTGAAAATCCGAGCTCATCGCCCGGATGCAACATGTCAATTATGGGATTTAGGTCAACATTAAAAACGAATTTCCGCGGTTTATTTAAAAAGTGATTTTAAATAAAATAAAATCGAATTTGTCTAATTGTATAATTTATTTATGAACTCTTAATGAACTTAATAGAAATATATACTTATTAAAACTTAATTAACTCAATGGAAATATATTACACCGTAAAAAAAATTGTACATTTGTATTAGAAACAATCACGTTCTTGTTAACAGTTTGTGTTGAATTTTTTAACATATTCGAGTTAATCGAACATAACATTATGTTATTTAAAAATTTTGTATTGATATTCAACATTTTTTAGTGTTAAAATAACATAATATTATGAATAAGTAAACAAATAACGTAAAAATAAAGTGTTTTAGATGATCACAAAAGAGAGCAGCCATACCTACCCAAATAAAAACAATTTTATATGGAGTAAGAAAATTGTACGTGTGTTCGGGTAGATATGGCTGTCTTCGTGATCATCCAAAAGCTATGGGAACCATATTTCTCAACAATTGATATCAAAATTAAGTAGTAGACAAAAATTCAACCTTGTCGCTATCGATATTTTTTTTTTCAAAAAAAATTTACCACTTTGACCTAGTATGACGATTTCTTGCACCCTTCTGAAAGGTATGGGAGTCCGCCTGTCTTGGAATAAGGGTATTAACTATCAATTGCAACAACATTCAATCTTGACGCTTTCAATAAAAAAATCAAAATCTGCAAAATTTTGGAAAGCCCACCTCCTCTTCAAACGACCGCGACAGGGCTTAAATATATATGTATTGTTTTTATGTTTTACATGAAATAAAAGGTTACCCACTTCTCATACTTGTCGCTATGGGTAACAAAATCACTACAGTGGCTTCTTGGTCTATTAATTCTCTATTTCTTAACTTTACTTTTCTTCTTTTTATAGTTTATTGCTTATTAATCTTTCTATGATTATTTCTAAAATATTATTTTTCAATATGTAGCATGTAGGAAAATTCGTAAAAATAATTTAAACGATCAGATCCTTTTCTATCATTTCTGATCATCTATATGTCTATATTATAACTTATAAACCTGTTACTGACGTATATTTGTATTACAAACGGTTCATTGACGTTTATCCTACGGGATAAGAAGATGCGTTCGTAAATAGTACCTCGACGACCAATAAACTGCAATTCTATCCGCCGTAGAAGAGTCATTTCGATGTAGTACAAAGAACAATAAAACAATCGTTTCGTTTTACCGATTCGTAGTGGCAACTCAAGTTGGATTGCTGGCGAAGTATAAATAATGTAGAGCCATCAGTCGTTAGCTCTAAAAGAGCTGCCCGCTTCTCCGCGTTTCTTCTATTCGTCGTTGTTCTTCTTCTCGAGACAGATTGTCGAGGATTGCAATGGCGAAATCGATAAACAGGAGTTTGTTTCGAATTATTATGACCGTTTTTGTTAAGTCGCGAAGATATAACTATACTTGGATACAATATAATTCCTCTTGGATTAAAAATCGCATTTCCTCCCAGAATCCAATTTATGTTAAAATCTACGGAGTTTATACTGTTAAATACATACTCATAATGTCAAATACCCCCCAATTTAAGTCATTTTTAATTATTTATACAAGTCTCGATTACTTCTATTCAATATGCTGTTAATTTAACTAAAATAATGTTAAATAATTTAAATTTAAAAAATGTATTAAACTTGACATAAAAGTTTATTATTTACTGAGTACATACGTTGATGGATGATGTTTACTTTAAAACTACAGAAATGGATACTTTCATGTTTCGATACACATAGATATTAAAGATAATAAAATTATTTAATTCAAGAGATTGAGTTATCATTGCTCTTTTAATATCTAACATCAATGACTACGTTTACATGGTTCGATTTACGCCGAAGTTATACATCGATGTTATGAAACTGACTAATCACAGTCATTCCATTCTTTAGAAGAATAGCTATGATTGGCCAATTTCATGATATCGATATAACTTCGGCGTAAATCGAGCCGTGTAAATGTAGTCAATGTATAAACAACATCTTAGTCCTCTCGCTATTATCTGTTATTCCATTAGGAATGTGTCAACGCGACATTTATTAAGCACCAATAGAACGCCCTCGGTTTGCACACATGGTTGTTGCTGATTTTGTCCAGACACGAATAGCATGTTTGTAGCGAGAAAAATGCGAATGCCTGAAATGGCTGAGACTTGGCCTGTAAATCTGTAAAACATTGGCTGCTCTATCAATAGCCCTAAACGCTTTCGCATTCGATCATTCCTGTTTTTTGCAAGTGATTTCTGCTAAGCCAACGAGAGAAAAGAAAGGAAAAACCGCGACAGATTTACTACCCACGTAGTAAACACGTGAGAGAGAGAGAGAGAGAGAGAGAGAGAGAGAGAGAGAGAGATTTGCTCATGTGATAGCCGTTCATGGAAAGTCCGATCCTACTGTTCGACTATAAAGCGCTTAAGTTATAAATCTGTTTTTGTCATAAAACTATAAGTATAAAAGTGATTGGAATTGGAAGTAATATAATAATGTAGGAATAATATAATAATGATTTAAATTAGTCTCTCATATATGTGAAGAATAGTGATTAATTCAATTATTACATTAAATATCATATTGTATCATATACTTGTTCAACAAAAAATTCAATGCCGATTTGTAATAAATAATTCAAAATCTTTTTAAAGTTATATCTGAGATTTCTATTATTACTCTATAAATTCTTTGGAGTGGAATCTCATTCTAAAAAGTGAAGAAAAAGAAAAAGAGTGACTCTATTTTCTTGAGATTCATTCTAAAAATTTTAAAGGGTAGATTTTAAGCCCATTCTACAATTGCGTAAGTGTAGTTGTAAATATAGTTGTAGTTGTAAGAATTGATCAATCACTGTCGAATATGAGAAGAATATTCAACTGTGATTCAATTCTTACAACTACAATCACTTATAACTACGCTTACGTAATTGTAGAATAGGCTTTATTCTAAAAATTATCTGGACGGCTAGAATAATAAACAGGTTATAAAAATACAGAGTGATACGATGAATACATACGTTTCATTCTTTCAAACAAAATATCTGGTGACACGGTCTCGACGCTAAGACATGGCATGAGACACTGATGTGCCTCCTTTACGTGAGCCGGTGAATTGCACCAGAGATTATCGAATCTCAGTAACGGCTGTCCCGATCGAGTTTTAAGTACATTTTTTATAAGAAGACGTCGAATCCAACATACATTGTCTGCGATGGAACAGTTGCAGTGACAATTGTAACAGAATGCGTAATAATGCTCAAAGGCAGTACTCTAACATGGATTTTCCCACGGACGAAAGAGCTCGCGCATCTCGGTCGACCATTAACTTCGAAATCTTCGATTTACGGTTGGTTTCTCGCGCGTTTCAACTTTATGCGTGCGAACAATGGCCGCCCACGCCGGAGCATTATATTTATTCGTCGATCTATCTGGTGAATGCGTGTACGCACCCCTCTTGCACGTATATATATGTATGCACAACGTCGCAAGTCCCTGCGCGTTCACAGCGTGGCGTGTATATATCTCCTTCACTTCCTTTCCGCGGCCATAAACTTTCGGAGCACCTTCTCTCCCTGCTCGACACGCCGCGAAAGAACGAAGAAGAAGAGCTGCGGCGTAAATGTCGTCAGCCGCACCGCGACTTCGCGCATCATGAATCCTTCGCGAAAACTGCTCGTTAATCCAAAAAATATTTTTAAACTCACTTTATATATAATCGTCTATTGATTCAGCAAGATTGAATATCCTGAATTCCTATTTTTACATCTTAATTTTACTTAGTTAACTTAGTTCTATTTTTACCAATCGAACTGTGCGTTTTATACATGCGTATAGTAAAACAGATTAATATAATTATAATTATATTTGCATATTCCAGATAATTTAAATTCTAGTTTATACCTTCTCAATTAAACATATTTTATTAATAATATTTCTAGAATTAACAATATAATTTTCTCGCACATTATAGATAGTATAAATAAAATTTTATCTCTAAACTCCTTTTAAAAAGGAATCTGAATTATTAAATTATTTGAAAAATTATTGAGCACGTATTAAATAATTAATATAGTAAAAATGATTTTAGTCTGTCTGCTAATTAATTTTTTATTATCATTGACATTAAATCAACTCTTTATCGATATTTAATATATCAGTTTTCTTTAATCAAGCGAATTTCTTTAATTAAATAAGTGCTTTGAAATTTAATCGAGGAGACCATTCTAATTCGAGAAAATGGTATTGACCAGGTCGACAAATTTATAGCCACTGTATGAGAAACTGTAATTGTCCTATTAATACTCGATCAAAGCATACGAAAAACTATTCAGTCTTAGGAGAAAGACAAAATTGCTGACGGCCACAGAAAACACCATTCTATAATCTTCATCAAGATGAGCACAGCGAGAGGGAACAAATGTTTTTGCCGAACGTATGGTGAAATATAAAATGGATGAAGTTTCGAGAAGAAAAAAAAAGAAGCGGAACAATGAAAAATCGATTAGACGCCTATTTAGCGGGCTTCGAGATAACAATGTACCACGAAGCAAACGTCGAGCGATTAAAGTCAATTTCGCCGGATCAAAGAGATCAGGCTGTCGATATCGGATTTTTTGTCGGACTAGAGGGAAACTCGTTCTCCACCTGCAAAGTCCTCTCCTCCTCGAGGAAGGCGGACGGACGGCTTGGCGTCACCTTTCTTTCCCCGTTCCGCCCGCGGAATTCACGACCGCAGGCCGCAGGCTCGTTTCGAATTTTTTTGTAAGTGCATGCGGGCACACCTACGTCAAATCGTAAATACATTTATTCATGTTAGGCAGTGGCCAAGTATTGTATTCCGTTCAAACGATCCGGTAGACAATGAAACGGGGGCGTTTTCGTTGGCTCTTGTCGAGTGTATCGAGAAAGAGAAAGAATATTAGGGATACCAGTGGCGAGATAGCGAAGAAAACTGTTCCAAAATTTATTTTATTGACGAAGACGTCAATTATAGTTATACGTTAATAAACGTAAAAATTCACATTGGTGAACTCTTGCGTTCTTTTTAACAATACATGTATATATAAAATAAATCACCGGAAATAGTAATATCGATTATTCTATAAGATGCATTTAGAAAGTTTTTGCACGATTCTGTATTACTAATTCGATAAGAATTCAAATTAATCCGAGGCGATGTAATTTTAGATAATATGTCGTTTGTATAACAGTATAATTGGACTTTTCATCGTACTATATTTGATCATCTTTATCTTATTCATAATTTAATTATTATAATAATTTGTTACTTGATAATGTTACTTTCGTCGCAAAAGATTTATGTTATTCACACTATTTTATTATACGCGTTTTAAAAGCATAAAACAGCTTTTATTTAGATATTGTTATTCAATCATTATATAATATAGTAATGGTTTCACGCTTAAAAAAATATAATTAATACAAAATATGAAAACAGTAGGTATGAAAAATTTGGAAATTCAAAATGTCACAGAATTATGCTCCAGAATATCGCATTCGGTATTCACGTGTGTGAAAAGGATATTTACCAAATGGAGTATACTAGTATACTAAAGACTGATAAAAAAAAACGTTAAAATCGGCGGTTCCTTGATAGAAGGATATCCACTATTCTCTCGCAATTGGCAACAAGGACGATCGATGCGCAGAACGTTTAATTGGCAATTATTTGTTGAGGCAGCGAGACCGACACCATAAAGCATTGTAAATCGGTGAAGGATAAATCCTCTCTTCGCCGAGAAAACGATCACCGGCAATCCCCCTCCCCGCCCTGTTTACGACGAGAAATACATCCGGCTACGTGAACGCAATCGCGAGACAGCCCTCTCCCGCCCTTTTATCCTTGTGATTTCCTCTTTTATGTGCGCGCTCGTACACGCGAAAGATGTACGCACAGAGACGCACAAAGAACACAGTTTCACGCATTCAAGATTGATAAAAGAAAATTTGTGATAAAGCGGATATCACCACGCAACATAATCCTCACTCTCCAAATTCTTTGGAATAGAATCTCACTCTAAAGAGTGAAAATTGAGTCAGTCTTGAAAAAGAGTGGCTCAATTTTCAATCTTTAAGAGTGAGATTTCATTCTTCAGAATAAGATTCACTCTAAAAGTTTCAGAGAGCAAAAATTTGAATACATGAGAGTTGATTTATGAGCCAATATCCGTGCTGCTTTAGGAAGAGAAAAAGAGAAAGGGAGAAAGAGAGAGAACAATAATATAGTTAATACCTTCATTTTAATTTAATTCTTCTTTCACCCTTAAAAATCAAAGCTTTTTATTACAGCTGTTTCACTAAGCGTTATACGATTGCAACGTCGCAGTATAATACCGATTAAAAACGTGCTCTTTTATTTTCTTTATTTATTTCGAAAGATATAACCTAACCTCTCTTAAAGATACGCAACGGGTGTGAAAATCTAATTTAATCTGAGAAAATATACTTTTACAGAAATAATTTGTAGTTTGCGTGCGCGAGATGGAATTTCCTTCGACTATACGCACGATTCGAATGTATGAGTCCGAAAATCGTAGAGAAAACTATGTAGCTACAACGTAGCGAAAGTAACGGAAGGAGAGAGAAGCATCGATCGACTCGTTAACCATGTGCACCTGCATAGAGGTGCACATATCGTTTGCGCGCGGCCGTGGCGTACGTGTGGGCCGATCTTGGCGGCGACCTCGGGGGCTGTTCGTGGCACTGTGTGTGGAACCCTGGGACCGCAGGGAGCCGCTTATTACCGATGCGGAATCAATTTCAATTTCGCGCGGGTTCACCACCTGCGATGCCAGCCGGTCGCGAAGGCCGCGCGCCTCGCCCTGAGATTACCTGGCAAAACGAACAAGCCTCGCAGCGCGCTACCTCGCACACGTGCTTCCTGCGCGTTCATTCAATCCGAGCGATGTATATGGCACGCACAACCACGGTTAGACCCGTGCTTATAATCGTTACTTGCATCTCTCGTTCTCATTATCGAAAATAAAAGATAATTCGACTCACCGGTACGACGCCGGTACGCGCAGCGGCGGAGTTGCATCGCGATCTTTTAATCTGCTAAATAAAGATATATCCGCAAATTATGGCATCGTTCGAAGTAATACTTGGAAAAGTAATTAACGCGTGCGTTAATTTTTTCGTTCGATTGTCAAATAGATATTTAGTGAAACAATTACGTATTGCCAATTGTCTTATCAAATATAAATTTTTATATAGGTATATAACTTTATAAATAAAAATCTTTCCATAATTTTTATTCAAATTTATTCAAATTTATTTATTTTATTTTTATTTAAATCATTTAAACAAACAAAATCTCTTTTTAAACATGAAAATGATTAATTCCGTAAATATAACATGTAAAATTCGATTGTACTATTCGGTATTCGCCACTACGGACATTTTGCGCTGTTTGCGATTCGTGGCTCACCGTTTATATGTGATATTAGTTCTATTCGTGAATCTACGCGAATTAACTAATTCGTCGGTATTCACGACTTTTAATTTTGTCGAAAAAACCGCTCCGTTGGTGAATTAGTATAAAAATAAATCTTACATAAACGATGAATCGTGAAAAAAATATCGCACATAATCTGGCATTCTAGCGTAATATATAATATATAAGTAATGTATGAAAAGGACAGTTTTATTGAAGTATCTAAAAGTTTAGCTAGATACAAGATCTGAAGTTGGAACATTAAAGTAATTATATAGAACGCTCAAACTGATTGCTAAAATGTTAAAACTTTTTTCAGTATTACTCATCATTGCTTGGGATTCTTACATAATCATTTTGATGCTCCAAAAAAATTATTTTTAAACCTGTAATAGCAAATTCGATTGGACGCACTGATGCCTTATTAAACTCATTATACAAATTGATGTAAAAATGTGTGTTTGATTACTACTCTTAAATGACTGATTTCTGTTAACAATTTACATGGAGCATTGATAAGGATCCGAAACAGGATCGAAACGTCTGCGATTATAATTATGTTAATTTAAATAAACCAATCTTCACATTGTCATCCTATATTGACTTGAATAGGTATTATTTTATTGTATTGATTTATCTCAATCGAGCTTATAATACTTAGTTTATTAATTATATATAAATATAAAACCGTGAAATGCTTAAATAAACTTTATCGTGCAGTTAAATAAAATATGTATTTTATAATTCAAAATATTTGCATTCCACTTTTATATTTAGATAAAATTAGTGTACAACGGCTTTGATAGATGCGTCTAATTGAATTAGCCAAATTTAAAATATAAAAATTTGAGATACTTCAACAAAATCATTCTTTCTAGGGTAACTCCAGTATATATACGCCGCACCTATCAAAAACTTAATTTATTAAGTGTTATTTACTATGTTTAAAATAAACGAACTATATCAGTAAAAACTTTGTACTGTTTACTACTATAAAAAAAATATTAGAAATCCGAAATATTTAGTTTTCGTATTAAAAAATAAACTTTTTGAAATCTTGCATTTTTGCTATATATAGATAATGGGTGGGATATATGGCAAAAAAATGCAAGGGTTTCAACAAACTAAACAAAGAATACGAAAGCAAAGCACTTGTATTTTGCTCTATATACAATATGCTTTACTATTCCTCTACACGTATGTATCACGAAATAACCACTAGGTCTTTTACACGCCTTACAGTCGTTAATCGTTTTATATAGATTATAATTTATGATGATGCTACTTGTTACACACACAGTGACGAATCGATTCACCTCACAATAATTTCATTAATATTAACAGTAAGAAGCTCAAATTATAGCTCAATACTAATATAACATAAAGACATATAACAGAGTAGTTGCGAGAAAATTATCCCCACTCCTTCTATTTTTTCTGACTTCCGCGGCGTAAATCCCAGCGCGGCGTATATACCGGAGTTATCCTATGTTATAAATACATAATGTATAAAGTATAAACGACAAATGAGACTTACTCAGGGTTGCTTCGCCGTCGCCTGATGCCTCCCAGACCTCCTCCTCCTCCTCACCCTTCGCGTAATCGTCGCATTGATACAACATACTCGCAAAAACACTCGAATTAATATAAATTGTCTAATCATTAGAATGCTATTCGATGCATGCGTCACTTTAAATGGCACTCTTGGTGTTAAACGCACACGATATGTACCTTGCTTCGCTTTGCGACGAACAATGAAAGGTGAAAAGATCGATATCTGTGAGACTACGACCGTTCGATACGCACGATGTGTCGCAAATAAATGCAACGGACGATCTAAGATCTATTTAAGATGGCGGAGAAACTTCGCAAAACGCGCGCGGCCAACTTCACGCGTCAAGAGCGATTACCGTCGCGACGACGCTACACTTGTTGCTCGTAACTACACTTTCTATATATTAAATATTAATATACGTTCACGTTTTGCGGTAATTGCTATCTCATCTCATAACAAGCGAATAAATATACACATTAAGACTGAAAATAAAGAATTCACGGAATACGATATGTAAAAGTATGATCGTCGCATTGCGTTGTCCGCGTTTGTTCGTACAATAGATTTCGATCATGCAAGCGACGAGACACAAAAACTGAAGCAGTAAGATACAAACAATAAGCAAATCAACATTTTGAATTTGCATTTGTTATCACCTTATTTCTCTTGTGATTGGTTGATTCACCTATTACTTTGTCTTACTGACTCTTACGTTTTTTTTTGTATACCGTAGCCTTTAACTCGTAAATAAATCAACCAATCATAGTAGAGAATGTAAGGCAATAACGTAAGGACGTAAGCACTTTACTGCTTACGTTTTTTTATGAGTCACTACTTAAACATGTTTTCACATTGAATTCATACTTTGAGATTGTCAGATATTGATACGAAGATAATATAATAAATCGACTTAATTAAACACGTTGCGATGTTACATCCGTTTGCGACATTTCGTAACGACGACGAAAGATGACGTCTGTAACTTTAGTTTAATTAACACAACGCGCAATACGACGTTAATCAAGTTATTGGCTGATAAAAATACGATTGGCTATCTAAAAAAATACATACTCGGAATTTGATATTGTTTATGCATGTATAAATACTATAAATCCCGTGAAATACATTATTTATAGACACTCGATACGTCACACGACTTTCTTAATAACTCGCAAATTACACTTAAATTAAATCGACGAAGATTTAAAAGGGCGATGTGAGATTTATTAGCCGGATCTCTCTATCTCCTTCTGTCTCTCACTCGAAATGTCATTAAAGAAACAGATTATACGTACAAACTCATTACGAATAAATATCGCAACAGCACAACAGCTTATATAGTTCTTATCCTTTAAGGCTTTTTTACTTCGACCGAGTGAATCGGAAATAAAAGCGAAATACATGTTTCGGTGAAGAGCTGTCGCCTCGATGTGCTTACGATTTGTTAATCACGGACGTTAAATCACGCAGATCGATACTCATTAAGAATTCGCTATCATATCAGAAAATAATGCGACAACATGCGGAGCTGCCTACCTGCTCGAACTTCAGCGTGAGAATGGCTCAAGGTAACCGCACGTGATAAACAAACGTCGAGCATCCAACGGTATTGTGTACATCAGATGAACAAACTCGTTTCCGTTACGAAATGTGTAACGAAATAATACTGCGAAACAAATGTACATACATATGTATCACATACATATGTACATATGACGTATCATTTTAGTCTTGTTGTTCACCGAATGTTAAACAAGGATAACATGATACATTATGCGCAATATGCGATATCATTCGGTAACGAGTTTGTACAAACAGTAACTAAAAGATTGCAACACTTTCTTTTCGATGGGTTTCGGAATACAGCCTGCTCACCGAGCGATTGATTCTTATTTATGGATTCATACGAAACGCATTTGAAAAAAAAATGTTGCACCTTTTAGTTGCTAATTATATGTACAATCTGTTTCTTTATGGTATCAGGGATGGTTTTATTAGATTTGTTCGCTAATTGTTTGCACTTTTTGCATTCAATGTCTTCACTTTCTTTCTTTCTAACGCCCGAATATATATTTATTTCCTTTTAAGGGAGGCATCTGTTTTATCGATTATTTATTTTCAAATAATATATACAGTGAGAGCAAAAAGTATTCGTACAAGGAAATTTTTTATAAAAAAGTCTTATTTATAGAAAATAAACATTAATTAACAATTTTATACAATAAATACATTCTGTTCTAACATAAACAAATAAGCTCCGCATGTATTCCTGATTTTAGAAGCTAAATTTTTCGACTGTACGAGTATTTTTTGAGCATCCAAACAATATAATTTTTAATTTTTGCTTATTTTTCAGATAATATATTTTTTATAATTAATACACATCTTTTGGTACATGTAATTTTAAGACATACAGTCTATTTTATTCTTTACGAATAAATTGTTAATTACTCAACAAGAAATGATTGTCAATTAAACGTCGAAATAATTAATTGATGTTGAAATCATCGTATCGATATTGATTCGATATCAATTCGATGACTCATTTCTTGCTAGATAATATTTACTTTTTAAAAATAAAGTTTTTTTTATAAAATATTTTCTCTGTTAATACTTTTTGCACTCACTGTACATATATATATATTAAACAATTTTTTTCCACACAATTAAAGTATAAACGATAATGTAACTCAAACCGATCAATTTTATGTTTAAAAAAAGTTAGAAAATTATAGTTTTGTTACTTTTGATATCAATTCATAACAAAATATTTGCTTTATATGTACAAGTTTTATACTTTATAAGTATACAACAATCTTCATTTGTTGGACTAGAGATTACATGACAAACAATATTGAGTTCTTAAAAAATTAAGTTTAGATATTTAATATGAAAGATTAGTCGGAAAATTTGTACTTATGTGTGCATGCGATACTGCTGTAATATAGTGATGTATCAATGACATGTAAATTGTATGTGTGTAAGTCCTACTATGACGAAGCCCGTGAAAATTGTCGATAAAACAGATGACTTTAGGATCCTCTTAATAATGCCAACATTTTTAAAGATTTCAAGCAAAGCGAATCTACTGTTTACACGTTTAAATAATTTCGCCAAAGGTCTATTGTCGCACATCCTCTCTCTCTCTCTCTCTCTTTCTCTCTCTCTCTCTCTCTCTCTACTTTATTTCCTAGACACGTTAGATATCGCCTAGGAAATTATTAGAAACGATTTTGCATTTGATTGAGAAGTGAAAGTATAATCACGTGAATTCTAAACGCAACTATACTGATGCTTGATGTATGACAAAACAAAATAATACTGTGAAACAAATGTACACTCGCAGTATTGGATGCTTTCCATTTAGTCGACAAGTTTGTCATTTTGTTTTTGTTACTCGTGGAATGCAAAGAAAAATAAAACGACTTTTGTGTCGACTTGTGTCACTAAATGGAAGGCACCATTATTTCGTTATACATTTCGCAACGGAGATGAGTTTGTTCATTTGAAGATGGTTTAAAAAACGTAATATTGTCGGACGCTCGGTCGCACTGGCCGCGATTGTTTATCATATCATACGCAGTTACCTTGAGCCATTCTGAGCCATTCGCACGCCGAGATTCGAGCAGGTAGACAGCGGCGCGGGACGCTCCGTGTATTGTCGCGTTATTCCTTGTGATATGATAGCGAATGAGTATTGATTGATACGAATAAAGGCAACAGTTCTTCGATATTTCGGATTTTAATGTTCGTCATATTTTAATTAACCACAAACTTTATTAACTAAATATTATAAGGTATAAAGAATGAGAATTTTCATGGGCTTATTCGTTATAGAATTAGCGATTCCGAACTCAAAAACATTATGTAGCATGTACCTGAATTTATTTTAAAAATCAGTAAGATCTAGCAAACTTAACCTCACATAATAGATAATAAAATAATCTCTCGCGTCAGAAAGAAAATTAAGATCTATTTGTTACCTTACGCTCGATTTATTACCTATAGAATTGCTCCATTTCTGGAAATACCTATATCTAAAGGAGCATATTAATGTGTGTGTGTTTTGGGAAGTAGTCCTAACTTTGGAGAGTAGTAAATAATGAAAGAACAATGGATTGTGCAGATGTTGGTGTTGTTCAATCGCGATTATCTTTCGCGATACAGCAAAGTGCGTGTTGCGTGTCGCGCAAAAGTGCTAAGTGTCATTGGAATCTATCGCACGATCATCATATTCCGTCGATTAGATATATGACGATTGTGTGACATGAATTCGGTAATCATATAAGAGTGGAATTATAGATTAGTTTTGCATAACGCATAACGCATAATGCATAAGAAAATAAACTAGTCAAAGTATTCCATTTCCTTCCTTTCCATGAAATAAAAAACTGTGATTGATTGATTTTCTTAATACATTATACGATTAAATGCCGCAGCACGGACTTTTGCATAACGCACAACGCATAGTACATAAGAAAATCGATCAATTCCTTTTTTCCGTGAAATGGAAGGAAAGGAAGGATTTTTATTGGCTGATATGCACTATGCATTATGAATTATGCAAAAATCTGTGTTGCGACCTTTATGCGTTTTGCAACAGTTTATGCTCCATCCTTAAGGATTTATTAGACGTACTGCCCCTACAAAGACAATTAAATTTGGAAATATGTTTAATATTTACACTTCAAATAAACTATATACATATGAAAATTGTATGAATAAGATTATATTTTTGTTTAATAATACATTTTTGTAGTTTATTTATTTTATTTGTCATTATTTTTATTGTTAAAAATTGAAATTTAAAAAATGATTAAGAGATTTAAATTTTTCTTTTATGAGTACTTTAAACATTTAAAATAATTTATGCAAAGTTTCATTGCGATTCATTGATTAGTTACAAAGATATAGAACAAATAAATATTTTGTTTATTTACTGGACAATTAGTTCATGCATTTACGTGAATAATCTTGAATATATTCATCATGTCCTTATATTAAAAAATTAAAATTTTTGTCATTTATTTTATAATACATTTCCATACTGAAAAAAAGATTGGTTGCTGCAACAATTTAGATAGTAAAATATGGCATAGCATTTTTATATGGTTGTAGTAACCAGTTTTTGATTGTAGCAGCAAATTTTTAGTTGCGTTAACCTATCGAAATCATATACTAATATTGCGGATAGGCTAACACAACTAAAAATTTGCTGCTACAATCAAAAACTGGTTACTACAACCATATAAAAATGCTATGCCATATTTTACTATCAAAATTGTTGCAGCAAACAATCTTTTCTTTCAGTGCATATATTTTTATTAGAGCACAAATTAAAAAAATACTATTATTTATAAAAATAATTTGATTCAGACAGTAAATATCGTCACCAAATTTGTCGTATTATTTTTGAACGTGATTAAAATAATCTGTAATAATCATAATTTTGTTATCATTTTGAAAATATGTATAAAGCATTCTTAAATTGGCAATTAAAATTTGAACGTATTTTACAGAAATTCATGCGATTAAAATCTGTGTCATCCAAAAGCGACAATCGAACCCGACATTGTGTTTTGATTGAATGATACTCATTGTATCATGGATCTTTATGTTACAATCACGAGAGATAACAATCGTCATAAAACAGCGCGAGCTACTTACATTGTTATACAAAGTGCAAAAAATGTGATTTAAGTGCAACAGGCGTAGCACTGTCGCGACAGAAATCACTTTTGACGTGTAAAGTTGGCTACTCGCAATTTCCGAGAACTCTGTCCGCCATCTTAGTTTCTCCTCCGTTATCGTTATATTTGCCTGCGGATAACGAGTGAATCGATCGCAGCTTCGAATTAAACATCTTTTTCGCATTATTCTTTCATTGTGAGTAACAAATTTTTAGAGATTAACATCGATAGTTAAATTCATATATGACGATTGGGCTTAATTAATATATGACGATCGCGTAGCACATATTCGTAAATTAGCAATTATTGAACCGTGTACATACTTCGTATCAATAAAATGACGATCGATCAATAATGTGATTCATGGATATTCGTCTTTATATATAACGAAGCTATCGCTGTAAAATACAAACATACTTATATCAAATAAGTACGAAAAGTGCACGATTAGTGTCACCTAAATGGCGCAACAGGCGTATCACGTTGCGACGGTAGATAAATCATTTTTAGCACATAAAGTTGACTCTCCCGCGATTTTCGCGGCGTCCTTTCGCCATGTTAGTTTCTCATTACGGAACGTCGCGAATGGAAGTTTCTTTCTCAGCTCTTTGTGGTATTACTTTCTTTTCGTCGTTACCCTTTCGTCGTAAACGCTTGTTATGTCGGGATTGCCGTGCAAAATGTCGCGGGATCGTCATATTCTAATGATTACTTTGGGCGCGATTGTAATCAACCGTTGTGAAGAGATTGTTATGTTATGTGTATACGTTCGACAATGAGAGAAAACAATCTGAAGGAATCTGAGAGAACTTGAAGGAATCTAGGAGAAAGAGGCCTGGAAGGCATCAGACGACGACAAAACAACAATGGGTGAGTATAATTTATAATTTATTATTTACACATTTTATAATATTTAGAATCGTTTAATCTTTATTTATATTATTTTTTGAAAAAGGTTTTTATTTACAAAGTGTTACTAAATGTTATAAAATAATTGTTTTATGTAACAATGTTGTAAAATAGTTTGTATTTAGAAAGAAATTTTTTGGGAAAGTAATCATTTCGTTGATACTTAATTAACAAACAAAATTCAATATGTATAATGTATTTATTTGATATATTATTGTGTATGTATGAACGTTTTGAATTTATATATTTTTTAATATTGCAGATTATTATATTAGCAATGCAACTGCGCTGCTGTTCATCATAACGGTGAGTCAAATTAGCTTTTATCTTAATCCGAGGTAATGAATCTGTGAAAGAATGTTACAGAGATAGAGATAACATTTCATAGACCCATTGCCTTGAAAGGATAAAGATTAGTTGAAGGTATTTAACGTTAATATGTATGAAGGATAATCGTTTACCTCGTATGCAAGGATGCACAAAAATAAATATAATATATCAGATTTTCAATATTTTCGATTTAATTTCTTTTATAATTTTCTTTTAATTAATATATATACAAACATGCATTTTTAATCTAAAAAAATATGGAAGCTACGTCCTTAGATTTTAGGAAATTACAAAATTCCAATTCGACGATCTCTATCCTTGTTATTCCTTAAATACCGAAAAGGTATTCGATAGATAATTGAACAGTCTAATCTTGATGGCTTTAAACTTTAAAATATCGAGCTAAAGAACGTTTCGAACGCAACCCGTATATGCCAGAGAGAAATATGATATTTGTTTGCCGTGCAAGGAGTCACTCAAAATTTATTACCACTGGCATTTCTTTCGATTTCTCGCCAACTATATATCAGCTCTTATCTCTAGTATACATTGTATATTTTTCTTTTCAATGCTATTGCGTTTAATTAATTACTGCTGCGGCACGCTACGCCATTTGTTATAATCTTTACACCGCTCGATATCGGCGCCATGCCCGCACGATGCGACTCGCAACTTACTTGCTCCGAGATTACTCGTGTAAATAAAGTCTTACAGCTACCTCGCAGCTGCAAGGTGCTAAAATTGTCCAAGGAGCTAGTAAACTGGAAATATGCTACCGCGGTGATTGTTACAGATAGATATGAATCTATTTTATTATTATAGATTTCGATTCGTTTTACTGATTTCATTTATCTCATACCGCTTTCGATCGGCAAATGTAAGTGTATCGCAATAAAGAGATAGTTACATGCAGTGAAAATTGTCACAGCGGTGTATCTATTTCTCATTCATGACAGGACTTCCCTTCTCTAGATCTTACACAGAGATGATTTAGCTTCCAATATTTACAACAGATTTAAGTCTAATGCACAAATGAAAAGTAACAGGAACAGAGAATAACAAATTAATATCTCATTGAAAATGGACGAATCAAAAGACTTTGATTAGATTAATTAGAATTATGGTTACTTCAACTAGAATTTAATAGGTTCAACCAGAAATTTCTGTGATTCGTCCATTTTCAGCCAGAATTCTAATTAATCCAACCAGACATTTTTCTTAGTGAATCTATATTCTCTAAAATTTCGGAGTGAAATCTAATTATAAAGAGTGACAATTGAATCTAATTATAAAGAGTGACAATTGATAGTATTAAAAAAAAGTAGCTCAATTGTCAATTTTTAAGAGCGAGATTTCACTCTTTAAAGTTAGACTTCACTCCAAAGATTTTAAAGAGTCAGATATTCTGATAAGCATGTGTGTGTGGTTTCTGATATATTGAAATCTATTATTTCTTGTTCATGTATTATCTGTACTTTTCGATTGTATCTTAGATTTTAAAGTTGCGATATAACCGTTTAGGACACTTTTTTTTATATTATGCTCTTTCACATAATGGTATCTGCGCCAATATCTATTAATTCGCGACTCTCTGATTCTTACTTCCTTTCGTTTCTTTATCCGTTTCACTAAAGTATGACCACTCGCATAAACGTTTGTGCACGTGTTTACCGATACGGTTTTATATTAAGCAGTATGCTCGACTACACGAAGGCATAAGGTATGAGTGTAAGTCGCGCAGGTGTAAAAGTCGACGAACGCGTACGTGCCCGTGGGATTTAAAATATTGCCGATAAAGTTCGCTGTTTCATCGGGAAGCTTCGAGATCGAAATCGCGAGGTTAGAGCTATATCGGTAGATACGGCCTTACTAAAGCGATCGAATCAGCCATTTCAGAGTCGTTTCGAGCAACGAGTTAAGGACTGCCGAAAGAGAGTAGCCATTTACCTTCGAAAAGCGTCGATATTCATGAGCTTTAGTGACTTTTATCGCGATGCAAATATCCTTTCAAGCGTATTCGCAATCTGCGAATAAGAACATAATGTGATTCTTTAAAACGGTACAGTTTATCTGTTTCTCAAATATTGAATTCTAGCATGGATTTATTTTCTTGAATTTTAAGGATGTTTTGTACATATTTTCAAAATTATGAAAAAATTAGATTATTCTAAATCACGTTTAAAAATAATACGAAAAATTTGATGAAGATTTACTATCTGAATCATATAAGTTATTTTAACGAATAGTAATATTTTTTTAATCTGTGCTCTAATAAAAATATGGAAATGTATTATAAAATAAATCTCAATTTTTTAATATAAGTACATTATGTATTCAAGATTATTCATGTAGAATTACATTCCGATGAACTAGTTGTCCAGTAGATAAACAAAATATTTATTTGTTCTATGGCTTTGTAACTAATCAGTGAATCGTAGTGAAACTTTGCATAAATTATTTTGAATGTTTAAAGTATTTATAGAAAAAAAATGTAAATTTTATCATTTTTTAAATTTTAATTTTTAACAATAACAAATAAAATAAATAAACTACAAAAATGTGTTATTAAACAAAAATATAATCTTATTTACACAACTTCCATATATGTATATATATAGTTTATTTGAAGTTTATATATTAAACATTCTTCCAAATATAATTTTCTTTGCAGGGACTATACGTCTAATACATCCTTAAGATTAATTAATCGAACTTTAAAAAGATCATATTTTTACCCTTAATACATTCTATAAATACAAAATTTGAAAATACTGTTAAAGTATTCGTCTCAAATGAGGGCGAATCGATAGATAGAATACAATATCGTCTTACTTATTAAATCAATTCTCTGACTTTTATATTTGACATATTCTTATTCGCACTTGCAAATCCTTTCAATAAGTCTATAAAATCTTTAGCGATGAATAAAAACTGATAAAAGATAGCTTTAAAAGTTTGAAGTCATTACTTTCGAATTCTCAGAGTATAATTATTACTTTCGGAAAATAAAGGATGGAATAAATCCGGGTTTCACTTTCGCGGTGGGAAGAAGAGAGCCGAGATGCGCTCGGTGCATCAAAGTACGAACCGTGTAGTATCTGTACGCACTGTTGTTGAAGTGGGTTCGGCTCGCTTTCGTTCCGTTCGCCGTTCGGAGGATGAGCGGAGATGGCTGTGGCGGCCAGGGCGGTTATAGAGCCGTAGCAATCGCCATGGAAGAGGCGAGTACCAGGAGAGACGCCTCGCTCTCTCCCTCTCTCTCTCTCTCTCTCTCTGAGTGAAAAAGGACGAAGAGATAGCCGGTGCTCTCGCTCTCGAGAGGTTGATTGAGGTTGGTGGGTGGCCCCGCGCTCTCTCTTTCTCGACGCTACCCGGTAATGCCCTCTAATCACGGCCAGCCATTGACCATTACGGTTAAATACGATTTTGAGCGATCCCATCCGCGGCGGACTCGGCAGAACCGGGCGCGGTGGTGTCGGTACGCGCGCTACTTGCTCAATGTAGCGTGCGATACGGTGCATCTAAAGTTATTACATCATATTTTACCGTTAATTAGCGCGTAATGTTTCATAAAGGCTCCGGCTTAGTGATATAAATGATCCATGCGCGCATACAGATTTAATTGTGACACGCGTAAAGTGATGCTGTGTAATATTATCTTATTGTGAAACCGCATGCTACGTTTTCATATGGAACGCGTGTCTGATGGCATAAATCTGCGATAATACTGATAAAATTCCATAGGAGAGAAATCGTTGAGACTTCGTGTCTGTGAGACGAAGTTCTCTCACAGATAAAACGTTTATCTTTAATATCTAAAATATTGGTCTTTTAAATTTTATAGGATCTCGCTTCTAACGAGAGGTATCTGTCATAAAAATCAATAAATGACAATTCGTGCTATCGTAAATCGACAAAGTCGTTTAATCACCTTGGACAATTTCTCTCGTATTGCATGATCGTATAACTTAACGATGAATGCAATCACGATAGAAATTTTCGATCTACATTCTTGCAGTAGGCGGTTGCGCATTACTAATACTCAACTTCCGACAATTATTTTTCCATTTTACGCGCTCGCGTTTCTCCGGATGTTTCTCGCTTCGGAATGTTTCGGTCGAAGAAAAACTTGGCTTCCGGTATATGATCGAAGTTGTGCCTTTCCATCTTCCCTCTCAATTCTTTCCTTCGCTCCTACGTTGAGGCATTTCTCTTGCAGGTACCGACGATGGAATGTAAATACGTCGCGACCAATAGGTTTTATGATTATTGCCACTGCAACTCGATAGGCGAGGGCACGGTACCTACGTCTCGTCTCTTCAGTGACGAGCCGCTCGCGAAACTTCTACGACTTTCACCATGTGAAGGAACCACGAAGCTTCGGACAATGCCATCGATAGTACGCGTCGGTATTTACCAATCAAGTCGATTAAATGCGTTTCCGGCACTCGTACTTACTATCGCCGCGCCGCTTTGAAGTACGCTTTTCCTTGACCTCTTTCGTGTATGGAATATGATGGCTATGTGATTCTTATACGCCCACCAAGTAAATTTTCACTTACCTTACGAGTCTTTATTTACGTTTCTTTGTGTTGCGAATCTAAAGAAATACATCCATACTGAATATTATTTACTCTCTAAATCTGAATCAGTGGATAGTCACTAATTACCCAGTGGCATACTTGGCACTGATAATCAGTGAAGTTCAACTAAAAAAGAAAGAATATTTGAGCATTAATAACTAAAATACTAATATTTGCATATTAATTTTAATCTTCCAATACCATATTTATTAAATTTATGCACTAAAACAAGGTTAGTTAGATCACATAATAAAGATTAGGTAGGTTAGAGATCTCACATTTCATTCACTGATTACCAGTGGCATACTTGGCACTAATATCAGTGAGTATCCACTGATTCAGATTTAGAGTAATTACGCGTTAATTTTAGGATTGTTATTTTTTACTTCGAGGGTTCGAACCTTCCAAGAATTTGAATTTTAGAAGCTAACTCTGAACCTTCAAAGTTTAAGATGCTTCGGAGCTTCAAAAACTTTGAAAGATTCGGAGTTAACTATACGAAAATCTAAATTCTTTCAAAGCTTTGAATCTTTGAAGTTATAAAAAATAACAATCCTAAGTTGATTTCAAAGTAGAATTACCAATTTTTGACAAAAATACGTAATTAAATATCTAGATGAATCAAGTTACGATGAGAACTATGAATATATCTCTTTTATGAGATGTAATAATAGATATCTATTAATTTTCTTCGAATATTAATTCTTAGTATCCGAATTATAGCTACTTTTAGTATTAAAATTCTTGAAACTTTTTATTGCGAGATAAAAGTATAGATAAACGTAAAAGGTTAAATAAATAGAGAGTTGGTGACATTTATTTGGTGTTCTATAATCATGTTCTGGATCGCGATACATTAGTTAGTTGGCAAAATTCCGTCACAGATCCAAGAGCCGGATCAGCCCATAAATCGTACGCGCTAATTAAGCGATAGTAAACACCAATTCACACCAATTCAGGACGTGCGCGCGTCCATACGATACCGTTAAGTTTTATCGTTTCACGATGATTCTGATGTAGACGCTGATGCGAGCTTTATCGGCTCGGAAAAGCGAAACGTCGACGATATAATAATTTACGAGGGATGTAATCATGAGACGCAGGTAGAAAATAACGCACTTGGCGATCCAGAGAGACCAACCGTCGCGTCGTCCCTCTAACTAGATCGTAAACATCTCCGGTGAATTGATCAGGCCCAGGTAGCAGATACCGCGCATACATGACGCATTCGCTGACGTTCGACCTGTTCTGCAACGCGGATTATCAGGGAAATTGCGAAACTGCTTACCGCGCGACGATCAGCGTCGCCGGTGAGGCGTACCGCGCCGCAGTGTGGCGTCTCGGCGCAAAATCGCTCCTCTCGGGCGAATTCTGTGGTCGCGGCGGCGGAAACGAGCCGCGAAGATTACGGCAAAAACTGCTCCCGCAGTCTCTTTTACACGTGCTGCGGACCGCGCGAGTGGGAACGTACAGAAGCGAGTCGAGCGAATGAAGAAGGAACGAGTCATCGTTCGACTTTTCCGGAAAAATTCTCGCGCTGCGCGTGTTTCCTCTTCCTGCTGTCTGTTACTGACAGCACATTTGTGCTTTTTGCGGTCATTTCTGCATTCCTTTCTGATTGTGGTCTTACTGGAGTATTTATCATATTAAAGCATTTAGATTAAGATGTACCGAGAGAAAAATGTACTAAAAAGTATTTGTTTGAATAGTGCTAGTTGGATATTTACTAAATATAAAAATATGTTTATTGGTTCAAGAACTATTAATTTAGTTTAACTATTATACTTTTTTATTTAGTTTGTGTAAATAAATGTCATAATAGTACACTATTCAAACAATTATTTCTTAAAATTAAATTTCTACATTTTTTCAGTGTTCTTATTATATTTATTATATGAGAATAATTAAATTTTTTTGCACGCGGCATTATAGACGTCATACGATTATGTGACTTTTGGAATAGACGAACTACAGTTCCGATAGGAAGTCGATGGAATCTAGGCCGTTATATGCTATAATTATATTATTTCTGACATGCGAGTATACATGCGCTTTTTTGATATATTGAACATTTTGTGTAGTTACTGGTAACATTTTAATTTATTTTTTAACATTGAGAAGGACCCGATAGGGGTCGAAACGTCTATACGTTTTTATATTGCTTACAATAATATTGTTACTCATATATTATCCTGAGTTCTTAGTCCTATATTGTATTGTTTTAAATTTTCTTCTGAAACTGATATGATTAAACATGGCTTTAATTGGCACAAGAGCACTCGAATAAATAAATAGTTTATTCATTTACATATTCTTGCGCTTGCAGTGAAAAACGACACATACATATTCTCCAGATTAATAAAATATTTTTATCAAAAGAAGACGTTAATTAAATAAAACATGAATATTAATAAAAAAGATAATTATTATCTTAAAAACGAAAATATTATCTTGAGGCTAAATTATTATTTTAAAACGGAAATATTATCTAGCTATAATAATTAAATTTAATTATAAAATTTATTTTACCTCTTATTTTTTTAATAATATCCGATATTATAAACACGCCCATATTTCTCCAAATATATATGATGATGAGCGGAAATTCGCACTTATTGCGACGGAAAGTATTCTCGGAATTGTTAAATATTCGATTCATCGTAATCGCGGCGTAGTTGCGGTGTGCGGAATTCGTTTTAATTATATAAATCGCTTCCTCTTCCGCGTACTTCTATGCGTGCTGTAATTTCTGCCTTCATATGACTCTTCCTCGAGTACTCTCACTATACGCGGATTACTCTTGTTTTCCTCTTTCCTTTTCTGCTTTGCACTCTCACCAAAATAAAATTTTAAGTACGGGTCTTGCATACCATGGCTGAAGTTACCTACCGCACGAAACACGTCCGCCCGCTCAACGATTTTACGGTGTACAATCCGCATAGTTTAGAGCGCATCTCGGGCAGAGCACGATTTAAGTACCAATTAAAGTATATTTAGAGAGAAAAGATTTCATTATTCGACGGGCGATTGCGCGCCATGCTCTATTTATTTTTAGACGAACATTCGTTTGATTTATTAATCAGGCGTCATCTACTTCGCCAAACTTTCTTCGGCATTATTGTCATGCTTATACCGCAATGAAGGATTATTGTTTCGCGAAAAGTATGCAATTGCTAACCATTCCGCGAACTTCAAATGTATTGTTTTATTCGGAAATTTGTTTCTACTTTTCGTTCTCCATTTAAATATTTCTTTTAATATAATTAATATACAATACATAAGCAATAAAAATCTATTTTGTTTCTATTTTACTTATGTATCTTAGCAAAAAATGTTAATCTTCTTGTACTCGCATGGAAAAAGGTTCTGAAATACGTATATTAATAATATCCTATTATCTATCTTCCAAGATTCAATATTAAATTCCATAACTCTAATAATACAAGATTGATATGAAACTTGATTGTACATAGGTATTTCATATCTCTTCATAAAATATACTAAAAGGAGATTCACTCGTGTCAAATCTATGAAATCAATGTAAAGTGTTTAATTAAAAAACTTTACGATAGATAATTATTTTTGCTTCTTCATAGGTGTCGTTATCTTCGGCACTTTAAAGAGAAAACTGGCTAATTTTACCGACGCTTTAAGCACGTGCCGTTGCGGATAGCTCTCGAGTCGGTCCGTGGTATGTAAGTCCGACCTACCAGTACGCGTATACACATACGTGCGTGCTAGCATCAGGGTAACCTGCACTCATATGCGTACGCGCGCATGTAAATCGTTGCTCTATGTGAGTGGTTACCGGCGTGTAGCACATTCAGGACTATACGGCGCGATACTCTCGCAGCCGCCGCGCGGCCGTGTCGTGCAGCACGTCCTTGTAAGGCCACTTGCCCACCGGGTACGCGTACCACGGTATATCGCCTCGCCTACTAGCGTGGACGAGGAACGTATAGTGTGTGCGTACACGCGCCAACACGTGGTGGTGACCACAGAGCACTGACGCAACGACGTTTGCTCGTAAATCGATTCCGAAGGAACAGACGGACATGGAAGAGGTCGTGCGTGCGGGAGCAAGAAACTAAGCGCGAGAGAGCTCGCCTTGAGTAAAAAAACCTCTCCCACTGGACTCCGACCGATTCGTATAACGACTGGTGTTGTCGTAATAGGTGGTGTTATCGTTGCTCGATCGTTCGCGACGGACCGATTGCGACTTCTACTTGACGACGAAATCTGTTAAAGATCAATGTATGCCGAGTACGAACGCGCAGAAAAATGTTTGGTTGAATTGGCTGGAATTCTGGTGAAAATGAACAATGTAGAATTCCGGTTAAATCTATTAGAATTCTAGTTGAGATAACCAACATTTAGAATTTCCTTGGTTAACTAGAATTTTAGTAGATTTAAACAGAAATTTATTAGATTTTTTTAATCAGAATTCTGAACCATTCATTTTCCACCAGAATTCCAGTTAATTCAACCAAGTATTTTTCTCCGTGTATGGAAACAAAATGTTATATACGATATTTACTTTACGCATCGATTATTAATTGTGACTGCGATGCATTCATAATATATAAAAATATACAACTTATTACAGTAATAATTTGAATTATATCATCATTTTATTATTAGAGTTTAATGAATATATATATTTGAAAGTGACAAATAGATTGATAGAGATAGAGAAACAAAAGAATAGGAAAAAAGAGAAAGATTTTCTTAAGAATGCTTAATTAATTTTAAAAAAATATACTAGATAAAAAATACTATTACTTAAAAAATATTTACTGTATAATATAGAGGGATTTTGAATTTATCTGATATCTACACGGAAAGAATTTGTTCTTAGAATTTATCCTAAAATGGTATTTGTGGGACAGCATTGTATATTTTGAAGAATTTTATGTAAATCCCTCTTATTCATTAATAAAACTACAATAAAATATAAAATAAGTTTAATTAATTTTATTGAAGTGCATGGTAAAAATCTTTAAAATATTTTTTTTGGTTTAAAATATTTTATGGTATTGTACCATATTTTCACAACTATTATATTTTCAGGATAAATTCTAAGAGAAAATTCTTTCCCTGTAGAAATAATATGCAAGTCTCTCTTATTCATTAATAAAACTACAATAAAATATAAAATAAGTTTAATTAATTTTATTGAAGGGCATGGTAAAAATCGTTAAAATATGGTATTGTGCCATATTTTCACAACTACCATATTTTCAGGGTGAATTCTAAGAGAAAATTCTTTCCGTGTAGAAATAAAAGGAAAAAAACGGTAGACAAGAGATTAATTTACAATGTCACGATACCGGAAGTTCTAGCATGGAGCTTGTTTGTCAAGTACGTCGCTTGCAATTCTCAAGAGTCGCTGCGAGCTTAATTGCATAATTTTGTATCGCGGCACCTCGTATATTGATTACCGCGCCTGGCGCGTGGATGACCGGCGAAGACAAATCACGCTTTAAGATTCTCATCGCCGCGCGCCGCGCAATTTCCTATGCTAATTTTCTTGCGGTTGTTCCACGAGGGACGTCTATTCAGCAGCCGTGATTTCTCCAAGCATCATCGTGTCGCGTCCAACTAAGAGAGAAGAAGAGAGATAGTTCAAAGATCGATCGAAAGCTTGCCGATTATAATGAGATAATTTAACGAGCAGCTCGAATCGGCTTCTCAGACACGCGTCCGTCACGCATCGAGCGGAAGCAACAAATTAGGTTCGGCCTGAAATGAACACCGCGGTTGCTCTTCGCGACTGATCTTCAAAATTTCCAGAGATATTTCGCATTGAGATTTTTTGAATTTTAAGATTTAAAAAATCTAAGATTAATTGTTGACACATATGAATTTTTTAAATACTTGATTCATATCACGAACATTCAATTATTGAAAACGATAATACATAATAGATATTTGAACAGTAATATTAGATTATTTTGATGATATCAAAATTTTGTACAATGATTAATTATCGTTTGTACAATGATTAAAATTAAAAAAATATTTGAAAATGCAGTTACACCATCTTTATTTTATTGTTGACTTGAATCGTGTGTATTAGATGTTCGAAATATCGATGTCACTGATAAAAGAAAGAATTCATGGTACATAACAATCTATGTATCTTCTAAATCCAATATGAATACAGCACACAAAATGTATAGCTAACATAAGATTTTCTGGGCCAATGAGCATCCAACATAAAGTCGCCATATTGATTTAGCCTACATAATACGCTATGCGATTTTTGGGTGATGTAATTCTAATTTTAAAAGTTCTTTCTTTTTTGCAAAAATTGTACTTGAAATTAGCACCATAGCAAATATGTACGCGTAGAATAAAAGCTTTTTGCATGATCCATCGTTGTCATATATCGAGAGTCGATCTCTCCCGTGTCCCGCGATATCTTCGGCCGCGGGCGAAACCGAAGAGATTGTCGAAAGTGAAAGGAGGCGAAGAAATCAAGATGGATCGTGCGTTCGTTATAACGCAGGTTTTCTCGCTGCGTGCAGCACGCACCTCTTCCACCTTCTTCCAAGGACTCGTGGTGAGTACGCCGCAATCGATAGCACCGACCGATAGCGAACGTTTCGTTCACTTCAGAGATGATGAAGATAGACGGCTGTGAAATATATCCTAAAGCACGATTTTGACAAAAAGATTCATGTCGATAAGAACAACCTATTACACTGTTAGAAATGTTCTTAAACTTCATTAACTTTTAAGTTACATAATTGAATTTAATTTGAATTTAATTTCATGACATTATATTAAATTTAATGTATTTGTAACTAAAAAGTATATTTATGTACATGTACATAAAATTTAATGTATTTTTCATGAAAATTTATGAAATTTAATGTACTTTTCATAAAATTTTATTAAAAGTACATTAAATTCCATGTACACGTAAATTTAATGTACACGTTCATTACATTTAAGTAACTACTGTAACTTAATTTTCAGTTAAATTATTCATTACTTTTAATTTCGTTCATAACCACCAGCTTCATTTACATGTAAAGGAAGCTGGTTACATTTCTAATAGTGTACGACGAGGGGGTAACCACTTAATGTAATCTTGGGACAAAGTCCTCGAAATTATTATAAAATTCATATGAAATCTCTATGTATAATCCGGTAATTACATATGCAACCACGAGAAATTATATATATTGTATAATATTAAAATTAATTAAATAAAATCGTATATTTTATCAAATTACTTCATATGTAGTGAAAAAAATTATTTGTAATCAGATGAAATCATATGAAATCGTGTAAACTGTGGGTCTCAATATTTCAGCTAGTGGTTACCCCCTCGGTGTACGATTGATAAGAAAATAATTGTTTCTACAATGCACTCTCTCCTTTTGTCAAATATAAAAAAATACGCACAAAATACATATTTATATGTTAAAATTAGAATTTAAAAAATATTTGGAACACAATACTCATTAATCGTATATTTATTAATAACTTAATAATTTTGTAATAATTTGGATATAAATTAATTGTTTTTCTTTTTCATTTAAATTGATGAAAAGGCGTATATGTTTTCATCTTTTTATTTAATTCGTAATCTTACTATTTCATACCACAAGAAATTACATAATTGTATGAGAAATATTACTCCACACGATGTAGCAATGCGTTTTGTTGCCACATTGTTCTCATAAACAACAGAGGTAATTCCGAGTCTTCGAAGTCGTAGAAACCAATACTTATGCTCATGTTATACTCAAAGTAGCCTTGGGATAAATTCCGTTATGTTTTCGTCCATAAAGCCTAACCGCTGTCCGTTATGTTCCAGCGAAAGAAGTCTTAACGGCGCTCGTTACAACAATTTCGGTGCATCGCCGCACACTCGGACAGTAAAGAGGACCCCGAAATCCAGCAAAGAGCGTAGATCTTTTCAGATTTTTTCAGATGTTAAAACAACACATAAATATGTAAAATAAGTATATTTGAATACCGCAAATTTTGTTCTTCTTTAAACAATGAAGCAACGATTACTATATCACTAATGTATATTAGTACTGAAATGCTCGAATAATTTATAAATATTGAAATTAAACACTTGGATGCTGAAATGACCAATCAAACATCCATATATACTGATATACACGAACGTTCAACATTTACATATTTAAGAAATCTTAACTGTTCAAATATTTTTTAAATTCTCAAGTGTATGTGGCAGTGAAAGGAGGCGCAAACCCTCAAATACCACAGTAATGGCTTCGTTGAAATGTACAAAACGAGAAAGCACTCTATCGGGGCAGCAATTTCATCGCGCGTATTCAGTCAAGATTCGTACCTCGAGTACCATCGAATTTCGTTCGACTCAGCGGGATTCGGCATGATAGATTCTCTCCTCGGAGAGCGAGAAAGAGACAGAGGTGCTCCAGATTGTCGGCTGAAAGAGACATGCACACGCGAATACACGTCACGTAATCGCCGAATCCTCCGTGGGCGAGAAGAAAGAGAGAAGGGTCTCTCTCTCTCTCTCTCTCACGTACCGTTCTCTGGGTAATTTTGTGCGCGCATGCGAAGGATAACAACGAAGTATCGGTCAGAAGGAAAAGGGAGGAATCGGGAAGAGGGGGCGGCAAGCGAGTGAGCGGTACCACGAATTTAACGATTCCGTCGATTTTATGACGGCGATCGCGCCGCCCTTATTATAACGCGGCTCAGGCCGGTTTCGAATCGCCCTTGGGAGACACTCGTGCATCTCTTGCGTCTTCCACGAGAGGCACCCGCGCTATTACGTCATTAAGGCGTCCAATAAACTTCTTTTACTACTTCCTCGACCGCCGCTTCTCGCCGGTCGGTCGTTCAGTTTCGTCCGCGTTGCGTTGCCGCGATTCCGTCCGTGACATCGCGCCGGTCTTTCACCTCCCACGAGTCGTCGCCCTCTTTCAAAGTGAATATATTAGGAAATATCTGTTAAAAGATCATTTACCCTTTCGGCATATTTGTATCATAGAAAAGTAATTATAAATAGTTGGAACTGAACAGATTATGTACAAATTGTTATTTATGGAAATATACACAAAAAACTAATTTAGAAATAGATTTTCGTATCCTAATAACCGAGGGGGTAACCACTAGCTGAAATATTGTCTCACAGATTACATGATTTCATTTGATTACAAATAATTTTTTTACTGCTATGAAGCAATTTGGTAAAATATACGAATTTATTTAATATTATACAATGATTTCTCGTGATTGCATATGTAATTATCGGATTATACATAGAGATTTTATAATGATTTCGAGGATTCTGTCCCACGATTACATTAAGTTACCCCCTTGCTAATAACGTTGCGGAAAAATTTTCGATTAAACTTTGTGTTATTGTTTTGGTAGATTGACATCATTTTAATTGGACTTACCGATATGTACAAATCTTATACTTTCTATAGAGATGTCTGTTAAAAATTTGAAACAAATTTAATAAAAGTTATTGAAATGTAAAGAATTTTAAATATACATTATGTGACATTTTGTTGATTACTATGCTTAGTCTCAGTTGAAATTAGAAATGAGTACTATATCGTACCTAGAAATATAAAGTATTTTGTTTTCTATCACCGGGGGCTAAAAAAGCCTCGTCTCGAACAACATTAAATGATGATATGCGACTTTGTATGTAAAATCTTAGGAAAGAAACTACAGTTTAATCTAAGTGTGTTCCGTCGCAAGACGAGTGACTGGAATTTGAAAATGAACGATGGAGTCGATATTTACGACAATTCAATGGCAAGAACATCTCATCGTAAACACAAGATTTAATTTTATACAATGTAGGTAGGTCTGGTGTTATGTAATTCATGAAATATCATTGTATAAACGTTGGAGATTTTACTCGTTTCTCAGTTTTATCGAAATGGATTATCGTGGCGTGTTTATTTCGGCAAATTTTGTTTTCTTCGTTGAAAGATAACAAAATGATGACGTCGCGCCGACACAAGACGCGAGAATGAGTAGAAAGACGCACCGCTATTTATAATGCGATAAGAAAAGGAGCCATTTCCCGATTTGATTTCTTTTTTTATTATTTCTTTACACACTCTTTCTCGACAATGCTTCGATACCCGAGTGTTCTGGCCGGCTGCTAGAAAAAGTATTGTCGACCAACATTTCTTCGCCGCGATGAGCTTTCAGCACAGCATCCCGGTCCAGACTTTCGCACGACGTGTTCTCGGTGTGTGCTATTGACCCTTTTTCACTACAGGTGAGCTGGGAGGGGCCTCGGACAGGTAGATACACCTAACCCACGTACCGTAAGAAATCAAGATAATACCTAACGGGTGTTCATGGATGAAAAATGCTTCTTTCATTTTTTATCTTATTTTACTTTTATGTAACATTTTGATTTGCATTTTTCAATCAATCTCGATTTTCAATCAAAATCGATTGGTTAGATACACGTAGAGAAATATAAGTACGTTATCACATTACAATAGTATGCATTGCAACATTGAGTACATCTAACGTTGCAATTACATAACTTTATTTTCATCAATATGATCAATACTATAATTAACCATTTAGATAAAGGAAATACATTTTTCATCTAAGAAATGATAAACAGATTGTGAAATAAACGGTGTCGATGATCGTTTACACCGAGTAAGAACATTTAAAGACATGATGGCTATCGACAGTGTTATCTTTAAAAAAGTTATTCACCCAGTATGTGGCGCGGTGCGATGCTGTGTAGATATGGCGAGAGTGAGCATAAGGTGCACAAACCATCATACATGCCCTTGCATGGTATTCGTGTGTTACGACACGCGTACGCATACACGCGGAGCAAACTGAGCGACGTGTGTGTTTGTGTGTGTGTCATGTGCAGACCTGGTTACATCGCTATCGTTGTGGCCATTAAATACATTGTGCTGGAAGGTGTTTTCTATAATGGATTCCTGTTGTTTATTAAAACGGAAGGCCCTTTACAAAGTGCTGCCGTTTGCTTCTTAACGACACGCGTCTACCTTGAATCCTGGTCTATCCTTTCTGCAACACGATATTGCTTATCAATAGAATGCACGCATTTAGATGAAATTAAAAACGAATGATTTATACACGATACGTGATATATATTAAATGATAGAGTGGAAACTCTTTTATAATAAAAAAGCGATTTATATTTTTAAATAGTTTTAATAAGGATGAAAATGTAACTTTTTATAAGGATTTATGAAGTTACAGCACGACTTTCTATTAATATAAAAAAAAAAAATAATGGCAGTTTCAGCACTTTTCATAGTTCCATGGTTTCTTATGAAAATGAAAAAAAGTTCCTAATTTTTTATGCTAAAAGACTAAAATTGAAAATTTAACATACTAATTTTTAGTACAAAAAGTTTTTAACACATAAATGTTAGGCTAACTTCACACTGCAAAGAGTACATTTTCGGCTCGAGTTCTAAAGAAATGAGATTGAAATGGTTCCAATCGGATTATCGCTTGCACATTTCGAAACAAACGAAAAGTCAACATGTTTCGGAATGTACAAAGGAAAATTTATCGGTTGATGCTATTTCGAATATAATAACTGCAAGATTTGAACTCATCTACCGAAATTGATTGTCCTCGAAACTAATTCGAAATGTTAATAACTTTTTAATTATAGGTGTGCAAACAAAAAATCGACTTGTTTCGAAATGTGCAAACGAAAATCTATCGATTAAAATTTTTTCAATTTAATTTGCTCGAAGTTGGGGAGCTACTCTAACGTTAGCCTCTTTAAAATTGTTTTTTAAATAACTTTTTACTGGAAGTACAAATAAAAAATTGAAAGTGCATGCATGTGCAAATAATAAGCAATCGAATGAGCTATGTAAACATTAATTTTTTTTAATGTTGAAGGCTTTACAACGGTCATATTCAAGCCATTCTCAAGTGTAAGCACATTCATCAACCCTGATTTATAGTCACACAAAAAGTGATATTTAAATCTTTATAATATCTTTATTTTAAACCGTATATGTGAGAAACACAATCAATACTAGAAATTTAAAATGCCTCTTACGGTTGAAGCTGGATCTTCGTTGCTTAAATAATTCAATCTTGAATTACTAATATATACTATATATGTAGAGGAGACCGGGGCTGGTTGTCGTACGGGGTTGATTGTCAAAATGCTTATAACTCAAATAAGACACGGTAGAAAAATCTCTTTTTTTGACTGTAGATAGCTGATATAATATTAATTTGTTGTGTAAAATGGTTTGCACCACAAGCATTGTACATATTATTTATAGCGATTTTTGAGAAAATGAAGTTGGTGAGTAAATTTTTATAATCACCTATTTTGTTGTCTGACAAGTCTTTGGCATTATTAATCGTAATATTTCTGTATTCATAGAAAATGACATATCTTAGAAGATCTTTGCAACAATTAAGTAATCATTATTCTGACTAAGTTTGTGAATACAATCTCTTTTATTAAAAATGGCTATGTAGGGTAGATTGACCAAAATGAGATGAGATTAGGTGACAATTAATTTTAATATCTTTAGAGAACACATTTTCAGAGAATATACTTACAAATA
>NW_017299926.1:701657-703809 GCF_001594075.2 Trachymyrmex cornetzi | reverse complement strand
AATCACAGTCGAATGTGAGAAGAATAATCGACTGTGATTGGTCAATTTCTTACTCTTACTTCTTACTCCGTGTATTGTAGACGGGCCTTAAGAGGCATTTTAAATTTCTAGTATTAAATCTTTATATACTTACAAGTTTTAAAGATTTGACGTATATACTTTACATGTTATTATCTTTTGGTTAAATTAAATTAATATGTTGAGATTATTGTATCTATATAATATAGTCTACAATTTTGCATTTTGTTACGCACAAAATCGGAATATAAATATTCTAAAATTGATTCCATTAATCGGAATATTTAGATTGATTTCATTAACCTTTCGCAGACGCAACGAGCGGTAAAAACGATTCAAAGAAGAAATGAATTGGCTCAATGTCGATTGTTACGATTCTTACGAAACGAAATGGTATGAACAGGAAGTACGTTCAAGCGTGCCGAGATATTTTCGCCACGCGACAAGACCCGTAGGGCCGCGTGCAATCATCCGTTACTACTAAAATGAAAGTATTTATCCCGATTCAACAAACTGCAGTTCGCGGGTATAGAAAATTACCTCAATTTAATCGCAAGATAATCATTCAAACTTTTTCCTCTTTTTCTTACTCTCTGTCTTTTTGTCGCGCTCACGATATTGGTATTCTGCGCTTGTCATATTACGGTCGTCATAGTGGGTCGTATTACGGCATCGACGCACGTGCGTGACACGGCGCCCCGAGAAAGGCTCGTGCGTATTGCGAAATATCGAATTTAACGAAGCCGAGGAGAGATAGAACAGGTGTACGCGAGCGATATTGGAAACTCGGCGCGCACATTTCAACTCTTTTTTTTTCTTTTGCCGACCTTCTGCCTCCCGGCAGTGTGATAATCAGAAGCGGTAAAAAATGTAAGAATGGAGTGGCGCATAGAGTTTACTGTTAATAATTAATATACCTTGTCGCGCGTGTTCTTCAGTTTTCTTAGAAAAATATAAATCACTTCAAAATAATAGTACTGAAGTAGGTTTTTCCGAAGAAATTTCTTCATGAGGAACTTAAAAATTTTAATTATTTTGATAGTAAAAATTGGAAGTGTAGAGTCAAATTTAGGCGCTTCTGTGTTTGAGAATATAAATAATTGTATTTATACCAAACAAAATTTCTAATAATGAATAACGTGAGTTTTTTAATTCATTGACTGATTAATCGCTTTTACGGAGTAAAGTTACATTTGCGCATAATGCAATCAATCGGTGAATTAAAAAACTCGCCTACGTTTTCAGATTAATTATGAGACAGGAATGTTTAAATATCATGACGTCTGTTAGATAAATTGAGTCGAGTTGTGCAAAAGCTATTTCTAAGACAATTTCATGCTTCTGGGTGAGCTACTTACTAACTGGAACTTTAAAGACCCGTTAGAAAACGAGGGATTAAGGTGCCCGAGGAAATCGAAACGCTTTGGCGATAATAATCGCAATGCACAAATATTGTGATTATTCTGCACTGTAGCTCGACTGCATCGTTCAAACGTGATCATGTCTCGTTGTATAATCTGACGATATACAATCGGCTATTTCTCGTTGTGTAATCTTGTACATTATATTTATACGGTCCATGAATTATTATTGATAACGGTGTAAAAATTTTCGACAATAATTTAAAATTATCTTTTATCTGCTAATTTTATTACACAAATAGTTATCCGTTCCTTGATGTCCGACATTTGATTCAATTACTCAGAAAGACATGCTTGATATAACAAAGTATTTAAGGATATGTTTGATATTACAAGATAATTGAAAAAACATAGCAAAGAGAGCTCAGAAAATATATCAAAATTAAATAATTAATAATATATTTATCGAGATTTTATTTATACATATAAAGGAAAGTCGCCGATACTGACATAGGTCTCCTAAAGTGACACCCCTTTATTTCTCAGAAACTAACTATTGCACTTTATATACTAGTACAATCATGATCTGTTTAGCTAATTAAAGAAGTACAAACTTATAATTCATATATTTGTGGCTTATTTCTATACAAAATCAGCTAAAAACCAATTCTATGAATCCGAGAAGAAAATTCTTACGGTGTTCTTTTGTAAATTGCGTAATTAAAATAATAGTGACTGTATTATTGATAATATTATGTCATTTTGAATGTTTA
>NW_017299926.1:673553-701550 GCF_001594075.2 Trachymyrmex cornetzi | reverse complement strand
TGTATTTATGTTTTTGAAGTTGTATTTTTACCTTTTGTTTAAGAAATATTGTCTAAAAACAAAGTGGTATGTCGGTATCGGTGACCTTCCTCTATATACATATATATATATATATATATATTTGTTATAAAAATGTCAATTTAAACTGATAGTAAGTATTTTTTCTTCGTCCTCTACATTTAAATTTCCAAGTTGCTACATTGTGGCACAATAACAAAGTGTTCGAAAGCGACAGCGTGACCGAGAAAGTAGTTCGCTCCAAGGCAGAGCTCTCTGAGCCTGATTGATAATCGCGTTCTGCAAATATCGCGATTATCCGGTGTAATCTGAACTCGAGGCCATGGTATATGCGATCGTTGCTCTAGCTAGAACGAATAGAACAAATGAAACTCCACAACTGTCCGAGATCCTCGCGGGCACGTGATAGCTAACGTTTGCGTACAGGATTCCACTTGCGAGCCAAGTTCGAGCGGGTTTGCACGATTGAATTTTACTTCCGGCAAGGTACGAATATACCTAATCGAAGATTCAATGGCACGCTAATTTGATCGGTCAATCCGGTATCACGCTTGGGTGCGGATCATCTTTTTTCCGCGAGCATTTCTTGCCGCGCAGCACTTTGCTAATAGCCATCACAAGTCTCCGAAGTCCTGAATGTGCACCTTCAGAAGGAGGGATCCGATCTATTCACCGATTTTTTCGCAGCATTCTCGTTCTCGCATACGTCGATCCAATCAGCTAACCGAGGGTTAGCCTCTCGTTCTGGTTATATCGACTTCTCGACGTTGCCGTCGACGTTGCTCCTTTTCTCTTTCCTCCTGCTCGTTCGCCTCATCATCGCTACTATTCACTGGCCTTAAGATCAATATTTGCTTAGCTTGCCTGCTTCCGTTTGACAATCGTTTGTATCAACAATTCTTCGTGCGATAAAACGGCTAAATCTCAACGCTTGTATGCGTTGTACGCGAGTGTATGCGTGGACATGTATGTGTATGTGTGTTTGCGTATCGAGAATTGAAAGAGCGAAGGAAAGAGAAAATTCCGAGAGAGAGAGAGAGAGAGAGTCCAGTCAATTTGCCGAGTCTGATTTGAAATGAAGGAAATTAGGAAGTGAAAGCAAAACTTCGGGTTCTCCTATTTCGAGATTTTTACGGTATACTACACCATTACATATACGCATACAAATTATAATATACGTAAGTGCGTCCGTCTAGTGCACGTTGAGGGCGATTTGCATTGCGTTTCTTAAAATATTTTTAATATTTTTAGCTGAAAATTTGGGAAAATCGGATTTGAATATCTTTGCCACTCGTATAAAAACTCGATTTAGCAATTTTTATTTCAAATTATTTCGCACATGTGTATCTATATGTATGAAATAAATGTACCACTTAGTAGATAGTTAGAAAACATAATCCAATTATTAAACGAAATGACAACATTTTTTTTATATTAAGTTTTTAGTGATATATATGTACTATTCTAAATAAATTCGTTGTTTACAAAAATTTGATAAAACAAATTTATTTAAAATCATACATATCATTAAAAACTTTATATTAAAATTTTTTTATTATACATTGTCCATTATAATTGTTATGTTCACTTGATTTAAGTACCTTATATCTCACTGCTATAAATAGAAAAATATTTGCTAATTAATTTCTATTTATTCGTATAATAATACATTATGATATGTGCCTGTCGTTCATTATTACAAATTAAATATACAATTAAGAAAACAAGTAAATAAGTTGATGCGCTAAAGTTACTGCGTCGCTGTTACCTGTAATCACGTAGGTTCGTTTGTCGACGCTGACTGCGTCGTAAAGTCGAGCAGAATCTGCCGTACTCGTTTCCGTCGTCCGCAAGTATCCCTTTGAGATTAATGGCCGTCGTAAATATACTGCGTTTCCTCGTATCGGCCGGATCCTGTGCCGCAAACGGTGCGCATTCAGTCGCACCGAATGCGTATGCAAACCGGCATTGCTGCACGCGTATCGCGACGAAGTCACGTTTGTGCGCAACGCGGTGCACCTGTGTAAACGTTAACCGGCCACCGGAGTTATTACAGCAGCGTTAACTCGTTCATTCGCGAGACGTTACCTGCGTTACGCGAAATTAATCCCGCGACGCGCAGCAGGTAGTTTGCAACGTACCCGGCGTACATTCTATAAAATAATACGTTCTAACGAGGCGTCGCTCTCGTTATTACGCAAAGTGGATATTCAGATCGCCAAGTTTAGTTGACAACTTCTCGTGAATAACGACACCATTGATTACTGGATGTTGAATATTTAAATTTCAATTCGGCAAAACTCTATAAAAGCGAAGTTAGAAAAATATTACAGAAATATAATTTATTTTAGAAGGAGAAATTAAAACATAATTATTTGAATTTTTAATACATTATATTTTTATTAACTTTACTGTTATAATGCTATTAAACAAGGAAATTTTTATATACGTATAATTATCTCACTACTTTATAGATATATGTACGTCGGTCTTATTTTGAAAAGATTATTTCCGTGATATAATATTAAATTTTTTTCATTAAAATCTAAAAAAGAAAAACAGATAAAACGTGACACAAAAATTTTTCACACATATATATATGTGTGTGTGTGTGTATATATAAAGGAAAAATTTTTGTGTCACGTTTTATCTGTTTTTTTTTAGATTTTAATAAAAAAAATTTAACCCTTACCGTACCATCTACAATTTGGTGCCTCATCCATACCATCAAGGATCACTTCAAATCTTTTCGTTTTTTCACCTCTTCAAAATAATTTAAAAAATCTCTAAAAATTCACCAACATACTTTCAACTTTCTAGAATAAATATTGACTCTTTATTTTGGAAAATAATAAAATGTAATATAATTTATAATTACCGAAAGACTCAAAGAAACTCGCACGAACAGGAATCGCTCGATCACTAGTTACCCATATTAGTACGGTAAGGGTTAATATTATATCACGGAAATAATCTTTTCAAAATAAGACCGACATATAACATATAATTTACATTTTTGCATAAAGAAATCTTTGGAAATGAGAAGTTAAAAATCGATAAACATATTAATGATAGTGTAACACAAGAAAGAATGAAAGAGCCGACCAGTGTCGCATACAAATTTCATGCGTAGTAATTAAGCGTTAATTAGCGAATGATAGACTTCTGCAGAAGAAAGATACAAGTAAACGTTGCGCGGCAGTCAAGTATTAATTAGTCAAATAAAAATAATTAGGTACGTTTATGAACCAAATGCTTAAAGTCATAATTCATTGATTACACGTAGTCGAGCATCTCATGAAAAATCAGAAATTCCTGTAATTATAATTGATTTCGTGCGACCGCTTTTGCTTGCATTTACTGCAAAAGATAAATTAATCCAGGCCACTGCTGTATTGTCACACTATCTTCCTTTTCACGTTGCACCTTGCTGGCGCACCACGGGCACCACAGGCTTATCCGCTTATTTATAACGAAACTCAGGTTGCGCCTCAAGAAACGATGATGCGATTCACGCGACCCGCACACCGGTGCAATTGAAAAAATTCTACTATACTGTACGGAGAAGCACGTGCCGAATAAATATATGCTTGCCGTTTTCGCGCTTGTCATCGACGCAATGGGTATATATAATGAAAAAATAAAGAGTAATATTATTAGAAAGAAATAATGAGAGCTATCAGGTTAGCTATAAATCACTAGAATAATAAATATAATTTTAAATACGAAGCGCCACTACGGTCTGAACGTTAAGATGTTGAACTATTATATATATTCATTTAAATGAATTAATTTCAGAAATTATAATTACATGCTGATATGGTTTCGGACTTTCAACGCAATCGATCTGAAATATTAATAATCCCCCCAAATTTCCCAAATTTAATCTTAAAAAACTGTAATTGCGAAAAATATTGCCTCGATACATATCGGTTATTATTGCTAAGGTCTCTATTGATGGTCTAAGGGTTTAGGACGCTCGCACGAAATGCAAGAGATCCGGGTTCGACTCCCGGCCGAGGCAATATTTTTCGCAATAAGTTTATTACAGATTTTGATGATTAAATTTGGGAAATTTGGCGGGATTATTAATATTTCAGATTGATTGCGTTGAAAGTCCGACAACCATATCGGCACGCAATTATAATTTCTGAAATTAATTCATTTAAATGAATATATATAATAGTTCAACATCTTAACACTCAGACCGTAGTGGCGCTTCGCGCGTATTTAAAGTAATATTTTTAACATAAACGGTCTTATTTCCAATCTTATTATTATAATAAATATACATGTCGTCTAGTTTCAAAACGGTTTAGACAGAGGAAAAGGCGACAAAAAATAATATTAGCGCAAAGAGAAATCTTGCACAATTTTATTCATATCCAACACGGAAAGAGCTATTTTTTTCTGAAGTATCTAAAAATATAGATAAATTCAGATCTGAAAATAATTATGTAACAATACCGTAAAAACATTCTAACTACCAGTCTGATGAGTGTCCTGCATCATTATTTTGATAGTCTAACAAAATTATTTTTAGATCTGCATTTAGCTTAATTTTTATATATACTTCAGCAGAACCGTTCTCTCCATACATAGTACTTAATGTCACTATATCATAACCATAAATAATTACGGATAGTCTTGCGGCAACCGTGCTTCCAAACTGCTCCAGCTTGTATTGTATTTCGGTGGTATTTCAATGGTAGGTAGAAAGAACGGGCAGGTATCGAGAGTAAATGCGTTCAAAAGTAGGATAGCGGCAAGAAGATAGCACCACCGTTTGCAATTAAAAAGCGATTTAAATGCTAATGGTCATGTGTAATTAATGCGCGTCACACGCGAGCTCTACGCACTGGCGCCCCGTGTGCCGCCCTCTCTTCTCTCCTCCGCATGTCAATTATTATTTCACCGAGCGATCCGGGGTGGAAACCTGCAGGGCGGACCCGAGGGAGGCAGACGTATCGATTTTACGAGACACACGTCCAAACTGTCGATGGATTTATAATGGATTACTCGGCAGAGAAGAGTATCCATTTTGTGCACCGTGAAGATCGTTAATACTACTCGGCGCAGCCGACAGCTCAGAATATCATTTTCACTTTACCGGAGAGCCTCGTGAAAGGTGTGCCGGTAGGAGGTACGTTAACATTGTATTAAAGTTGCTTCAACACTTTGAACTCGGCGGACTTTTGCAATCACGGCGCGTCAACTCTTTTTACTGTCAAACTCTAAAAATATAAAGTAATCATTCCTTTATATTCCATCTTGTCGTGAATATTTTATAACGGTTGTTCAATAAGGAAATAATAGCAATTTGTGTCGAACAACAAAATAAATCAAACGAACTACCCTGTTAAATTTGTAGGGTCAAATTATATTTTTATCTGAATTATTTTTCATTATTTCTATGTCGCCACTACTCTTAGTCAATATATCGTTAATTTAATTAAAACAAAGGAGGTAACAATTTTACTCTCAAGAAAATATATTTTTAACTTAAATAGTTTATTATTTACCGAGTGTATACATTAATATGCACGATATTTATTTCGAAACTCAGAAATAAATCGATAGACGTGGAAGTTAAAATAACAAAATATTATTTAATTTAAGGAATTAGGTTACCATTGCTCTTTTGATATCTAACAGTGTGACATACAATAATTAATATATGAAAATTAATATAAAAGGATCATATAAAAATCAGCTCCACATTTTTATAACAATTATCTCTGTGCATTCACTTTTATTAATAGAAACCGAGAGACTTCTTTATGCTCCGTGAATATTTCCCCGTGTCGGTCGACAAATTCTCGCCCGGTTATCATGCGAGATAATTTATCTGTGGCTTGCCAAGTAATTGGATTCTTTTGAAAAGTTGATATTTCGTCGTCGTGTTGTAACTGGGATATTCCATTATGTTCGCCGCTGATTCAGTACGATCGTAAATAGATTTTTAATCAGGCGATTTATCTCCCCGAAATGTCGCGGTGTATTCTCTCGTGACGCACGACCCGATCCCGAGGGAAAGTATCGGAAAATCGACTTCGAGGAAGCCCATTAGCCCATCGCTGCTTCGAAAACAAGTCGACGAATTTCTCGGCTAAGTGGCCCGCACGATCCGTACACTCGAGTTATCGCGCGATATCGTTCCCGCGACACGCCCCACGTAGCACCCGTTCGTGTAAGAATCGTAATAACAGTTATCGCCGACTGTCAATCCTCGACGAAGTAGGAACTCATTAATTCAATAATACATCCGCGGAGAGATAAACATGTTTGAAAAAGGCCCTTTCCCAAAAACAAGCCGCCATGTGACTTCCGCTCTTGTCTGATAAAACGTACAGTACAGTTACGTTGAATTAAGCGAGGTGCAGTTTAGTACACCGAGAAAAGATAAGGAAAAAGATATTCTCAAAGAAGAAAGAGCTTATTCACTATTCTTAATAATTGAAAAGCTTATTTCCAAACCGTCTTAAGCCGCTTACAATCTTATAAATATTACAGTCAATTCCCGACTTTTTATCAGTTGACACATGATTGCCATCATCGTCATGATTTATTTTATTTGACGCAATCCAAGATGCGAGGACACAATTATTCGTGAGGATAATCTTATTGAAATACTTCCAAGCGAGCGGTTCTCTCCTCCGCACGGTTAGAACGGTTTAATCCACTTCACGTGCATGGCCGAGAACGCAGCCGTGAACGATCCACGATTGGCAATCGATTAATCGGCATTATCCGACAATACTGACAATTCGTCGCGCCAATCTCCCAGTTCCCGTTTGCCACTCGCCGTGTAAAATTCTACGTCAGTTTCTTTCGCTGAGGTCGAGTCGCCACGTTCCGTTGTCGGCAGTCATATTCGCTTTTTGTCAACTGCAGTCACTTTATTTTTACTGCAATTCGCGCTCCTGACGAACTACTTTTTTGGAGAGAGAGAGAGAGAGAGAGAGAGAGAGAGAGAGAGAGAGACAAACCTTTCTGAATATTTTCTCATAATTATTAATACCCTTATCTTGTTATCTTTCCTCCGAAATAATTAATTCAGTATTGTGCAATCTTCCTCGAAGGAACTTTTAAGATAGTGAAAACATTCAGACATAAGTCTGTAAAATATGTATGTCATTAAATTAGCACATACTAATTGGAGATTTAAATTTAGTCGTTAAATTTATCCAATAAATTTTTTTTCCATGTACAATGTATCGGACACGTATATACGATTCCAATATATCTTTGTCGCGGCAATTAATTTTAAAATATAATTAAAAGTTGTTTTCATCGATGTAATTAAAAAAAAAGGGAGAGAAAAATTTATTTATCGATATACGAAAAATGTTCACGGAATATTAAAACTCGACTACAAAACATCGAGGTAATAATTTATGCATTATAGCAAAATCATCATCACGGATAATCGCCACATTTAACGCTGTAACGAATACAATCAATAGACGACTGACAAACGGTCTGAGAGAATCGAGGAGAATCGCGGAAGGGAAATTGATTTATCTCCGTCTCAGTTCTCTCTCTCTCTCTCTCTCAAAGTAGTAATTAATCGACACGAGACCGCGACTTCTCTGCGGTTGCCAATATTTTCTTCTTCCAAGTTAATAACCGACCTCGTCAATTAGAGAGCTTCTTTAATCGAGGTTACAGGTAGGTTTTACATTATTACGCGTCAGCTGATCGCGCGTACGAGACGGGCTCGTGCCCTTTGGCCCCCCTTTGGTGCTCAAACGTTTCCTTCGAGATTGTTCTTTTACATTTCTCTTGCCCCCACTGATTCGTGTATCGATCCCGCATGGGCGATTCGGTTACGTTGATGGTCGACCCCCAACCGCGGCTGTCGAAGAAACGGAGTACTCGTCGTCGATTAAGACGTGACCGATGAAGAAAGCCCTATCGAAACTTCTTCGAGGTAATTCCGTTTCCTCGCGGGGGTTGCGAGACTAAACGTGCGTAGGTCGATCGTTCTCGCTCTTCACCTCCTTCTTCCCACTTTCTTGGGGAACGGAATGATCTATGAGAGCAAGGTGGAATCACGCGCTCCAACGGTTCACGTTCTTCAAAAATGGTTTCATTAGAATCCAAGCGCAATGACGCATGCCTTCCGGTAGCAACGACTTGCCCGGCAAACTTCCTCGCGGCAATGAGATAAGATCGATCATATTATACAACGCTGTTCCGCGGACGGTTAGGAAATGATTCGATTTACATGAAAGCGAACGGCGTTTAGTATCCTGTCGTCGCGGTTGTTTATACGCTCATTCGAAGTGCGTCGCGGCAATGTTTTTCAGCTCGTCGACAAATCCTGCCGAGTCATGGCCTATCTTTAGCCCAGCCGCGAAGGTCGCTAAGAAGATCCTTGCTTTACGATATCGTGCACCTTCCACGCGCAAACCGAAACAAATACATCGCCCGGGTGGATGCACCGTGAGAATGACGCCTACGTGAACCAGTGCTCGAGCGGGGCATTCGGGATATTTGAACGGGGCACGGGCGAGCCTGTGGGATCTGAAACGACGATCTATAACGTGGATCGTGAATCCCGCCGGTCGTTGAACTCACTCACGGCCGTTCGCGGCGCGCCATAACGAGAATTTTAACACCCTCGCTCAGCTTGGTCGGCCCCTTTGCACCATGCCGAAGAGTATCGCTTCCATGTGGATGGTATATACGGACACACTGTACGTCCCTCCTCTCACCATCATTGCTACATCCTTAATTCCTCAGATAAGGAACATCGAGTAACTTGTCTGGTCCGGGTCGCAGCTCCAATTCTTAAACGTCAACCTACAGAGATTATCGCGGATAAGGTAATGTCGTTGCTCGAGGTGCGGAGCCAAGTCGAGGATATCCTGCCGCGATGTTATTCATGGTAGATGAACCGTGACGAGAGACTAACGTACAGTAACTTACGTAAAGTGCAATTTTCTTTATAATATATTGAATAGGAAGTTGGATATACCTAGGCTAGATCGACGCTTGAATTATGAAAATTCAGTAGATAACTCCTCCAATTATTCATATTTGTACATATCACATTGCATAAATCGGAATTGTTATATAAACGAATCTATGTGAAACTTCAACTATCAAACGTTAAGTTCTTTCCGTGAGCCTTTGTGTAATGTTTATATTGCCGTATGTAAAGTCCTCTGTAAACCGCTTTTACCTGAACGAAAACTGGTTAACGCTTATCTACACATATTTTTTTAAATTGTTGCTCCCTTTCTCTCCTTATAAAACTGAGTCATATCTCATCTCTTTTATCTGATTTAAAATAACGACGTAAGGAATTAAACAATAACGATATGTGTGGATATAACGATTCAATAAAGATTATCATTCTTTTTCTTAACATCGTTACTATTAACAGAGGTGTTAAAATGCTCCGACTTTATCGAATCTCTCTCGTCTTTTTTATTCGATATACCACATGTTTGTGTATTGTAAACACTATGTATCATTATATTTCGACAGTTCAGGCAGATCTGGCGTTATCGAAACCATTTACGTTTTTATTCAGCACGCTGAAAAACACGGCTGCGTGTCAACCAGCGATAAGAATCGGACATGCGTGGGTCAAATATGTGGATTCCTGTATTTGTTCGTTCGTAAGCTGCACGCTCGTGGCTTTACTCACGCGATGCGTGACGTACCGGAAACAAAGGCAAGTCCGAGAAATAAAGCAGTGTAGGTCTCCTCGCGCGCAGTTAGACGTTTCTATCATTTTTACGCGTATTTACGGCTTGATTACAAGGCTCTTGGCCGCCCAGTGTACGCCGGATACAGCTAACAGGCATTAATTACTACATCATACAACGAACCGAACTGACAACCTGTTGCATTCTTCCTAGTGCTTGTCAGTGTCGCTGCTGCCGTGTGAAGGGTGCATTCGTGTCACGAGCTTCCCATTCGCGATTCTTATGACAGTCTTTCGACAAATATGTACCTACAATTTATAAAACGCCATCTTTTCAGTCTTTTCCAAATAATTATTAAGATAACCATAAATAAACTAAATAAAAATAAAAATATTTATGAAAAATAAAGTAAATCTATTAACATAAATATATAATTTTAAACAGACGCTATTTTTCTTATTTTTTTATTCTAGCATACATTAGAGTGTCACCGAATATTAAATGATTCTAATGTATCTGTATATATATATATATACTGTACATATTTAATGCGAAATAAATTCTTATCAAGGTGTCTCAAAAAATAGTCTCGATAACGTAATTTCGGCAAAGATAATTCAACAAGGGCGGCTCTCTAAGTTTGCGTGATACGAAATGAGATGAAGATGCGGAGAAGCGGAGATACCGTGCACGGTGCGCCGCGCTGTCGCCAGCGAGAATATACGAGCGATCGCGCGCTGATGAATCGCTCCGAAACTTTAGGACGCCCCGGAACGGTCCGATATCGTCGCCGCCGCTGCCGCTGGTGTAAACGGAATCGTAAATCGTTGGGACGATAAATGACAATTGCGGCTGACACGATCGGCTGCCGTACGCGATGCCGGGCTGGTGCAGATTCGAGCAGGGCAGAGCCCGCGCGCGCGGACTCCCGAAAGGGCGGAGGGAGAGAGTAGCTCTCGAAAGCGTGGGCGGACGCAAGATAACGCGTCGCATTACGCGCGTGGGACGTTAATAAATTATTATTGCGCCCCGCACGAGCTTCCCTGCCGCGGAATGATATCTCCATTGTCCTTCGGCGAATTAATAGCCCGTAGGCAACGCGTAACGCGACGGTTAACTTGCGTACAGCGAGTAACAATCGTCTCTGTGTCTTAGTCGGTAGGATCAACGCGATGATCGACGACATTGCTGCTCGAGCGTTCACAGAATTTATGGTACTTGGGTGCAAATGTTACATAATGAGAATCGACAGATATATCTCATTGCAGCATAATATTCTCGGAAGAGTTATTACGTGGAAAGTATAGTTTCACTAAAGTATCTAAAAATGTAGCTAGATACAAATCTGAAAATAATTTTATTGGATCATTAAAATAATTATATCACTGAAAAAATTTCGGGTGAAAATGGGCGAATCAAAATTTTCTGGTTAAATTTATTAAGGAGTAACATGTGACTAACATCAGAACGAATATGGCTTTCTTTTACTTACATTATTTTTCAATTTAACTTCGACATCGTGATTTTTAAATATGTTGTAATGGATTGACGATGCTTGGATCCACTTACGATCGTTGTTGGAGATGGATAATGGGCGAATCAAAATTTTCTGGTTAAATTTATTAAGGAGTAACATGTGACTAACATCAGAACAAATATGGCTTTCTTTTACTTAAATTATTTTTCAATTTAACTTCGACATCGTGATTTTTAAATTTGTTGTAATGGATTGACGATGCTTGGATCCACTTGCGATCGTTGTTGGAGATGGATATCTACTTCACTCAGCTAAGCAACTGGTTGGCACAACATTAGATTATGTTGAAGATAATTGTCTCTCACCACATTTCCACTGCGATTGCATTTTTGGAGGTCGGAACTATGATTGTGCGAGACGCAGTTCGACAGATTTTATAGTGCGAGAAGCGGTAATTTTTTATTGCTAAGGATGGCTCAGATAGTAAGCCGTACAAAATTGAATTTTTGACTTATGAATAGGTATTAGTTAGCTTTGCGCAATATAATATCCAGCGCTGATTTCTAACGCCCAGTTATACATTTTGTTGTTATTATCATTGTATTCATTTAAGGAGTCTATAAATTTGTACATTTACTTAAAATTGTTGTTGTGTGTTGTGTTGTTGTTTATAAATTTATTAAAATTCTCATTGAGATAACAGGAATTTTGGATGATACAATATCTCTGATAAAATCTGCTAGAATTCTTATTTTTACTAGAATAATTATATCAATCAGAATTCTAGTTCTGCTCTCAAGTAGAATTCTAGTAGATTTAACCAGAAAATTCTGATCCATTTTTCACCAGAATTACTGTTTAATCCAATCAAACCGTTTTTCTCAGCGATTGGTCGCTTAAATATAAATGGCGATGCTACAAAAAGTTTTAACATTCTAGCAACCAGTTTAAGTAACCTACATAATTATTTTGATCTCTCTCTCTCTCTCTAAATAAAATTATTTTCAGATCTGTATCTAGTTAAATTTTTTTACTTCAGTAAAACCTTTGGTAAAATCGTTCTTTCTGTGTACGAGAGAATGCGATGAAATTATTTTAATAATTTCAAAGAATTTACTTATCATAAATATACCAAATTAATACATTGAATTTTAGATTAATTGTTTTAACTTCTTTATCAAAGACTAATATATTTAAAAGCAAGCGTAGGAAGATGAGTCAAGTATTCACCAAAATTGCTACATGCGACGACGAGCCAAGCGTGAAAACATGGAAGATTTTTATCAAATATGACAGGTCGGCCGTACCCAATTTATCTCGTTTTATTTCTTATCTGGCGAGGGACACGCATTCATATTATGGAGACTCGTCGCGCACGGGACAAAGATCTCTGTCGCGCGTTCTTTCCCGGCGATCCATCATCGTAACAATTAGTGTTGGCCACGTTTCTTTATCGGCTCGTACGTGGGAGGTGTAGGTGGAGGACGAGCCTTCGTGCTCGAGGATGATTCAACGTCCGATTGCATTAATGGCACCGTGGAATGTCTTTGTCTCGATTTGGTAGCGGAAACCGCGCATTCTGACTCATTGCACACGGCTCTTTTACTTTCATTTGCCTTTCATTTAATATTATCAATGAAACATCATCGATCGCGTTGCATTACGCAACTTAAGTAACTTTGAAAACTAGAATTATTTAGGATAATTTTTTCGCCGCCGAGTTATAGATTTTTTATAATTCATTTGAAACATTGCAATTAGTCTCGCAAACGAGAACATTGAATTTTAATAAGGATCGAGTATCGCTTTGCGCAGAACTAGTGAAGTGGAATATGAAAATGGATTTAAGAGTTAACGGTTATGAGTGTTGCAAGGTATGATTTAGATACGGACTACTTTTAATATATGATTGTACAGAATACAGTTACTAGCAGTGATGATGGTAATAACATTAATAGCTTCTTACTCGCATTACACCATCGTATAACGTAAAGGCTACCTTCGGTATTGACGTACCCGTTAGTCATGCGCCAAAGAATATACTATGCAGCCGGGCTACTTACTGTCGGATCAATCATCTAAATATATTGGCGTCATTACGAATGCGTGTAATGCCGATAAATCTATTCCCGTCAACTTTACGTTCACCGTCCTTCTTTGTACGTCTCCCTGTCGCCAAGATGTATCTTTTGAGCGAGCAGTACGACGAATGACGTTGACATTCGCTTGGCAATGTGACAATTATTAATAAGCATATCCTCTCTTCGCACTCTCTTCGCGATAAATTCTTTATGATCTGTTTATATTTCATGCAAAATATATTAAAATATATATAGTTTCCGGTAAACAGATGCAAAATGGATTTCTCGGATCAATTCATTTCAGTCAGATAGTTATAATAACAAAGTTTTTTTGTGGTTCTTAAAATAAAGTATAATTATGTTAGTATCGGTATGTACTGTGATATTTTCCGTAAAATTTTTTTCCTAAATGCAGAAGAGTTGGTATTTAGAACTGATTGTTAGCGATTATTTATTAAAACCGTTCTAAACATAATTTAAATTAAAAAATTTTATAAACTTACTAAATTAATTTATTATATAAAATATCGCACGTAATTTATTATATCTTTTAAAATCTAATGAAATCTCGATACATTTAACCGGCGCTCTGTAATAATAATATTTAAAATTAAATAAAGAATTAAATTAATTTAGGGTTTATTCGTATTATATACTGCGATAAAATTTTTTAAATGCTATTTACAAAAAGCGTTATTGCATTCCCAATTACAATGTTTATTTCAATAACATAATTATGCATATATGTATAAGTATATGTTAAACTGTGAAATTATGTCATCAGAGAGAAGGTATCATATTATGGCTACTGATCGTTAGACTAATGAACCGCTGTTGCAATACAGAGAGCTTGTTACATTCGCGATTAAAAACATCTCATCATCGATAAGACAAAATTATTAGCTTTTCGTTGCATCGATGCTAGAAACTTGCTGAGAGCGATAAAGATTTTGTTAATAGTCTGCCGTTACACCTGGATGATTTAAATTTGCCACCGGCGTGTTGTTCACCAGATCAGATGACCAGAAAAGCTGGTTTTGACACAGTAGATTTATGCTGTTAATGCATACCTTAATTTGGAGTTTGCATCTCGTGGTGTCTTAAATGCATTTTGTCGAATTCTCTGATACGCGTGTAAAATACATTATGCTTTACCCCGTTCCGAAATAGCTACCAAGATTGTCAGTTAACTGGGCCGCGTCTTGCAAATTCATGCCCTTTACTTGTCAAATTTCGTCCCACAGCTGTCGCGAGAAGTGGTGGCGTTACTAACGTAATTAATTCCCCGATAAACTGCGACGAAAATACCGTTTCAATATATAGACAACTCAGCGATCTTTATTCGTGATAATTTTTCAAATTTATTTTTCTAGTTTATACATAATAAACAATGAAAGTTGCGCTGTCTATCAATCGACAAAAATATTCAGTTATCAAAATTCTATTATTGCGATTTATTATTAAATAAGTAAAAATCGATAATTGACAGCGAGGAAATTATAAAAAGGTTTGTATATGTCGAAAACGAATATATTTGTATAGCTAAGATACTTTGAATTTTGATATAATTGAAGAGAGAAATCAATTATAAGTAAAATTGTTTCCAAAACCACAGAATTGAATTACGTAAAAATTGAACTTGTTTCTTTTAAAATAATGGATATCGAAAATATTAGTTAGCTATTTTGCGGCAGACAATCAAATATAACAGATTTTTATGATTTTAGATATCGAGATACTGAGAGAAAATCGATATTATGTGTGAAAAGCCAGTCTATATTCTGCTAAACATTAGAGTTTTTGCTTATTACTTTTTATTGTCAATATTTTATTTAAAGATAATTGGCATAAGACAGATTTTATCGTATCCACAACATAACAAATTATAATTTTAGCCTCATTACATACACATATCATATTGCTTTCCTATTTTCACTAAGCGCGAATCAGGTAAGAACAAATATTCTCTCTTTGAATGACAATAATTCCCAATCGTTTTCTAGCGCTCGATCTTGCTGGCAGACGCGAAATCACTTCGTAACTCAACTCATCTCAATTCACCTGCGGTCGACGAGGTTAGTAGCACCTGCCGAATGAATCGATTAGCTTGTTGAGCTCAGTGGTGGGTATATCACCGAAATGATATATAATAAGCTACACAGAAACATCGGTCGTTATGTACACATATACATGTGTTCATATATACATATATACGATCGTTATATCTATGTACACATATACGTGTGTTCACATGTACATACATACATTATATATGCACATATACATGTGTATGTTACACATATTGTTCATTTGCTACAACAGTGACGTAACTCAAAAATTGACATTTTTTAATTGCTTGCAAAAAAAATCAAAGCATAAAGAAAAAAAGGACAATTATACTTAAAAAAAGTATATTTTTTCACGATTAGTCATTACATCAAAATTGCGTTTCAATATTGACATTACAAAATTTTAATGATTCGAAATATTAAAACTCATTTTTTAAAAGACCTTTTTTTAATTGTGTCGTTGTTGTAGCAAATGAGCGATGAAAGTTTAATGTGACAGCACTCTTATAGGTATTAGATGTTATTGAACTATTATATTAAAGGAATTGTTATAATTTTAATATTTGGGAACAAGAAAAGATTATATTTTTGTAGCTTGTAAACTTTGTTGTTATATTATATTTCATGGAATTTGTTACATATTAATGTAATATGTTATATGTGGTGCGAATCGCATATATTCGAGATTATAAATAGAAGTCGGCACAGCGGATTATACGGCACTCGCGAGATAGCTATACGGTAGCATCGCACGCCTTGTGACGCTATTATAGGAAGACAACCACAAACCTGTCAGCGATCGATGCGCAGTGTCGTACGGACAAAAAAGAAACGGAGAGATGGGATGACCAGGTTTGAATTAGCACATGAAAATCCTTTCCTCAGAGATGAGGACGAAAGATTCGCCACCGAGAGAAAACGCCACCTGTCTCTTGTGTGTCTCTCGCCACATACCTTCACCTTTCTTCTCTTCCTCTACCATCGAGAGAATTAACCGTCTGCTTCTCTGTAGCAAAGTGCGATAACCGGAAAGTACTGACCGATGTGCCTCATAACGTTCTAATCGAAACTGGGAGGAACTCTAGCTGATTTTTCAACAACATGCAAAGAGAGAGCGTATCGTAAGATTTATAGCCTCGCGAGATATGTACATACCTAATGGCTGTAAGTTAAATCTACTGGATCGTAATTAAATACGATGAGAACTTAAATATTTTCAACTTAAGATATCAAGAAATAATTGGTAGTCGTTTGTAAGATGGTATACTGTGATAGAAAATTTTCATCTATAGAATTGTGAAGTATTAACAGAAATTAGCGCACGTATACATAATATATTAGAATAGAATTATTCCGGTTGTGTTATTCTCGACTACATTTTAATCAATTCAAGTATTTGTTAATGTTTTAGTTAATAATTCACATGTTTCAAACTTGGAGATTAAAGAGATATATCTTTTATCAGATTAGAGGATTATTTGTGATAATATTTAAAATTAGAATGACTATTGTAAATTGATATATTAATGTTATCTCGTTCAAAGTACTTCATTATCTGATATTTAAATATAAAATAATGAAATTATACAAATATTTGATAAGCGGTTTATCTCGCCAATAATCTCACAGTTGGCAATTAAAGAAGTAATCTCTGAGATTCTCAGAAATTGTTAATAATAAAATTGAGATTAACTTACATACTTGGAGAAATCCTTTTCAACGATTTATTCGTTAGTTATTTATAATATAACGGTGGAACCAGCCGGATTATCCCGAATACATCGTTTTATACAAACGATAAAGTCGGCCGGTGATAATCACGTAAATAACGAGGTAACATTACATCGTTATTAACTGCGGTGCCGTTTAAACGCACGAGACGTCCGTCATGTATGACGCCTAATTATTATATCCTCGATCCCGTTGATATCTCGAATTATGTGGATAGATGTTGGAATGACGGACAGGGAGAGGTCCGTGTCTCCAGTCCATTGAAATCTTGAGAAAACGACTGAATGGGTTTCGCGGAAGCGGATAATGGGCTGGCGGGTGGCGCGTCGCGTCGTTTCGGCTGTTCGCTCGTTCGCGAATCGCGCCTCTGTCAGCGTCGTAATCATTGCGGCGTGGTTGGATCTCATCGCGGCGCGATATGACGACAAACGGCCGGGCACCGTCTCGGAACACCGGTCATCGTTGTTCGCCTAATGGGCTGCGCATTTCTCCGTCTGCTTTCACAGCCAGCTGATTATGACATGTTGGTCGCGTCTGCAAGCAAGCGAGCGAGCATCGAATACACACTCCATACCACGTGTTCCAGGCACCGTAACGCCATTTGCCCGGCTAATGACTCGCTGGCACTTAGCGTTACCGAGGTCCAAGCCTCCTTTTTCTCCCCCTCGTGTATCCATGCGCGGCTTTAAGACGGCTCTATTCCAGGGGAAAGTGTCGCCGGGCGAGACTTTGTAACGCGCGTCTAATAGGCCGCGACACTCGATAGCAAATTAGCGAACTTATTTGTATCTTAATTATTGTTCGACAATTGCGATATATGATGCGTTTGGATTTGTTTTACGTGTGACAACAATTTTTTTAATTTTATTAGTATATGTATATTGCAAAAATTAATTCTGGATAATTTTCCCTACATAAATATTTTTTTCATTTAAAACAAAACTTAAAAGCTAAAATTCTTGATTTGAATTCATCTTTCGAAGAACTGTATGAATGCTTTTTGTAATTATAATTTATTGGGTTGTATGTATCTCCTTTGAAACATTTAAGTTAATTATTTGCTCTTATATGCTAAATTGTATTCTTATGTATAATTTGTCATGTTCTAATTTGTTCATGGCTGATGAATGAGGACTGAGTAAAGTTCGAAATGTTCTGTCAGTTTTGATATCATTTGTAACATAAATAAATTTTTGTATTATTAGCCTAATTGGCTCGTTTAAAGCTTTAACTTTGGTTTAATTTCTTTACTGCTACTAGTTAAAAACATTTGAAGTAGCTTTCGTGAGAACAACTTCCGCTCAATTATAGAGAATTTTCGCATTTTACTCAGAGTAAAATGAATACGGATAAGATATACCAAGATTTGCAATCTACAGATCTTTTACACTCATACTAGTGAAAGAGAGCTACGATCATATCTACTATTAAAGCTAAAATATACAGGTTGCATGATGTATAAATTGCAATATAAGAGCTACATAACTCTTCAAATAATTTTATATCGATATAATTTTGACAAATTAACTACCGTAGTCCATAGCAAATGAGCAATTTCCGATCCTGTTCGCGTGTGGGCAGGTTAATAACGTGTTATTAGCGCTATCAGGAGCTCACAAAAATGATTCTGATACGAATCTTAGATCCGATATCTAATGATACTTTTATACAATAACAGACACAGTAGCACTGGAAGGAGAACCCTTGGGCGATTCGTAATTTGTAAGAAATGTGATATTAAGGATACTTAGGACTATCACGCGATATCGATACTAAGTTACGGCTTTGGAAAACGAGAAAATTATCCGTATTTACTACCTGCGTTAGAAGCCGTTGTGAGCAATTCAAATTTTGTTCTGACAAAAGAAGGTACACAAAATGAATCGATGGTTGCAGGATTAAGATCGAAACAGACGTCAGCAGCCGTCGATCGTAATTCTCGCGTATAAGGGACGCCCTCATCGGCGTCATCGTCGTCGCGCTGTCGTCGTGTCGTCGTCGTCGTCGTCTTCGTCGTTGTCGTTCCCCGTGTAGGAAACGATTCCGTCGCCGACGTGGAAACCGCGTCTTACGCCTTGGCGGCGTGACGTCGCAATTATTCATCGCGTATGGTTGCGAGTAACAAATCGCCAGTCAAATGGCAACACCGTCGGCAGCTTGCGCAAGACGAGTGAGTGAGGGAGAGAGAAAAAGTGGGAAGGGGAGGAGAGGGATAAAGAGAACATACACGAGAGGAGACAAGTTTGAAGGAGATTGGAAAGAGAGGAGACACGGTGATAATGGCGGGTCGCGAAGGAGAATCGTAGTGCGAGGAAGAGAGGTAAAGAAACTGGGATGAAGGAGATAGCGTGAGGCGGACTCCTCCTACGTACGTCTAGATTCGCGTCGCCAGAACGTAAATTTAGCACTAACGCATTATGCACGCTCGGGCTGCGGCGCATTGGGCGTGCGATACCGACAACAGCGACCGTCTACGCGCGCTGTATCGCCCTGATGCGTGTCGGACGTGTCGTAGACAATGTATGCACGTGAAGAAGGGTGTCGGTCAGTCTTATTTCGTGCAAATGAGGCGCGAAAGCCGAGAGACAAAGTCGATAGTAGGAAACTCTGAACATCGGGGAGGAAAGAGAAAGCATCTATTATGTCCTATCATTGTAACGTTAGAATTCAATATTCTAGTTTTATACGAGGACTAAAATATTAATCGATTTAAACGATTTTTTTTTAAATATACATACATGAGTTTAATATTCTAAAAATTAAATAAATTAAATAGAAATTACAAAATATAAGAAAAATAATTTTTGTTAGAAGACTTTAGGAATGTTAGAATATTACGAGAGTTAATATAAACGTAGAAGAATATTCTTGAATACCAGACGCGCTTTCTCTAAGAATTGATTGAAAAGGAGACAATATTCTCGACTTTCGCGGATATTACACGCATGAGGTAGATTCATTGAAAATAATCGTAAATCAGTACTAAACAACAAGCGCAAGGTCACTGGTTCGTACTGTAACGGTCAGAAATCTCAATTAGCTCTTTGTGCTGGATGTACGCCTGCGCCTGGATTTGATTAATGTACGTTTTACCGTAGGCTGCCTTTGTGTCTGAAGTCAGTGGCGGCTGAGAAACACAATTTACGCCGACCGCGATGGCAATATCTGTTTTATACTCGCACGACGACCGAGACTTTGTGAGTGCGACTTGGCGGTCCGTTATGATTTACATGGACATTAGCTACAAAGACGAGACTAGAATCATTGCCGGAATAACAGATCTTTATTATCGTAATATCGATAGAGTTCTCAATTATGGCTAGAACAGATTTAATTAATTAATATATTAGCATATATGAAAGAGATCTTCCGAGGAATTACAAAGATATTCATGATTAATATGTTATGTAATGGAAAAGTATATATATATATATATCTTACTTATCACATTACATAATCTTATTATATTATACGAAAATAATTATTGAGATAATGGATAAGATTTTATATATTGTTAATTATTCAATATTTTTTTATCATTCTATAAAGTTCGTTATTTTATACCGAAATTTTTAATATTAAAATATCATTCTTTTTCTATGTCAGTTTAATATACAATTTATCTACTTTTCCACTAAATTTGTGATATTTTTATCTTTTATTTTCCATCTCTTCGTTCCATGATAATTTGGTCTCACAAAGTGTATGGACTAGTAGTACGAAGACAAATGTTAGCGGTAAAGTCATGTAAATTGATGTACCATGTACAATCGCTGCTTTCTCGCTTTGCAACCGTTCCCGGTTATTTCGCACAATTTCCATAATTCATAATATTAATATTTTGTATAACTCTCGCGTGGTTAGAGGAGACGTAAGAAGGATCATCCACGTTGTATTTCTCTCGGTGCTCTTAGAGATGGAATCATGCCATAATAACTTCGCTTCGCGAAGACGTATTGAGCACACGCAATAAGAAATGAAATAGCCGACGGATTTGTCTCTCGTACAAAAGCGCGGGAGGATTATAATTTGCGGCTAAATCAGAAGGAACGGACTGGAAGAAGAAGTGCCGCAACGGAACATAATCCGGGACATTAATTAACCATGTAGTCATAATACTGTCTAACAGTAGAATGAACCTTTGAGAGACGTTTCTTCTTTGCTCATTGTGCAGAGCCATCGTCGAATTAACAAATGGAGCGAGAGGGGACGAAATTATCCACAAATGCTCAGGTCTTCTCTCGGAGAAGAGTATCAAACGAGGGGATTCGAAGACGGAAAAGAAAAACGAAAGAGAGACAGTAAAACACGTAGTAGTCATCGAGGAAGGACAATCTGAAGACAAAACAATTGTACGATCTCGTGCCAACGCTTTCGTTTCGAAATGCAATGTCACGTTGCGGAGTGAGTAAGCTAAAAGCCAAGTATTTCGCTTGATGTCATATGACATGCGTTGGATCGTACTAACAAAAGAATACTTAGCTCTCAGCAGTAAGATAATAAATCTGACAACACGAGCTTTCATCATGTTTTATTTGCCGTTCTTCTAGGAATCGAATTTCAAGGCTTGATGCTTAGATTAAATATTTATTAAACATGTCAATCGTTCAATAACATTTTAATTATCGAATTATTCAAAATAAACAAACTGAACTAATTATCATAATTGTTAAATTATCATAAAATTACCATCATTTAAATATTTAAGAAACTTGCATTGGATTTAAGAAATTAAAGTTGTATTAAAAAAAAGAAAGATTTATTTAAAGAAAGAATAATTAGAACGTCTAAAAAATATTAATTTTTATCAATTTTAAAATTTTCGAGTGTGTGTATGTGTGATATATACATCGATTTACGGAGGAATGATCATGCTGCGATATATATAGTCCCGCTCTTGATCGAACATCATATTATGTACAAGGCGGGATTTCAGTTATAGAATCAACGGAGAACAGAAGCTGCATGCACGCTTTCGTGCGAATCGCACTCGCCGATCTCGCGCCCACTTGAGATAATTGCGTCGAAGACGAGATGATTAACTGACCAGGGTTACTACGTGCATTGTGGGTCGGCGATCTATTTCGATCTAGATTCCATTTTCCCTTGCAAAAGTGCTTCGATGTCTAAACTGGATTATGGACGGAATACATAATAGTTGTTTTTATACGTAAGATAATAAGTGGCTTAAAATTATAAAAGGAACTAATAAGGAGCATACACAGCCACAACGCCAGTTATAAGTAGCACAAATATATTAAATTTAAATCAAGTAAACGTTTCGGTCACTATCTGACCATCATCAGTACAATCAAATTTCATATTAAACAATATATAAATTATCAAACAGAAATTGTACTTGTCAAAAAATTATCGTTCGCAAAAAAATTAATAAAAATACGACGCTCGATAGTAAGAAATCGATCCAGTCCGAACTCAACAAGAATTTTTCAGAAGTAGTTGAACATCGATGTGAATTTGTTATAATATAGAAGATATTTCCATTTAAATATGCGATTGCCAGATGCTATATATCCAAATATTAATTGTAACCAAACCAAAAACAGAAATAGAACAAAAAATTTTTAGGACTATAATATGTTTAATATCTATTAATATAAATTTAATTCTTAATCTATCGTTGTTTTTATTTTCAGATTGTCTTAAGTAATGACTTAAGATGCTAAGCATCTTACAGCTCTGTTATTGGTTTGTTTAAAGTATAATCTTAAGATTCAGAATTTTTAATAAACTTTTTAATACACACTGCATTTTCTTATAGTGGCAACTATTTTACTAACATGAGAAAATGCGGAACTAAAAAATTCTAAAAAAATTCTCATAACTTTATGAGAAGAAAATAAACAATTTTTATCACTTGCTGTTTTTCTGCAAAGTTGATAGTACTTGAGTAAAAAAATGATTGAAAACCAATATTCGGTGATTTTTAGTAATTAACATTAATCTTGTTAACTATTGCAAAAATTGCAAAATGGTAGAGGACTTTTCGACTCGGTTTAGTCCGTTCTGTTAGTACACGAAATTGGCGATCATTCTGAGACATCCTGTATTATTGCTTCATGTATTACTTTTATATGGGATATTATTTTCATTCCATTGTATGTTAATTTACACGGGACTTTAACGAGTTCAGTCTCTTTCCTCTTGTTGATTGTAATTATTCTTCCTAATTTTACACGACTGTGACTTAAAATAAGTTATCTCGTGGGGGGGGGGAGGGGGTGGCGAGAAAGAGATTGTCACAATGCGCGTCGACTTGTCACAAAAGGAGAACAAGCTGAGCTTTCGCATGTTGGTACATTACCGCCTTCTGATCTCTTTTATCTTCTCCACGTATTCCTTCTCTCGTCGCGCCTCATTCTTTTTCCTTCCCCATCGGCGGCGCTTTGCTCCCCTTCATTTACCGCAAGCACGCAAACCCACGAGCAAACCTCCTCTCTCCTTAGAGAACAAAAGCCAGTCTGCTAGCTGCCTTCCTTTCGGATACGACCGCGCGGGGTGAAGTCTTTAAGTTCTTTCCTTTTTCATTCCAGACTGGAGATTCCATCTCTGTGGTACTTACATTGTTTTATGTGGCGAACGTTTAATTAGAGCATCCCAAATGCATGGAACATTTCACATGTTACCAAAGACATACGAGAAAGGCTTATATAAATTTGTCTTTAATTTATCTATCATCTTATTTTGACTTTTCACGATCGAATTTGTATATTATTTTTATTTCTTGTAAATATCCTGGACACATCTACAAAACATGTAACAAAACAATATATGTCTATACATTGAAAAAGGAATTTCGTAATAGTTACCAAATGTTTGTGAAATAATGTCAATTTAATATTTGATTCATATAATAAGTATTTATTAAATATTCAGGAAATTAAATAATTTTTTATTATATGAATCAAATATTTAATTGACATTATTTCACAAACATTTGGTAACTATTACGAAATTCCTTTTTCAATGTATAGACATATATCATACGGTTACCATTTAATAATGTTAAATATTTATAAAAGTAAAATAATTTTTTGTTATATTAATCAAATATTTGATTGGCATTATTTTACCAAACATTTAGTAGCTATTACAAAATTTTTTTCCAATGTAGAATGTAAGATGGCTTTGAGAACGTTTAGTGATATTTTAGAATTGAAATTCAATTTTTATTTGCGCGCGCGAATGAAGAAATTTGAGCGCGTTCGTCCACCCTTATTTCGATGAGTTCTGTAACATCATGAATTCCACTCAATAGTATTCATTGCCTTCGTGATGCACAACCGTGTACATACGTAGTGGCAATAAGGAGACTTGGTGCGCGGTCGACGACGTTCGCGCGCACGGTTTGCTCTCTCCACGCCGCCAACTCGAATAATTCACATTGTCCGTCGGGAATGGTAGATAGTCCAGGGTTTTCTTTTGCCAATTATTTCGGGACACGTTGGTGCGAGGAAAGAAAGCCCCGTGAGGCAGAATAGATCGCGCGATTTTCTCCGGACTAATTTAGCCACGCTCTTATTTAACGTATTCTCTCTTTCTCTCATTCCCCGCGTCCCTTTCTCGTATCTTTCTCTTCGTCTACGCCTCACCGCATCTACCGGCGTGTGCCTTCCTGCTCGGGGAACCTCGACTCGATTATTCCTCTCATTAACATCATTCGTATAGGTACAGCGGACGATATTTTATAACGGCTGACGTTGTCGCGACCGATCAGTCGACCGGTCAGCATCCTGCCTATTGGCGAGACACACAGAAGATATCTCGATCACCAGCCGTTCCTATTGATAATGATAATCGAATCCATTAGCGAATCATCGAGCCTTAGGTGAAATGATCCCGGTCGTATTTACGTAATTCACATTTCCGAACTATTAACCTCGGCGCAGTTACGTTAATATATACGCATCCGCGTCTAATTTTAACGGATCGACGGGCTCGGCTCGTCGTCGCGCCGTTCTGAAGACGGAGCACGCTCGTTTGCGGAAATTTCTATCGACGCTGATCTATCTGCTGGATAACGGCAGATTAATGAGTAGAGGATTAGTAGTTGTTCGCCAACGATCCGGAGAAACCTCGAAATTGTGTTTTCTTTTTTGGAGCTTCCGCTATTTTGCAATTCATTATTTTTCAATTTTCAATCTTCCGGATATTTAATGGCTTGTGTTACCGTTTAGCTATTGTTATCTAATTTTAAGCATCTTGAATCTTACAGGGAAATTATTTTAACACAGAGATTCCATAGAGATTACTAATCTGTGTCCATTTAAAGTATACAGTATTTGTTCTTTTTAAATTTCAGATTTAACTTTAAAATTTATTTTAAACTTATATACAGGAAGAAGTTTATATATATATATTTTTTTGGCAGTTATTTTTTTAACTACATTTTATCTTGAAAGAAATGTCGATATGATTACATTATCCTTTGTCAATGTTACATGAATATTTAGCTACGTTAAAGTTGGATTTGTTAAGCTCATACGATCGTTTTGAGATCGAAATCGTCTCACCAGCAAATCCGCGTGCATTCCAATCAAAGTTCCTCGCGGTCGTGCCCGTCGGGATTTCCTCTTCACCCTGCTGAGCGTCCCCGCCCTCATCGTCGCCGCTTGCAATTTTCGACGCGCCTTCCTTCGCCCAGCGAATTAATGCTCGCGGTGTTTCAGGGATCGCGCGCGCCATTCATAACGCGAATGTTATTAGTGCAGATCGGAGCAGATATACCGCCCGGCCCGCGTCGTGTGGTTAAAATAAAGATGATGAATGCCCGGCCGTCCCTCGCCGCGGCACTGGATGTAGATTAATATCGGCCCTCGCTCGCTTACTACTCCGCGCGCGCGCCTCCTACTAATATCTACCGCCCATAGTAGGTAGTAGGTACACGAGGATCCTGTATCCTTCGCATCCGATCGTTTGCACTGGTAGCATCTTGTCGAAAAATCCTACAATAATACACATTTTTGGCATACCCTTCAACAGGGTTGGGTAGTGCCAAATTAAAAAGCTAAAAGTTAAGTTAAAAAGTTGAAAAGTTAAATAATTTTAACTTAACTTATTTACATTTTAGACTCTTAACTTTTTAACTTTATTTAGTTACATTTTTTATCGATAACTATTAACTTTTTATTTAAATTTTTTCAAGTTAAGTCTCAGGCTCAAACATATACTTCATTTAGAACATACTCTATATTTTACTTAAAAGTTTTGTTTGTATATATTATTTACATTATACATTGATTTCAATCTAGCAAAAATCGTATATTTTAATGTATCTATTTTGATAGGTTGACATATATATAACAGTATATATAAACAAAAAGTTTAAATAAAATATAGAGTATATTCTAAATGAAGTATATGTTTGTCATTTCCGTTATTTGTAAGACTCTGAAATCACAAAATAGAAAAAAATTTAACTTTTTTAATTTTTCAATTACTTTTTTTTATTAACTTAACTTTTAATTCAATTAATTTCATTTATACATTAACTTGTATCTTAACTAAGTTATATTTTTAAGGTTGTTAACTTTAACTTAATTTAGTTAAAAGAAAAAATTAACTTACCCAACCCTGCCCTTCAAAAAACTAATAGAATTTATCGAAACACGCGGAAACTTACATTCTGAAAAATATATTGGTGCATGAACTTAACACCATACGGTGTCTGTATTATTCTCATCGTGTTGGTATTAATATTAATAACACCAACATTAATTTGACACCATGGATCGACATTATGATAATGTTGACATAAACATCAGGGGTTTTAAATCCACATTATATATAAGTGTTAATCCACGCCGATATTTTTTAGAATGTATTATTTCTTTTATTCATTGATTTTTAGATTTAAATAACCTTTCATTGGTAAGATTGTCTATTGGATTTATTATTCGTAAGTATGACAATTTCAAAGGTTTAAAAACCTGTATAAGACATTGATAAATGTAAACGTTATAATTAATTTATGAGAATTACTCTCTTAAGACTATAGATTTTTAATTATTATTTTATTAATTCTTTTTTCTTTATATATGTATTAGCTCTAAATAATTTTTATGAAGTTCAATCTTGAACCGAGATGAAAGCAAAGATATTTATTTGTCACGCATAACTAGGTATGTTCTCGAGAACAATTCTATTTCTAAATAATGTGTGTGCATAATAATGATGTGCTGTCTCGTAATTTTGTTCTGGATATCGCATGCTTGATACACGGATCTCGTACGGTTCCGTGCGAGCGACTTCTTCGAACCTCTTCTGATATCCGAGATGGGAGAATCGTTTAGAAGGACTATTTCTCCCGCGATAACATACCCTACGTTATTGCGAATGATATCTGGTATAATTTTTACGAGGCTCCTCTGTAACCGAGCAGCTGCTTCTGCATTACACCGAGCTCGAATTTTGAATTTGAATTATTGTAATAACGGCTTTCAGCAGGGTCTATACGTTTCGCGCGCGTTAAGTATAAATATTCAGATACTCTCGCATCGTGCGTACGATTTACCGGTGCGGGAACGTTAATGAAATCGCGCACGCCACGCATACCTCGATAAATTTGCATAGTAGTGGCGCGCATATTTAGTCGGCCGGTGGTTTCAGTTTAAGTCGAGGATCAAGAAGTTCGATCAATGATGTCGCAAACGAGCCTGCTCTCGGATCTCGCATAGTTTATTGAAAAACGATCCAATACATTCACCGACTTGTGTTTGGGTTTTTGTCAAGTATCTATACTCGTATACGTTTATTTCGTGCACATTTTTTAATGGGAGAGACAACGAACGATATAATGACTGATAATGCGGTAATTGTAAAATTTTAGTTATTAGGTGTTGTACTTAATTCCTGCCGTTTTTCGTCTCCAAAATTGATTTGTTTCGAAGGGAAGATGAATGAATACCTTAATCAAAATAATTTTCTCCATTTCCTACT
>NW_017299926.1:642826-673305 GCF_001594075.2 Trachymyrmex cornetzi | reverse complement strand
TATATATATATATATATAAGTATGTCGTTTACATTTAACTGAGATTAAACTTTTTTATCTCTTGTGGACACGCAGTTATTAAAAAATCAGAATAAATATAACTTAATTGTATATATTAATTATACAACACTACAATAACGTAAAACAATCGTAGTTAAAAATAAACCTTTATGAATTTTTAATAAATATTCTGCATCAATTACTTATACAAATAAATTTCTCGATGTTAATTTTATCAACGAGCATGTACAAGCCTATTTAATAACAATGTTATAAATGTCTCGTAACACACTTTATCTTTAATTTAAAGAATGCAATCAAATGTACTCTTGCCCATTTAAATGGCAAAGCTTATGGTTGGATTAGCTTGATTGGAATATACAATTGTACAGTGAAAGTAATCGAGCGAATTGGTATATGGTCAGCGTTACGATGAAATTCATCGACACTTTAAAGTCTTTCGAGAGATGTTTGTAAGCCACCTACGACACTAACGATCACGTGAATATCCGCGACATCGACACACGTTTGTATAATCCGTCGTATCGCGTCGCAAGCGGGTTTTCCTTCGCGTATGAAAACGCCTTCTAACGAGACAAGGGCGTATTGCTTTCAGGTAAAAAAAGGAAATATTGCGACTTAAATCAGTCGCTTCCACTATTAAAGCGGATGGTCATCCGATCAAGACGAGTCGCGTGGGCCGTGCCAGGGGCGGATACGGAAATTTTCACAAGAGGTCATATGTATATTAAAATTTTAGCTGAATAAATTATTCTTATCTCGCAACAAGATCTACATATGTAAAAACACAATACATATACTCTGAGAGAAAAATTGTTTATTTGACTGAATTAATTTAGTTGTTTTTATTTTTTTTCTTGGTAATATATATTTAAGTCAAATATAATGTGTTTAACTTAAATACATGCATTCTTTATCAAAGGAAATAAAAATTAACTAATTTAATTTATTTCAAATGAATAATTTTTTTTTCTTGGTATAAAAATTTTATAAAGCTAATCTTATCAAATAAATTTTATAAAATAAAAACTGTTACATATATTAAAGTACAAACTTTATGTCAAACGAACGAAAACCTTTATATGTGTAAGACTTGAATTTATGTACAGTTTATATACAATTAATTTTATATTTTATGAAATCTATTAAAGAAATTTGTATTTATATAATTTTTCTATTTTTTAATTAACCGTCGAACCACACACTGGGTCTTTCGTGTCCATGCATTAAAAATAATTATTTTTGTACTTTAATAAAATCAAAAACTGCTTTTTTTTTTCAAAAATCAAAGTTACAATTTTTATATCAAAACTGAATTATTTTCTTTTTCTGGTGCAGAAAGTAATTTCCATAATTTTTCTAAACATTTTTTTCCAATGTTTGCATAGCAGGATAATTTAGTAGAGACCTTAAAGAATATGTGTGAATTTTTACAGAATTTTTCAAGCACTTTAAGAGCCTTAAAATCGAGTTGGACACGAATGATCCACGTGTGTCGTTCAAAGGTACTGAAAATAAGTGTGTGGTTCGAAGATTAATCTTAGGCTGGATTGTTCCATCTTTTGGTAAACTTCAGTTCATTATCTTACTCTCTTACTCTTTCATTCTTTCGCTTATCCAGTATGTAAATTATCACATAGTTTATTCGAAGATGGAACAACTGGCCCTTAATGTGGCACCTTTAGTTCTTATCTATTATGTTAATTTCACAGTTGATATTCAATATCCTCTCTTTGAGTTTATCATGACTTTTCCGGTAAGTCAATCCGCCCCTGGGCTATAGTCGCGAGTGAGCGAAGGACGAACGATAATGTCTTGGCGACATACTCTGGACGCGTTTCAGATCCTGTTCATGTTATCCGGGCTCGCGCGAATGGATGTACCTTTCGGTCTGACAGAAGACGCCTTCGAGCCATACTAGTCGCAAACTCGATCAACTCGTGTGCTAAGAATTATGGCTTATAATATAACTGTCAGTTATTAGATTAGATTCCAGGCTTAATGATCAATCATTCTTAAACTTTCATTAAAATGAAAAAGGATTAATATTTGTAACTATAATCTGTGACTGATAAAATTTGCAATTAATAATTTATCTAATTGTTGATTGATTATCTCCGTTTTCGATGACGTATTCATAATACAGAGTACAGCGTAAAATGTGCGATAATAGCATTAAGTGAAATTGATTAAAAATTTATTAGCAATATTTTAAAGTATAAGCGGCATAATATTTATTATATATTTACATGTCATGCGTTAAATATTTCGTATTATGATGGGTTTTATTGATTTGTACAAAGCTTATCGCTCGATGCTTCAGCACTTGTTTTGGTACGGCGCGTTGTGTTGCATAGTTACTTGAGCCATTCGTATGCTGAGACTAGAGCAATAGTAGCAAGCTGCTCCACACGTCGCATTACTCTTAGTGATGCGATAGCAACGAGTAATACGAGATGCCAAACGCGATCATGCTTTACGAATACTTATCGAATATCGATCCGCATGATTAACTCTTGCGATTAATAGTCGTAAGCATATCAAGACGACAATTTTTTTGTTGAAAGGTATCTTGTTTTTATACTTTTAGTTTAGTCATTCGAAATAAGAATAAATAAAAGATAACAGGGGAATGGAAGTTATGAATAAATCTCGCATTAAATTTTTTCAAGAGTATGTGACGCAAATTGGTTAAAAATTAATTAAGTCAACGTAAAAAAGCCGTTATGTATTAACAATTAACAATATGTAATTACTTATGTAGATGTTTATTTCATTAATTTTTAAAGTATTAATTATTTTAGAGTTGATATACATTTAATTTTATTGTATATTTTTATGTTGCAGATCAACGTACTTTAACGCCGCTGCGCATTGTATCGGTGAGTGTCAAATAATTTTTTTATCTGAGGTAAAATGGATCAATAAAAAAATATTACAAATGAATATAACATCTCATAGATCCTTTTCCTTCAAATAGATAGCAAGGAAAGCGTAAATATGTATTTCATTCTGAAACGTATATTGTATAACTGTTTAGGACTTCCTTATTTTTTCACGATTAGTTTAGGTACATAAATTATTGTACATAATAATACTTAAAAATTTCTCGGTTTAGATAAGAATGAGATTCTTAGTTTAATATTGTTTACATGTATTGCAAGTAGAAATAAAAATATATGAGAAATATATTTTACTGTTATACAGCATATGTATATATTGTACAATTAATTCATCTTGTTAATTAATTGTTTAAAATCATTTTTTTATTTAAAAAGTATACGATTAAAAACATATGATAATAAAGTCTTTATTAAATGATTTGATACTTCAGTATCCTGCCAGTAGTAGCCATTTTTTTGCATTATTACAATTCGGTGTCATCTCACGTGAAAAAACCTATTATTATAACATCACAACGAAGTGGCGTATTAGTAGCTTAGCGACGGAATAGTACACAGCATTTTTATTACTTCTGATCGGAGAGTGGGCATCCTTTCGTTCAACCATAAAATACCGATTGCCGATGAACAGGATTGTTTTATGACCATTCTATAAAAAAAGAACTATCATTTGTTAAATTAGCCTTAACGAGCAATAAATCTAAATCACATATTTTTAATACAACCGTTGTTTATCGATTGATCTCTAATGAGTCCGATCGTTTAAAATCCTTTAAGATCTAGCTTTGACCATTAGGGCCTTTACTTCTATTTCTTATTGTTAAAGTCCTTAAAGTAGTTAGTTAATGTACAATATAAATACTGATTTTTTAATAATTTCCATGGAATATAAGCTCAAAAGTATTGATTAATCCATTTTAATGTCTTAAAGATAAAATTTTCTCTAAAGAAAGATTGATTGGAGAATTACTTTTCGTCTAAATTAAAGCTCTTACTAGCAGAAGATCCTACACACTGACACTTTCATCGGTTAAAATTTGTGACTAGTGCGAGTCCAGTGGCCCCTGTTAATACGCAAGACATTCTCAGACGGCGTCGCCACGAATTAATATAGCCTCGACGGCACGGTGCATCGGAGATTATAATTGCTCTCAGAATAATAAGAATATATCCTCTAGGAATTATATGCAGAACGACCGCAGTCTGCGCTAAAGATATTTCTAATAAATTTAATCTACCCTCGTACGTGCGACGCGCCACATTGTGCTTTCTGTCAAAAAAGTTAATTACTCTCGTCGTCCTTTCAAGTTCTATATACATGACAGTAATGAAAATATGAAATAAACATTAAACATTTAAATTTGAGACATTCCACAATCTGTTACATTATCACAAAAATTATAAAAAGAAATTTTTATTTAAAAAAAGATCTTTGAAATATGAATTACTAACTTTTAGTATCTAATTAATAAAATTGTATTTAAAGATAAATTTTTTTATCTATTACTGTTTATTTTTTACGTATTTTATTATAATTTATTTTAAAAAAATTCTTGAATTAGTTTTAATACAAATATTTCTTCAATTATATACATATTCATTTTAACGTTATAGACGTCGTTGGAAGTGATGGTTTTACGAATTAACTCTCAAAAATGTATACACAAGAGACGTCACGCAGAGACGGGATCCTTTTCCGATATTTATTCTTGGAATAATCTGAATTTCCATCTTTTTCATTACCTGTAGGCATGTTAATAACCGTTTGCGCAATATACGTGTATATTATATAATGAATATAATTTTATGAGACATCTAGCACTTAAGAAACAGACTTTTTTTATAGCAGAATTAGTCCAAGCAATACTACTGCTCTAAAAAGTCTCTCTTCGACTTTAAAGACCATTATCGATGTTCGAAATTGCCGGTATTTATTTCTTATGATTTTTATATATAGGTTTGATTGTATATATATTTCTTCGAGCCATTCTTATCTGAAGCATCTTTATTCATGAATCTGTGGATACTATGTATGTTCAGACTAATTGCTGGTACTTAACTGGTTATCTCACGAAATATTTCGACTGCTATTGGTTGCTTGTTTGATTTGATCTGGGCAATACTCCAATTATGTAATCTCTGATTTCTTTCATTACGATGAAACGAAGCCATCAGGCCTTGTAACGTCGGACATTGAGTGATGCTACCGAGACGAGTGATTGTATTCGCAAACATTTTGCTAAATTGAGAATCGGACTAAATTTAGATCGCAAATCACGTTCGCGGAATCAACTCAAACGGATGCTTGATCTTTTGGTTCTTTAATGTGTTGTTCATGTAGTGGAACATGATGATTAGTGCGATATAGGTATTTAACGCAAATTTAAATATTCTATTTAGACACAAGCAACAATAGATGTCTGTTTCTTAAAATTGATATCTACACAAATTAATAAATACTATAACTAATGTTAAATGGATTTCATTCATTTTTACAAAGAAACATTTTCACAAAAAAGATTTTATTTTTATAAAACGATACAAATAAATCAATAATATAAAGATATAATTTTTTATATGTTTGTATGCATACCATAATCTCTTAAGCCCACTTTAGACAATAATTCACGACTTTGAAATTTGGAACAAAATTCTATTTATAATTTTGTGTGTCGTGTAACATAGAAAATATTGGAAGTAAAATTTATATACATATATAAAATATTCTTATGTCAGAATACATACGTTTACATTTAGGATATGACACATAAAATTATAAGTAAAATTTTATCTTGAATTGGTTACGAATTATAGATCGTCTAAAGTAGACCGTTGTGAAGTTAACCCCCCAATATTTATTTGTTAATAACTTTTTAGCTATAGATGTGCAAATGAAAATCTATCAATTAAGACCTTTTCAATCTAATTTGCTTGAAGTTGAGGAGTTAGTATGAAGAACTTTTTTACTGAAAGTGTGCAAACGAAAATTCTAAATGAGTATACATCGCAAACGATGAGTAATTGAATGAGCTATATAAATTTAATTTTTTTTAATATTGGGGGCTAACTTTACAACAATTTAAAGTGGGCTTTAGAGACAAATAAAATTTAAATTAAATTTTAAATTTGTTTCGATATCCGTGGATATATCACGTGCATTCTTTCTCTTAATGTATTTGCTTTGTCCGCTTTACCATGGCCAGTATTTCTGGATTGAGCTCTCAACAGGGTTAAGGTAGCTTAAGCGTTGATTGAGCGAGCAGCTTGGAAGCTGGCTTAGTCCTTTGAATCGGAATCTCAGTTGCAAAGTTAGGACTTATATATACTTTCACCATACCTGTCGCGTAAATAATAAATTCGAAATGAATTTCTTGCATTTCTCCTTTTCTAAATATAATAATTTATTATTATTATTTGTTATCGTCGTGGGAAATGTTCTACAGAACTGATTTTTCTAATCGCGCATACGTAACAAAGTTTTTTCGAAACTAAATTTTTTTGTTATATTATACTATTATTAAATAGCTAAAAATGGAATCGCGATCGCAGACGTTTTATAAACAACAATTAAAGGAATCGTTTCGAGCGATTTTGCGCGTTATCTTCGCGATGCGAAATCACGTCAGGACCCCGCATAATGAAGTTAATGACGACAACGCGGTGGTCCACCGATAGCGCGCAGATCCGATTATATCGATCTCGATCGTCGTCGCGTACTCGTGTTGCTGAGAAGGCAGTAAGCTGAGGAAGGTGGGGAAACGAGACGTAACGGCGAGGCGGACCATTAACTATTAAGCGCGCAGATATGCATATGAGACGACGGTGCGTGGGCTTGCTCCAATCGGTGGCCACGTCGCTGTATATTGCCGAGATAATATCCCGATCTGATTGGATGGTTATAAACGGAGTATTGCCGCCGCGTGCAGGTTTTAACGCTGTGACGCCGCGCGTAGTCGATAGCTTTTCGACGTGCCGATACAATATACGACATGGGCACTTTCATAAGAACAAGCTGAAACGATTGCGCCATCGCATTCGATTTTGAATAAGAAAACGATGGATCTTGACAAGAGTTTCGTAAAAAATTTAATCAAAAATATCTGAGAAAATGTCTTTATATTTTTAAATTTATTTAAAACATCTTTATATATTGAATTTTATTTATCTCCTAAAATTTCTCTCCGTTCAAATCTTGTTAAGTCATTCGAAATAACGTAATACATTTTCATTAAAGAAAATTTAATCTATTTTAATTTAATTTATTTTATGATATTTTTCTTGTGAATATATATACGATATTTTTTCCAAATATATAAATCTTATATTAAAAATCCAGACTACTACATACAATATTAATTCGTCTTGCTATTTGCAATGAGGAGAAGCTGTCTTTAGACTCTAAAGCCGTTGACATCATTTCCGGACGGAAATTCGGTAACATCGCTTACATCAGGCAAACCGGAAAGCACCTTCGCGACTACCTGCGCATCATGCGGAAATGTATTTGTATTCAATTTTTCGTGATGATTATATTCGTCCGACGACGTTTACGCTGAATGAATATGCTAAGAGCTCGATTCTAGAACGTATAGAAATGAAGATGTTCCCTTTCCATTTTCAACGTCCTCGAGGGTTCAAGCCGCATCTGCCGCGTACCTGCGCTATCGATTTTCGACCCGCGAGTGCATTTACCTCGCGAAATAGGCCGACAAGGTACAAAAGATGAATCGAGAGTGAAAAGGAAGAGATCGGTTTGTTCCTTGAAACGGGAGCATGGACGCAGGTTGCTCGGCCCGCGCATAATAATGAGTCTCTCTCCCCGGAACGGAAAACGGGCTTCCAGATCCGCCCGGAGCTCGACGCAATAATGGAAAGCGTGCCTATTACTATTTTATTATCGCTCACATATGCCGGAATGCCTACTTACCGTTGCACTATATCGGGGGCATCTGAGATGCAAGTTATTGCGATTAGTAACGGGTACGCTTCTCTACAGCTCAACCTTACTGCAGCTTGTACAATCGAACGAAATACAAAACCAGAGATAAACTTCTCCCGGTAAACTGACGCGCACTAAAAACCGCGACACGTAAACTGTTTTACGATCCGTTATTCGAAATTATTTTCGAATAATGCCTGGACGTTTCCTTATCGCCTCGGCGTTTCCGCTTATCCGCGGGTTATCGAAGGTCCAACGATAATTACCGATGACTATCTGCATCTCGGAAGCGACTGTGAGAGATCGAGAGATCCAGTTTAAACGCGGGATCTCGGGTGCACACTGTGGCGTGGATCGATACCTCCGATGCTAGTCGTTTCAGACAATTAATCAGAGCGCTCGTCGTAGATAATCCGCGACGCGTAACTAGCGAAATATATCCGGAACGCGCCCGTAGCGTAGCAGGACGAGGCGCAAGAGTGATGGCTAGTATTAGCGACAATCATCGATAACCGGTAACTTAAACTAGTCTTGTAGCAGATATTCTTTCTACGAACCAATATCTCTGACGTTATTTTAGCGATTACCATATTCACGAGACAATGTTGTAATAGGTGTACGCCGATCGCAGCCCGACGAAAATTAAATCGGATTCCTAGGCGTCTTCTGCTATCTTATCCAGTTACACACACATACATGCGCGTATTTCGAACACACTTAGGCTCTATCTCGCCCACTCGTTCTCATACTCATCCCGCATGTACCTCTTTCTCGTTAGCGAGCGGTCGCGCGCGGCTATAAATTTGATTGGCACGAGCTTACAGTGAGTATATATACCTCGGCGACCAAGGAACGCGGCTATTTCGACTATATCCGCGCGGATATTTGGGACAGTGGCATTCCTATTAATTGAACCCAAAGTCATAACGATGTAGGCGAGCACAAGAATGCGTGGGCATGTTCCCACGCTGACGAAGAAATGAATTTGGAGAGGAATATTTCTGGAAGTCGCCTGAGTTACCGACGATACGAAAGAATATAAGAAAGTGATTTATGCTAATTTACTTAAAGAAAAATTCAAGAAGAAGGAAGCGGTATATATAGGATTAATATAAAAACGGTAAAAATTGATGATTTATAGTGCTAAAATTGTTAGGAATACTGAGTAGTTGGAAATTGCAAAATAAATGAAAAAAAAATTTGATTCAATTAGCTCTCCGGATATTATTCTTCATTTTCTCAGACGATATCCTGTAGGTATAGCTTAACGCTATTAATGTCCATTTCTACCAATGTAGATCAACTTTAATCTCAGTTTAATTTACTTTTTATCTCTTGTTCTTAGAATTAGAAAAAGATAAAGAGTAAGTTAAACCGAGATTAAAGTTAATATACATGCATCGATAGAAATGGACATAAAAAGCTTTTATGCTAGTACAAATTACACAGATGTCGTTTAAGAGTTGCAAAATGTATCAGCTCTTATCTCTCTCCGCTATAGGGTTAACGTACCAAATCGGTACGTTATTCAGAAGTCACGGTATATTAAGCATGCGACACGTGGATCCTTGAGTCATCCCGAAGGAAGACACCCGTCCTGGAGTGACGGCAGGAGATAGTCTAACCGAAATTCCGGCTCCTGGACAGGCTTAGTAGGGAGCATAATAAGAAACGTTATGAAAGGAAGGCACGGGACAAGATCCTCTTGCACGTTGAATTCGAATCTGAGCCGTTGGCGAACACCTTGAGCACACACGCGACGTGTTCAATGCGACTCAGCTGTTTGCCCCTCCGTTGAACTCCGGCTTTTTTTTTTACTACCCATCTTGCCTCGGGCGACTAAACTTTCAATTTTGGCACGCGTCTTTTGACAGCAAAAAACGTTGGAGCCGTTAGATTTATCTCCGTTAACAGATACGTTAGAGACGTTGCGTTTCCCGTATTCATAAGACTATAATTTGATTAGAGTACCGATCGTTAGTAAAAACGTGGAATCTTGCTTTTCATTTGCGTAGAAAAATATAAAATATGAAAAAATGTAGCTTCTGAAGTTAATGTTTTATTTTTTAAACTGACATGACGTAATATTCTAAATTACTTTAATTTTAAGATGAATAACAATTAAAGTATTAAAATAAAAACTATTATTTTACATTAGATTAAGATGAGTAAAATAGAGAAAGAAACAGAGTTTGCCTTTTTCAGCGGCAGTCAATGAGACCGCTATATTTCAATTTAGAATTAATAAAATCTTTTAAAATTCACAAAAATTGAATGTAACAAAAATCAAAGTTTAAATTAAATACTTTTATATTAAATTAGTTTAGCTATAAATAATTGCAGTTATACTATCACTAGCATAACGATTGCAAACTTAGAGCAAACGCTAAAAAATAAAATAATAATTTTATTTTTTGATGGGTCAGAATATTTCGCAACGTAATGCAGCACAATTTATGAATTCTACTTCAATAAGTACTGTGCAATGTGCAAGTCTCAATTCGTTCGTTTCGAATGCATCATCCTCCCCACTTTTTTCGCGGCAGGTACATTATAGAATGTACGTTACGCAAGAGACCCAGCAACGTATCTGAGACCTCTACCTGAAACCTTTCAGAAGGAGGGAAAGGAAAAAAGGAAGATAGGTAGCATGGGGATGGCACGCGCCAACTTAACCGGCAAGGGAGTGGTGGCCCCGATCAGCTGCAGCTGCGCCCTCGGTTTTCTGCTCTTGGCAGCCAAGCAGTTCTTTACTGCTTGGCTCCTGGCCGATCTTGACCCGATCGTATCGAACGCCGCGCGGCCGACCCGCTGTCATCCGAAAACGAATAACAGCGCCCGCGTTTAGTCTCCCTGGAGGCCCCTGCTATTCTCGAAAGGGCGACAAGTTGACTTTACATTCGTGATTTATATCTCGCCGTATCGCGCCTTGTCGTCTCTAAACGAACAGTTAGTTCGTTGATTTAACTACAGATACATGAAGAAATATTTCTCTTAAATGATATAATAAGGTACAATTATTATCTTACTCTTTTCACTCGACTTGTTAACGATGTCGTTATCAGAAGTATTTTATTAGTAGATTGGAATAATAATTTTATTATTTCGAAATTATATATAATTCTAATGTGGAAAAATAATATACGTTAAATAAATAAGTAAATTCCATTAAATGTTTTTACACATGATTCTGCATTTTGATTGTATTATTGCTAACAATATTGAAACATTATAATGATACGTAAAATTGTTCTTGGTAAATGTAAATTTCAGTGAAATGATATACTCCTCTCAGTCATCACATATTTTGCGTCCGTAACGTCAGCATTAAAGTTTTCACTACTGCCACGTGCATCTGGCAGAAGCTTGTCGTTAACACCTATCTCATCCTGTGTAGACGTACACGTATAGGAAAAGCGCCTAGGGCCACCCTCGCGCCGTGTTTAGACACGGTCGCTATTCGTTTGATAAACGACCGGTGGGCGGCTGGTCAAGCGGTCAGTATACAGTGTGTTGTCGGTATTGTCGTTGCATTGTGCTAACTGCACGGAAACACGACGTGTACACGATTAGCCACCCTCGTAAACCCTGGTTAAGAAGAGTGCCGCTTTGGCCACCTTCAAGGCGGCGTGTCCACACGCGCGTATATCACGAGGGGGACGATGACGACTACCAGCTGGCGCTATAAGGAGGCGTCCTTCTCGCGGGATTTTCGTCCCCATTGTCCTCGTAAATGCCTCGCGTGAACGTCCGATCGTCACATGCTGCGTTTTAGACGGATGTAAACGCTTAACTTCGATTTTTTATCAATGCCGCGTCACCCTCCGTCGTTTTTTCTCTCTCGCCTTTAAGACAGTAATCATGACCCTCGGCAGCTATAAAAGAAATATAACATATGCCGTTACTTATGTTCAGTAGCGTGAACTTATTTTCGAATTTTAAAATAAAAATAAAAAATGATGACATTTTATTGCGAGACTATTAATTGTAATTTATAAGATAAAGTATATGAAATAGTAAAATTATTTTCTAACGATGAGCATTTTGCTTAATAAAATCAATTAAAACATATATTTATTTAAAAATTAAAAAAAAACGAAAATTAATATAACGTTTTTAACGCTGAGCACAATCACATTGATTCTAGATCCTGGATTGCTGTGTATTTTATCGTTCGACGCAGGTTAGTTTGTATAAAAAGTATTATATATGTATATCGATCTTTTCAATCTTTTTATTCTCTTGACGTATATTAATCTTTATAATTTTTTATTCTCTTGACATGGTTAATTTAAAACTATTATTCAAATTGTATTTTTTAATTAAATTACTTAATATTTTAAATATATTACAATGTAAAATATTCTTGTTATGCTCACATAAAAGAAATTTGTGAACACGATCAATATGATTAATTTTAAGAAAATTTATATATAATTTTTAATAGAAATGGGAACTTTTGCATTGCATCGAGATTGAACAAAGAATGTTCCTATTGACTTTGGTTCATTTATCGGGATCCGGTAGACAATTTGATTGTTTGAACACTGTTGCGTTTATCATAATCAAATCTATTTAAGAGCGTTAATTATCAAATCATCTGCTGATAACGTATAGAACTTATATTCGTTAATTTTAACTAATTATATGCGTAATAAATTATTATTGACTATTTTTGTAATACTGAGGAAGATCTAATTTAAGACCGAAACGTCTATTTTATTGTAATATTTCAAATACAAATAAATTTTCAAGCCATTCTCATCTGGCGTTCGTGGTGTATGCCTTCTTAACTATATTATTTTAAAAATTAAAAAATCAGAATGATAATTAGTGAATAATTGTTATTATTTTAGAATAATAAATTATATTGTTGTATTCGTCTAAAAATCTCAATTATATTATTTAAGTTTTTATTGTATATTATTAACTTAATTCTAGCGTACCATTTTGATTGGTAACTAAATTTCAAGAAAATTCTACAGGATGGAAATATAGGCTTCCGTATTTCAGAAGCCTTATTTCAGATTGTACACGAAATGATCCTGGTCTCGTTTCCTTCGTAGTTATGTCTCTGAATATATGTTCACCTTTTCAATTACGCCGGACACTATCATCGACGCTACAGCCGTAATTATTGTCGGTGTACATTTATCGGTTGCACAATTAAATTATCATAGCCCTTTCAGGAAAGAGGACTTTCGCGTTGATCCAGGAAGGAATAAGCCTCGGGCCAATATCCGAGAAACCGGGCTCAATCCACCGTACATGTGAGATAATTTATAGAAATATCCACCGTGTACGACTGGTTAATGCCGCGACAGGAATGTATTTGGTATTTCTACATGTTGCGCTCGGCATAATGCATCTCGTTTTCTCCGTCTGATGCTTTTGAAGTAACCGACCATGTAAAGATGTTTCACCAAGATTTTCTATAATATAGAGCATTCTCGGAGTAAAATGTATCTACAACTTTACTTTAGAATCTTAAGGACATACGATATTCTGAATAAAATAGAACTAAAGTATAGGAAAGATATGTACAAAGATGTGCAAAATATATATTTGCATATTTTTGAACATATTTATGAAAAATAAAAAGTACATATTGCATTGAAAGTTTTTATGGCAAGAAATAATAGGACAGGGAAATAATACATCGCTTGTATATTACACAGTAAAAAAGAAAATGTTAATTTTAGCATTTTTTACATGTCCCAGGAGATCCACTCTAAATTTTAAGTTAAAGTAACTCATTCGTCTTGTGTTATTTATTAACGAACTAATAATGTTAAATAATTGACACAATACTTTATATTTATATTTGTTATTTTGACTTTAAGGATGATTTAAAACTAATATATAAAATAAGTAGAGTAGTTGCAGTAACTCGTGAGAAAATGTTAATAAAACATTTTTGTTCGTATAATGTGAATGAAAAAATTCTTAGATATTAAATTGACTTTGAGATATATAAATTAATTGAAACAATTGTGTTAAAAATACAAAATAATATTCCATTTTTAATTGACATACGCAATTGTTAAGTTAGAAAGGTGACATGAATCTAACACATCAAAATATTACAAAAATAATAACATATCAGTTGTATGTTTATTTTACATTGAAGTAATAATCAAAATGTGGTAACACAAGAAAAATTCTACATATGGACGCACGATTTTTTACTGTGTATATTGGGAATACTAAACTCAAGTTCTTATATTTAAGACTATTAAATATAATCTTCAGATGTCATAAACCAATCACAGAATATTAGCGAATCTTAAAAAATTACTTAAGATTATCTTGAAATAAGAACCGATTATGAAACCGACTTAAGTTTAGTTAACTATGTTTTACAGCATCCGTGAAATATCATTGAACGATCATTCCTTACTCAATTTAGTCAGAGCGTGAATGGTCTATTAGCTTCTTTCATGAATCAACAAAACGAGTCTGGATTTCGTAATTGACAATTTAGAATTAAAATCACATCGAAAGGTTCTCGAATACACAGTGTATCTACACGGTGTAATACATGCGACTTTACATCGGCATTTCTTATACGATAAGTACGTGCGTGCAGGTGTAACGATGGAAAATATGGCCCTCTGGACGCGCTCGATTCACATTTTGTTCGCATATCAAGAACGTATAGATCCTTCGGGGTCGCGCGATACTCATTAATTAAAATAGCGAGCTGTTAGTCCCGTATTAACGCTGGGTTTACTGTCGCACGGAATTTATTGAAACGTGCGCACGACCGTCACTCAATGTAATTACCCGTACCGTTCCCAGCCGACGGCAATCGCGAGCGATTCTCATTAATGTCCAATGCTTCGTAGCTCTCATAGAGGCTAAGCGCGGTGTTTTTCACTGGCTTGTGTACATAAAAGGATTTATATATCGTCGACACAATCGCTTGATTCCGTTAAGTCTTCTTTATGACAAATTTCATTTTCTACCACTGACGCATAAAACCGATAATAAAACGGAGAGATTTTGCAAATATTAATGATATTATATACGTTATTTCGGTTTTTGACAGATAATAATTCTATCAGGATAAAAAATAAATTACAATGTTTTGCAATTAATTATATTTTTTGATGAACTACTTTCTGCAATTCTGGCTTATACAACATTAATTGTAGTTATTTTTAAAGTAAAATCCTCTAATATTAAAATTATGAGGTTTAGAGATATATTGATTGAATTGGATAAAATATAGTTTTATTAAATCACGATTACTATATCTTTCATATAATTACAAATTAATGTACCGATAGAAACGCGTTTATTAATAACTGACATTAATACAATTGTTTAATTACCTTAATATTAATGTAATTATCTTCGATTGATCGTTAGACTGATGTTTCTTCGATCAAGAGATAGAATTAATAATAGATACATCCTTAGTGAAATTTCGCGTTACATCGTTAAATCGTATTCGTTTTCATCGAATTTATTTAATCGTCCAGAAATAACTTTCCTACTAAATGCAATTTTCATTAAGAGTGTTGGTTTGGTCGCGTGACACCGTCTTAATTCGCAATGGAACTGCTAAACGAGAAGCTGGTTTCATATAACGCGCTGATTTACAGATGTTAATTAAATATCCAGTTTGCATGATTCCGATTCGACGCGGCATAAATGTGTAGTGAATGTTTCCTGCGTAATGACACATGTCGCTTTTACCTCGATATTCTCGTCATATCATGCGATTTTCTACGAATATATAAAACACAATTCATAATTTTAGAGCATGCGTTCACGAGCAAAAATATTTTTCTTACTTTACTTACTTTAATATTTCTATATTATTTTAAATATAAATATAAGTATAAAAATGTTTAAAAACATTTTATTTTTTAAATAAAAATAATCGTTTATTTTTTCAAAAATATAAATAAATATAAAAACGTTTACTCAAAAAGTATTTAGATAAGATATCTTAGAACTAGGTACATTTTTTTCTGATTGGAAATCCAATCACTTTGTCTTTTTATTTTTCAATATAACTGTTTCGTTACTGCGTCTTGATATTTTTCTGGTCATTTTAAAATATCAGCCGTTGAAAAAAATCTAGTTATGTATATTTCATACGTTTGCTATTTCAAATTAATTCAATCTTACTTCGTCGCGTTGAATGGTGGCTGTGATAAATGTTTGCTTGCTATATTTCGTTGTCTACAAATAAATTTTCGATTTTCTCGCGCATCGTGCTCGCCTCGAAACAGCAGGTGGCCCTTGGATCCAATTTTAAGGGCGTTCGCGCGATGAATCTCTCAGATTTATACGACCTTTTTAATTGCGTGTGCGCAGGATCCGTAGGCGGCACGAATCACTGCGAAGAGAACTTTATTTGAATTGTACTCACAAGATTTGAATCTTCGACAGAAATCACCTAATAAAGAACATACATTTTCGTACATTTGTGTTTTTATAACACAATTACATTTTATGTGACATCGAGGAAAAATGTCACGTAATAAACAAATCTAATTATCTTCTACAATTCACCGGCCATCTTTTAAGTAATTTCGGACATAACAATATCATTTCGGAGATAAGGTCGAAATCATTTGCTCGGTAAAAAAAAACAACATTGTGGTATATGAATCGTGTAGCTGAGTGTTTCACCGTTTTTTCTCCCTTCTCCTCCCTCACTCTTTTTCACTCTCCTTTCTCGCGTTGGCTTCGAAATGTGTTCAGGCCACAATTTGCCGGCAGGTGCTCCAAATTGAAAACCCTTCGTCTACTCCGCCCTGAAGTGCGTCGCCTACGCGCCTCCTCGGTACGGAAATCGCCGGTTATCGCGCGGCTTTCCATCGTGCGCCTGTTAAATTCTCACCACTCGGCCGATCGGTCGATGCTATCGCGCCGAATAAAGTAACGGACGGGCCGGTAATTGAGCAACCGCACGCCGCCAGTCGTGGTTGTAATCTACGACCGGATTGTTCAATTCATACGCGTAAGCAACACGCGAAAAGCCTCCTTTATGTCCCGGCGTCGCGAATAATTAATCTCCGCGGGGAATTATTACCATTTACGTACGACATAAATCTCGCGGTCCGCACGCCTTTAGAAATCGGACGGATATACGGGATCTACGAGCGTTCACCGAAAAGTATACCAAGTTGATCGGCAAATTACGTGATTGGATTGGAAATCGGTAGAGAGATCGATTGATGTCGCTTTCCATTCGCATATTGCACGAGGCGATAAAATAATGAACGGACAGCTTATTGCTTTGACGTTTAATAATCTCGGAAAGTTCGAGAAGAGTATATCTAGAAAGTACTGTGTTATTTATTATTTAACATTCTAACAGAAAAGGTGCGTTATTATTTAATCCCTTTAGATACGTATATTGTAATGTACATCAAATTTGAAGATATTATCGGTTGAAATTATTTAATTCTATCGACATCATCTGAAATCTGATGTAAATAATAATGTATATGTTGAAAAAATATAATAGTCAAAATTAAAAAGAAATTAATTGTTTGGTATGAATTATTTATTACAGTGCGCATGAATTGAATTAAAAAAATTTTTTTCAACATGTTTCCAATAAAATCAAAAGGGTTTAAAATCCTGAAAAGGTTAATCTTCTAAGATGCTTTTCTTTTAAATCAATACTTTATGTTTCTTGTTCTACAAATTTATTTTACTTTATACTTACCAAATACGTAGCTTATATTGGTAATATATAAAGATTCAGTTTCTCTAGCTCGAATTATTTTGTATAAAAAATATAATTAAATTAGCGAATTATCTAATAAAGAATTTTGTATTATATATTCACATTGTTTGTTTTGCGCAACAATTACCGCGCCTGATTCCTATTGCCCTATTTTACCCAATTTCTTTGTGAAAAATTGAATTGCTTTATATACACATATTGATGATTAAATTTTCCAAGAGGATTAAACTGAGCTCTTTTCATAAAACATTATATATTTTCTTCTCACAACAGAATTTAATTTGTATCTTTATTTTTAATTTTCAATATTAAGAATCTTTATTTTAGACCGTATATGTGAGAAACACAATCAATACTAGAAATTTAAAATGCCTATTACAGTCGAATCTTTATTTGCTTAAATAATTCAATCTTGAATTACAATACTAATATACAATATATATGTACATCCAAGGACTTCGATTCTTTCCCTCAAAAATTTTCATAAACTGAAAAATTACCACTTTTCTACATTAATGCTCATAGTCCATGCGCGATTAACGACACGACTAAACCTTACGTTCATTTACTACTAAATTTGACGTAAAAACGAAATAACCTAAATTTTTGGAAGTTTTAAAAAAGTAACCGAGGGAAAGAATCGAAGTCCTTGGGTGTACTTACATACATTTGATACTACCATCAAGCATCATATTATAAAGATGTAAATATGTTAAAACTGTTAATAAATTTATTGCGAAAAATATTACCTCGGCCGGGACTTGAATCCGGATCTCTTGTATTTAATTTTCATTTGACAATTTATTGGTATAACAATATACATACTTATGCTTAGTCCATAAGACGCAATCTGTATGATGTTAGAGAAATGTAATTTTAAGTGAAAATATTTCTCTTAGCGTTAAAAAGCATACACCCGAGCGCGACGATCGCATAAAGACTCATAGCTCCTGCGTCTTGTCTGGTTAGCATTTTCAAACGATGTTCTCGGCAGTCTCCGGGATACCAGTCTCTATAAACGATGGGGACATCGTTCCTGCACTCAGGTACACTATGTAAAGCGTAAGTCTCGCTTCGGGTGGTGCCTCGTTAAAAGAGAGCAACGCTACGACGCTCATATCTCCCTGCTGTAACACGAAACCACCAATACAAGAAACGGGCATTTCCGGAAACGTACGAGAGAAAGAGGCTATCTCTCGCGTTATCGCACTGGTAAAAGGTACGCCACGGATCTCTCGAGATACGAGCCTCGCTCCGGGTGCCAATAGCGCTCGTTTAACAACGAGTCGTCGCTACAGTTATTATTCTCAGTTTGTAACAGGAAATCTGTCATTAATTTCAGAAGTTACGGGTATAACCGCACTGAATTCCGAGTTACGAGACAGAGCGACAGTGTCGCGCCTTCCGAACAGGTCGTCTTGCATTAGTTGCGAACAGTACAAAATATTTTACGTGGATGGCAGGCTGTCCATGTATACGCTGTGACAATAACTTAATATTTTCTCACAAAACATAACTTTGCTTTGCTATAGATTGCTTTGCTTTGTGAAGTTACATTGGAGTACTAAATTATTTATCCTGTAGCACAAGTTTTATGAATATAGAAAGATAGCAAAACTCTTTGAGGTATCTACAATCTCTATTTTTTATACTATATCGTTTTAAAATATAACGCAATATTATGTCAGATTGATTCATGAATTCATAGAAATTTATTTCTTTTCATACATAGTGATATATACATGTATTAACATTTTTTATAAATAACATTTTCATTACTTACATTGAAAATATATGATCGCATATTTTAGAGCACGAATGTTAATTATATGTGTTCATTTTTAATTATTTAATTGAAACACACGACTTAATTATCTATTTAAAGCTTTTTTATAACGCAATCGTTCACAGGTTATCTAATAATTTTCTCATAGTTCAGTGTTCATATCTCTTAGGACGCAGATTAATTTACCGTCAGTTTTAACGTACATATCGCCAGTCATATTTCCCAGTCGCAGAAGCGAGAGCTGTCGGGCGACGAGAACACAACTTTACGGGATAGCGGTATAAATTTGCGAAAAGCTATTTAATATTAGCCGACATTTAGCGACAGTGCAGCAGGTAGTGCCGCGTGAAGTACGAGTCTCGCACTAGGTGGTAAGTGTTGGTGATGGTGGTGGCTTAAGAGGAGAAATGGCGCTTATGTCTTCCTCTGGTAATCAGCTGGTACCTCCCGCCGGTCGTGGCCTCGTCAAGTTATGACGCGGTGCACCTGCCATATGAAAACCATCGCCGCTCGCCTTGGCGTCAGCTTGATGGTGCCGCGCTTCTTGCGATGCAATGACGCCATCTTACGATCGGTCATCGGCAATTTATTTATTAATGAGCTCGGGGCTTTGCGACGTGGGTAGTACATGACATTGAAGAGTCCACTTTCTCTTTCTCTCTCTTTCCTCATCCTCCTCTTGACTCTCCTTCATTGTCTTTTCCTCGTCGCCCAAACTAATTAAACATCCTGCGGCCGAGAGAGAGCAAATCAGACGAGTCATGGATGCGAGTCATGTGCAGCCATGGCGCCGTGTTTGTTCTTGCGACAATACGATGCTACGCGATAATGGCAGCGATTTTTTGCGGTCCGATCGTCGCTTTGTCATGCCTGAGCTGCTGCGATCCAGCAAACTGTTATTCACGTTATTCACGCAACACAAGCAAGTATCCTTCTTTTCATTTCGCTCTCGTTATGATGATTTTCCGATTTTCAATGGGTAGGATAGATCGATAGGGGAAATCACTTGATCATTCAATTATCTACAATATCTACATTATTAACATTCTCCTCGGGCGTTTGAGAAAATGAACTTACAACCGCGATTTGTTTCTTCCTCTCGCGCTTTGTTTCTCTCTTCTTTCTAAGAAAGAAAAATCGTCAATAATGATCTCGAGCTAAGCTATTGGTAGCCGCATGCCGATCGGCGTTTTCCCTCTCGCGCTGCTTTCTGGAAAGGATCGGGTGAGATCGATTATCCAATTATCCGCGAGCCTCTGCTTACGTTCTCGGTGTACGTACGTAACGTACGTCTATACGGACGCTTTTTCGCCGAAGGCTGCGCATATGCACGGCGCCGGCGTTGCGCCGCGTGCGCTGCCATGCGCCGCGCCGTTGCGTTGCATGCGTGTAAGTCACCGTGTAATTTATCACCACGCCCAGCGAGATCTTAATACGAATCACTTATCGGTTGCCGTGGATACGGTGCGGATATATACGCGCGCGATATCGAATATACATATATATATATATATATACGCTATATATACACACGTCCGAGGACTAATAACCAAGAGAGGCAATTAAAGCGAAGCCAATGGACGCCGAAGGAACTTCTCTCGCGATTGAGTTTGTTCCCTTTTTCATTCACGGTTAATACTCTGTCCCGCACCTCCCATCAACGCGCTTGTATCCCGGCGCCCACATTATTTCCTGTAAGATGTTGCCGTCCTTCATCCTCCATCTAACGCGACGCGGGAAATCGTAACTCCGGTTAAAGAGATAAGGCGTACAGTAATTTAGAAAACCATCGATAGAGAAACCACCGCGGTTAATGCGATGCTACCGCGCGTTCTAACGAGGCATCCGCGTCGTTATCACTGGATAATACCACACTTTCTGGATCATAGACTTGAGCGTACAGAAGAAAAAAAAGATCACGGCAATCTTCCTTTTTTCTTTCTTTTCGCGAGTGGCGTAAATTGCTGACTGACCATTTTAATCGAACGTCCATTGGACATCGTCCGTGGTACCATAAATCCGTTAGTCGCTTTTTTTACCAACTTTCGACGGATTAATTATATTGGGCTGCAGTTATCGCGTTATTTTTTTCGTGTTTATCGTCGCGCATAGAAATTTGCTGTTTAATTATCTGATCAATCTAAGAACAAGTTTTAGATTGGCTCGAAACATAGTGGCAAGTTACTTTGAATTACAACGTATCATAATGATCGCGCTCTTGTGATTGAAAACTAATCTAAAGTCATAAGAAAGTCAATACTACAAGCCAAATAATAATAAATCAATGATGTTTTCAATTAATTATTTGCGCGATATTATTTAAAGGATTCTATTTTTCTCTTGCAATTATAATTTCTAGAGATATTATTTTCTATAAATAAAAAGACTTTCTTTAAATCGCAATCATAATACGATGTAATCCTTTTTTCTCAAAGAAATGTATGCGACAGACGTGCATAAATTGATGTACTGAATTACACTTAAACGTTGAATGTACGTACGAATGCGAGAGAATATACGGTACTATGTTACTTCTTTTCCCGCGTAGTCTTATTACTCGTATCATCTTGCCGAGCGGCGATACAAACGTATGCATACAGTCGCAATAACTGTACCGAGACAATAAGCCGGCGGGGAGTCAGGATATGGTCTTATACGTCTTAATGCGCCCTCATTGTTAGCCGTTACATATCGTCGTTACGTACGACGGTCTCGGCGCGGTCGAGATGCAGCGGGAACTAAAATCAGACCGACAGGAGTACCGAAGGTTCTTCATGGTTGGTTCTCTGTACCCCGCGGAGGTTACGGATCAGTGATTTAACTGGGAAACACAGATGGGATCTGAAGTACATTGTCTCTTCTTTCATAGATCGCGCGATACTATATAAGCGTGGTCGCCGTCGCGTCAGTTTTCTCCGCTCAAGCGTAGAAGCGTACTACTAGGATCGCCCTTCGGCTGTCTTTTATTGTACAGAGTGTATTCTGTGTGTAATGCAACTTCTATTGTGCTATTCTATATTTAATAGAAAAGCTACGTTGGAGTGAAAATATTTCACTTTTTGAAAAAGAGTGACAATTTTCACTCTCTTGGAGTGAGATTTTATCCCAAGAAATTTAGAGTGAATGATAATCAAATTTTAATACCGCACAGAATTAATCAATAAAGTGTAACATAAAACAAGAAATCATGATTATACAAAGTATCTTTATTTTCAATAGTAACGATGATGATGAAATCATAAAGATTCAAGTGTAATGTAATTACTGTACATATATCTCTCTCTTCATTAATATTCATTCTATTTAATTATAGATTATAATACGACAGATAAGAGAGGCCGTACGGAAATTGACGCTAAAGTTATTAATGTCCTAAATCTCTCAAAGGTGCGTAGCAATTTGTGAGATCCCGTTCTGGCGATTAGTAGCGGTATTCGTATATTACTCAGATCGGCGCATTTAAAGTGCAGGAGGAAGGATCGCGCGTCGGGAGCATGCACCGGTAATGCGCCGGTATCAAAGGAGATCGGTAGCCGCGAACGCATAATGTGGTGCAGTATTTCCACGTACGTATAGGAGCATCCATGTACGGGGATCGGGGGACCACACACTGGTAGCGTTCAATTTATATTTTGGGCGGAGTTATGTTATTTATTGCTGCCGGCCTTCATGCCTTCGACTGCCATTCCGCGTGCCGCCTTCGATGTAAATGGGACGAACCGCCCTCTCCTCTTCCGAGCGGTGAGCCAGCACGAGCATGCACCTTAAAACGCATATCGATGCAGGTCCATCTGTCGGTCTCCCGCGCGCAACATTTCCCTCCTCCATTCTTCCTCCTCCGTTTTTGTTCCCTCTCGTTCTCCCGCGTATCGAAGCGCGTCCGAGGTCCGAGAGGCAACTCGCTTCTTCCACGTGCGCTCTCAAGCCGCACTTTTGACCCCGTGAGACGAGCGTTTTAACGAGCTGCGCTGCATAATCGCAGAGACGTAAATTTTCAGTTTTGCGAGCGGCCGCTTCCGCAAAACGCTCGTATCAAGTAATTCCCAGGGATCACCCACGTTCAGACCGATCCGTTAGACCTCTCGTCAGCCTTTTACTGCTTTCATAAAGTCGCGAATAGGTTTTATATGGTTTTGTAACTGTAGTAATCAGCTGACTCAATTAATGCGGAACACTTTTGCGACTTTTCCTAATGAGTTGTTGTCGGTTTACTTTGCGAAGGTTACTGCTTATTAATATGTTTCCAATAAGGCATTAAAGAATCAAATTACGAGAATGGTTAACGAGATTTTGTTAATTTCGTGCTAACGGTAATTTTTATTGATTTTCACTGAAAAAGAGATCGTGCATATTTTCAATGTTCGATTTAATCGTTTCAGAACAACAATCGTTCCGCAAGAATGACAAAGTACAAAGTGCACTGCCATTCAGCGATCTGTGCACAAGACAGCCGTAAAGATGCCACGTGTTGTATGCGACCTTTCTCACTTAGACATCATCGATTATAAAAATCCGCGAGGTGACACATGCAAGTGTCCAAAGGACATAGATGAAACGAGCAACAAACTACTAAGCGATCAAGTAATAAGTATTACGGACATGGATGTGAAGAGGTATTTAAATAATGGCGAATAGTGTTAAACACACGCATTTGACGACTTGTGAGATATTAGGGAGTTTTTGCAATACTGTTGTTTATCCAGATACGGTGAACGCTAAGATTAGGTTATCTTCTTCTTAACAACTAATTAAGAAAAGGATAACGTGACTTTAGCGTTCATCATATATTTGGATTCACGTTATTGCAAAAACTCTCTATTAATAACCTATTCGATCGCGGAAATTTGGTTGAAAATTTGGTTCCGTGTGCATCATGCAAGTCTATCGGAGAGCTCAAAGTCTGCGTATGGTCCACGTTGATGACACACGGCAGCGGTAAGAACGCATAAGAAAAAAAGAAGAACGAGAAAGAAAAGATGAAGAGAGAAGGAGGAAAGAAGCGGGCGCTGCCACTCAGCGGCTCATAAACTGTATGAAATATTAATAATGGCGCCGTTCGTTGGCCGTGGGCTTCGGCGTACTCTGGAACGTTATGAAAGACACAGGTCCCGCGGGACCTGTTGGTTCGTTAACCCGGGCCTCATACCTTTCGGTTGAGGTGCCTTCTGAACGAATGTCTTACAATTTTTTTGTTAACGATTTTCCTAACGAATTCACAGTGTATCATTAACAGCAATAATGATCTTTGAACATCTTTATAATTATTTAATTAATTTAGCAGATCTGCAACGCGTTATTTAATATATTACACACGTAATTACGTTCATATAATGCACGATGACGTAGCATCTGAGAAAACGTAACTTCGAAATGTATTTATTATTGTGAATATTTTTTTTAAGTGTAGTATACTCTTTTTAAATGAATTTAACAATACTAGTTTTAATTTAGGTCGTGTTTGTCACATCTGTAGACGAGTTTAATATTTTTATTTAACAAAGTAATTCATTAGTGAAAAGTGTAAAAAAAGCCCATCAAAACCTACCTTGGCTGTTCGGATGCACAGAAAACTCTTTATTTTCGTGTGAATGTAACAAAACGAATAAAATAAACGTTTCGACCCTTCAATTCGGATCCTTATCAATATAAAATATAAATCGAAATTACATAAGTAACGCAAATTCCAAGATGGTGATTCCCGATAATTTAGCTCGTTCTTCTTTATCCAAATTAGTTGTGTAACGAATAGCCAAATAATTATCAAAAATATTAACTTATACAATAATATAAAAACTTACATAAAGTGAAACCGAAGTCATATACATTGCGTCAATAAGTAGAATCACATCGCTCATCAGATTGTTAGATTTGCTATGTAGTAATTTAAAAGAAAAATGAAAAACGAAAAATTAGAGAATTATTAAAAATAAGTGCAATGTACAGGACTCTTAATATTCAAAATACATAGAAGAAAAAAAAGGCCCTCAAGAGTCAATACGTTAATTAAAATGATCATATCATGTTCAATATATTAAATACAAGAATAGAATAAATTGGAAAATAAAAGATTGCAACTAGGAATAATTTCAATTGGAACGATATTCAAATCTTGGACGAAGAACATTGTTACAATAAACGTTTAGTTTCGGAGATGTTGAATATCAAAAAACAAAACAACAGTCTTAACTTACAGACAGAGAGACACGGAGGGGCTACATAAATCATATATTCCGATCATAAACAGAGTGTGACTTTGCATTACCAAGATATCTCGCATTACAGTTTCGCACGTCGTGTGGATATGTCGTCTTTTCCTATTTCATATTCGGACGTGTTACATTTATAATGTGATAAATTTTATATTATTTTATCACCGACTTCACCATTGTGATGTGATAACATTTACTTTTTACCAATATTGACACCATTTATGGCGAATATTTTATCGATATGGATTTTTTGGATTTTTCGCAGAGGTGAGTATTTTATCAGAATTTTCTTGTTTTGACTACGATTTTGATTATTGGAAAGTTTTTTTTATTTTACCTTTAGAACTACGAGGATCTTTCACAAACGATCTTTCAATCGCTTGATGAGTTCTTTCGTCGCTCTGAGAGAATACTTTTATTATTAATCGTCGACATATCTTAGTTGAGAATTTTGTTTGTATTTTTGATAGTTATATTGCGTAAAATTGTCAAACATCTAAAGAGGGCTCAAATTGGAAGCCGAAACTAGTCATGTATTCGAGGATATTAAGTTTTCGTTACTAGTAATATGTTGAAATGCTTTTTATTTTCTAATTTATTCTATTCTTGTATTTAATATATTGAACATGATATGATCATTTTAATTTCTTAACGTATTGACTCTTGAGGGCCTTTTTTCCTTGTATTTAGAATTATTAAAATCATTGATAAGGATCCGAATTGAAGGATTGAAACGTTTATTTTATTCGTTTTGTTACATTCACACGAAAATAAAGAGTTTTATGTGCATCCGAACAGCCGATGTAGGCTCTGATGGGCTTTTTTATATTTTTCAATGATAGATTCTTTCGAGCTTCATTTTATATATTTGTTCAAAGTAATTCAATTATTTTTAAACGATATTTATTTTAACTGACATCTTCATACATTTCTCCAAATCAATAATCTTAGTAATAATTTGGATTTGTAATCATAGTGTGTGTGTGTGTGTGTGTGTGTGTTTATATGGATTCAGGATCTCTAAGAACGCGTACAATTTTAATAGACCGGACGAGAGGTGAATAAAGATGCTTTGGCTATCACGGGAGATTTATGGATAGATTTTTCAATATCATTCGTTTGGGCAGCAGGTGCTCTCGAGCTTACCAAGGTTCGACCACTGACCACGTCACAATGAAAGACAATAGACTGTATTACATCATAATAGCTCTTAACTGCCCTCGACGTTCATAATTCGTTTGCAGTGGATTTGACGTCTGTAAGATCGTGGAACACCTGCCATACGTATGATTATCAAACGATCGGTCGTCGTTTACCTTGACAATTATAAAATGAAACGACAGTGATCTTCTCTCGTTATATATGTATATATTAGCAATAGACAACAAGACGCTACAAATCTATCTAGAGATCTTATATGCGTGAGCTAGAAGATCTTATATGCGAGTATATAGGTATCATTAAAGGAATTACTACATCAATATAACATAAAAGAAAACATAGAAGAGGCACATCAAGTTTAAGTGTTCGAATGTTTCAGTACCGTAAAATGTATATTCGATCGACAGCGACAGGCGATATCTATTTTTAGAATGGAATATCTCGTATGTTTATCCGTCGACATACCATCGCCGCCGCCGCAAAATGATTCTTATCGCGATGGACTGAACGCCGAGTGATATTCGAGTGACTTTGATCATTAAAGAAGCACATCCCGAACGGCTGATTGCTCTTGACGAGAGGGAAAGAAGAAGGGTAAGCTCGATTAACCCTGATAATTAGCGTTGCAAGCGCTCTTTCCCCAGCTACATTAGACCAGCTTCTTCTTTTTTCCACACAGGTGTAGGTACTTTAAATGGATATTTACGCTCACATTGTCATAATTATTTCATAAGAACTACCGTAAAGTCAACTACGTTATTGCATCGCTGTCGTACGGCGTGTGCCTTTTCCTCGTATCCATTCCAAGTCTTTTTCTTCGCTTAGGAAACTCGTACACGCGCCCTACCAATTTTGCCGCGAGCAGGTGAATATTATGCATAATGAATCGTCTACCTCTTGGCTCTGTGTGTTACCTGGAAACTCGAGACGGTGCCATCGGTCTCGTATCGGTGAAAGGAGAGGATGTCTGTGACGGATCGATATCGAAATGTCGACTCGCCATCTCGACGATCATTTTGATCGTCTGGATATTCCGGATTGTTAGAGGCGTATCAATAATTGCTATCGCTGAGTTGTACAAACCGCAAATCGTGTTCGCTAAGCTGTCGTTCGTCATATCCGAGGAGGCAAAGCATCGAGAATCGATGGGTTAACGAGCGTACGTCAATGGCAATTAATCAGCAATGGCGCAGGTGGCAAGGACACATGGCTGTTGCCGTTTTGTATCTTGATCTACCGTTCGTCTTGCATTCCATCATTCGTCGAGCGCGCCACGTCACCACGTGCGAAAGTTAACATCGTCGACCGGTGAGAGTTGGACCGGCCGGTCGGGCGGCCGGTGTGATTTTACGTGGGTAATTTCATAAAATTAACGACGTCGTTCGGTCGTACTGTGAACAGCGGGAGCGTGTGCATTTTAGTAAATTTGCACCGGGGAAAAAAAATGACCATGATCCGCAGTCCGTATTTAGTCCGACGTTTGATATCGGTCGGAACATCGCGTGGCAAAAGCGCGTCATCAGGGCGCGTGGAAGGCATCCAGTTATATCGTTTGCCGGGATACGTTATCCCGATCTGTTATCGCGGAGCGAGAAAGAGCCTGATGCGCCGCGCGGTAACCGGCTGATAAAGGATAAATTTTGCGCGATCGGATCGATCCGATAAGACACGAGAACTCGCCGGTACGCGGAAATACGATCCCCGGTTGGTTTACGAAACGATCGATCGGCGGCGATCGTCGGCCGAGTGTTATACGCACGTACTCCTGGAAGACTTAACGAGAAAGTTAGTAGGAATGCGTCTCGGGTGGTAAAAATCGGCCTGCAACTTTTTAATTGCCTCGGTACGGGGTGTGTCGGCGGGATAAAGATAAAGAAAAGTAGAGAGAAGCGTTCGGGAGATCTGTACCGGTTGATTAGGAAATTAAACACGCTGCGAAGAAGCGCCTAGTAGGTACATAATTACTCTGCTTTTCAGGCATCTGCTACGATGAAGTCTATTTATTGTAGTTTATTACGTAGAATTTATTCAATAAAATTGTGCTCCGTGTAATTCGAACGTTGATAATGTGATACGTGGAATGAAATAAAGAATGACGATAGAGCGCGATTATTTTTGAATGACAACTAAATAGCTGTTACCAGATTTTATCTGAAATAGAATCTCGTTGCTTTATTCATTCTTTGATAAATATCAGAAAGTTGAGAAGTAATTATATGTATACGGGATATAAATCATGGATATTCAAATGGCAATACGGAAATCATAATTTTTGCCAAATTTCAGCAAATTTACATATAATTTTTTGCTTGATTGCAGGAATGCAATAACGTACGTATGCATGCAAAGTATTATACAGGAACAAAGATTGAATATATATGTTCTTTCTTCTTCTTTAGAGGCAGAACAAATTTTTCATTAGCAGACACCGTAAAAACAAGGATTCGTCTTTTTTTGCGCCGAAAGATACTTCCTGGAGTCCTCGGCTCACGAGAGTCTCGGCTTGCGCGCCGATCGGCGCAGAATTTCTGATGTTTTGCGAGTTTCTTCGTACAACGATTTACGCTCTCCTGTCGGGCGTAAATAATAATCAACCCTCCTTCTCTGCTCGAGGAAGGCACTAAATTCCATCACTGATATTTCTCTCCCACCCTCTTGAGGCTACGTCCGGCGTTATCCTCAATTACAAGTGGCCGCTTCGTTTCGGTAACGAGCGCTCCGTGCTACCGACCACCGATTCCTTTCCTTGCCTGTGCAATTTTTTTGCTAGCCTGTCCCGCGTTTTTGTTTAATCCTCCTGTTGGCGCGTTGGCAGCACTCGACTGCTGCAACGTCCGAACCGGCGTGCACATAAATCTTGCGCACTTCGGTTGGATTAATGTCGTGGTATCAACGGTGAATAAATCAACTTCAGATAAATTGCCAAGAAGCAGATTCCATTTCGGAGAAATCAGTCGCGAACATAACAGTATTGAATGATTTTCTATTATTAAAATTAAAACATATAACGTGATAATTTGCCCATATTCAGGATTTTATATTAATTGTGATTAACTAAACACAAGAATTAAGAAATAGAATTTAACTCTGTTATGCGAATATATTTTATAAAATTAACGAAATTACTTAAAGTTTCATTTTGAAACTTTAACTGCGAATCAACTATAGTCTATACAAAAGAGACTGACTAACAAGTGATAGTGCTATTGTCGTCACATTCTTGTGTTTATGAAGTTGGCGCGACGTTGACACGATAATTTATTAATTAAAAGAAAACAATGACAGTTTTAGTTATAGTTTCACTGGGTTACTATAATCCTTGCTGAAAAAAGCAAAATAATTTATCTCCTTTCGTTTTCCTACATCCATCAACAAGAATATGGAAATTTGTTTCATTTAAATTTAATGTATGAGACTCGTATAATCTATAACAAAATTACCTTTTTAAAAAAAAGGTAAAAAAAAGGCGCTAAATGTGCATGTACCTTCCAAAAAAACTGTATTTTACTTAAACTAAAAAAAACCGTTACATAAATAATATAATTCAAGTGGTAATATATTGTTAATTTTTTATTATAAATTACCCCTCAGTAGTACGAATGCATGTATTTAAAAAAAAGAAATAAAATCTTTAAATTACGCCAATTGCAAAAAGAATATATATTTTCTTGCAACATATAACATACTATTGTATTTTGTAAATTGCGAAAAGAACATATATTTTATTGCAACATATAACATTTAA
>NW_017299926.1:628521-642708 GCF_001594075.2 Trachymyrmex cornetzi | reverse complement strand
AATTACTAATATATACTATATATGTACTTGCATATATATCATATTGTAGTCTTTTTCAAACTGCGCGCCGAATTGTTTTTCCGGACTAAATAAACGTTTATAATATAACATTTAATTAACGAGATAAAGTAATACATACCTTTATCTTTCTATTCAAGATTCTTTTATATTTGCAATGGAATACAACATTTGATCTCAAAAAATTAAAGACGAAGCATCACAAAATGAGAAAATTTTATATTAAAATAAAATTTTTTATGTAAAAAAACTTGGCGCGCTGCTAGACCTCAAAATATAATAAGTAAATGTTACATAAAAGAGATAAACAATGTTTACTGTTTAATTAACATTAATTAACACTAAAATTACAATCACAATTACAATTAAGATTACAATTAATTTAAAATCTACTTTTAAATTTAATTTAAACTGCATGTCTTACAAATCTGAAATCATTATTCTAGTCTTATACACTCAAAAAAAATAATTTTAATATTAGCAGAAACCGCTAAATTTTAGAGAATTTTATTCTTATATACGGCCTCAAGAGGAATCTTTTGAAATCAAGAGGAAAATATGCTAAGCACAATATTCTTACAGTTAGAGTACTTTCGTTTTGCATCTGCAGTAAAAATCTTACTGTTCCTAATATAATTTATTCGTAAGAAGGCATTCCGCTTTCAGTAAATATATTCCTCTTCATACAATAGGAAAACTGTTAGAATAATCTCCAATACATTTTTAATGAATAGTCCAGTGCATTGGAAGAGGAATACTCTTTCTGTAAAAGTTTCTGCTTAGAATATGAGGTTACCGGAAATTTCACTTTACGATAAGATTACCTTTTTTTGAATGTACGCTTTTACAATATATAACGCACACCATATAAATACTTATCCTATATTAAATCTAAGCCGCATATCTATATAAATTTGCTCTCATCGATTTAAATTCATATCGTAATGGTAATGCTTAACAGACAAGTATCTCGAAAACTTGCAATTTTACTAAAAAACAAAAATCTAAATTTCCAAATAAAAATTGTGTAATATATTAATATACAATGATGACATTCCTCTCTATATGTATATTTATATACCACACATTTTGAAATGTTTCTTGATAAAATTTCATATTTTCGAAATATTTGCTTGTTAAGATTAAAATGGGTTACCCAGTATAATATAGATATAAGTTATAATAATAATAATAACTAAAATAATTTATAAACGTGTAAATATTCAAGTTCAATGTATGTTTATCGAGATGTTTACTTACCGTCTATGCCCAATTTTTTATCTCTAAATAACTTCATCCAAGAGATATCTCCCAGAATACAACGAAGATATCTCCTGGATAAGATTATCCGCAACTTATCTGAAAGTGAAGAAATCGGACATAATAGGAATACTTGTGTAGTTCGGTAGAACAACTTCTAGCAGTTGAGATCGAAACACGATTCGAATGACACAAGGAAAATAGTGCCAGTGAACATAAAAGTTCAAAAAACGAGTCCTAAAAACGAAAAATATTGTAAATAACGTTTTTACTTTTAAACAATTAACATCTGCTATTTTTGGCATAAATCTTTAATATTTAGAATACGTAAACGAATTATTAATATAAGAATATAAAGAAGAAAAAAGTGTAAGTAACAGAAATATATTATTGCAAAAAGATCTAGCAGTATTCTCTAAAAGTGAATCAGTGATTTCAATGCTACACTTGGAACTGTAGATTTAATCATCAACGAATATTTACTGTTTTTCAATAATAATATACTGATTCACTTCAGACAGTAGAAAGGAAATGTATATGAATGAATATATTGAAATAATCGCGCTAGAATCTAATTTCACAAAACAGTAATTTCGACCAATTAGCAAATTTCTAGATTTTGAATTTTATTCCTAACAATAATAAATAACAATAAAATTAAGGCGCGCATAAATTTATGCACATTTTTTCCCGCGCTAATTCTCATTACCCTTAATTTTATTGTTATTTATTATTGTAAAGTTTGAGAGTCCGATTTAAATTATATTTTCTTATTCCTAAGTTATACATACATATACCTAAATCATTATGTATCATACCAAAAATATCAAAAAATTATTTTCAACACTTTCTCAGAATATACAAGGTGTCTGGAAATTACCGTCAAATCTTTCGTGCGTGGGTAGAACAGATTATACTGAGTCGAAAAGTCCTGTACCATTTTGCAGTGTCAGCAATAGTTAACGAGATATTAATTACTAAAAATTGCAAAATAATGGCCTTGAATAATTTTGTACTCAAATACTATCAACTTTACAGAAAAACTGCAAGAAATAAAAATCATTAATTTTCTTCTCATAAAAATTCTGAGAATTTTTTCAGAATTTTTTATCAACTTTTTAGTACATTTTCTTATTTTTACCAACATGAGAAAATACGGTATTAAAAAATTCTGAAAAAATTCTGAAAAAATTCTCAGAATTTTATGAGAAGAATATAAATGATTTTTGTCTCTCGCAGTTTTTCTGTAAAGTTGATAGTATTTGAATAAAAAATTATTCAAGACCAACAATATTTTGCAATTTTTAGTAATTAATATCTCGTTAACTATTGACACCGCAAAATAGTACAGGACTTTCCGACTCAGTATAGTCTGTTCTACCCACGCACGAAACATTTGGCGGTAATTTCCAGACACCCTGTATATTGCATTGATACAAAAATAAGGCAAAGACGCGAACATTTATATTCATATCCAACACGGAGAGAATTTTTTCTTAGAATTTACCCTGAAAATATGACAATCGTGGGACAACATTGTATTTCGAAGAATTTTGATATAAATCTCTCTCATTCATTAATAAAACTACAATAAAGTATAAAATAAGTTTGATCAATTTTACTGAAGTGCATGGTAAAAATCTTTAAAACATTGTATTGTACCACAATCACCATATATATATTTTCAGGGTAAATTTTAAAAGAAAATTCTCTCCGTGAACAAGGAGTTTCAAGTTACTCAATTGCAGACTACATATAAGACTACTTTTATCTAATCAGTTGTTTTACCGATTAGAATTCAAACCATAACATGGAAAACCGGCCATCTCGGAATGAATCTAACCAAAACAGGAATAATGTATCTCCTAACCGATACAGGAATATACCTCCTATCCGAAACATTAGCTGCCCTATATGCGGACGAGTAATAGAAGCGCATAATATGGCAGCGCACATGAGAACTCATCAACTACGTGGGGATACGAGATCATTATGAAATCATTGATGTCACAGGATAAAAGATTTTTAAAAGAAAATTAAAAAAAATGTATCATTAAGCTTTTCCATTTAACACTATGTTGTACATTAATAATTTTTATATATTTAAATGCAATACATATATTGCATATATTATACATATTTATGTACATATTATATCGTACAATATAATATGCATAATTATATGTATGATATACGTTTAAATATAAAACCGACGTTTCTTAAATCATTTTACTACTGAGACAAATTGCGCAATGTTATAATAAGATTTAATTATAATACTTAAATCTCCGTTATTAATATTTAGCTAGCGTATGTAGAAATTTACACTCCTTTTTTTAATTCATTGATTTTCCTTTACTGTAATATGATATTGCCAATATCTAGCGAATTTAAAAAATAGATACATAAAATAAATTTCGGGTATATTTTGTTTTCAAACCATATGTCACTTAGTTAATTTGCATTTTATATACATTTTACTTTGCTAAAATTTAAATTTAATAAATATGACATTGTAATATTCTTTATTTAACAAAATTAATTTTTGCGACGAAATATTAAAAAAAACTTTAAATTTGTTGTAATGGATTGTCGATACTTGGATCCGCATGCGATTGTTGTTGGAGATGGGCTTGAGTTCCACTATCTGTTCCACTCAACTAAGCAACTGGTTGGCACAACATTAGACTATGTTGAAGATGGTTGTCTCTCACCACATTTCCACTGCGATTGCATTTTTGGAGGTCGGAACTACGATTGTGTGAGACGCAGTTCGACAGATTTTATAGTGCGATGAGCGGTAATTTTTTATTGCTGAGGATGTTTCAAATAGTGAGCCGAAACGTACAAAATTGATTTTGTGACATATTAATAGGTATAATTAATTAGCATTGCGTAATGTAATATTCAACGCTGACTCCTAACGCCCATTTATATTTTGCCATTATTTTTTCATTGTAATAAAAAACTGTTTTAAAACACATTATAATTAACAATCATTGGCATGACATGATAAAATATACCGTTATCAATGTAACGATAAATGTTATTGTTTGTATTCTTTTTTATAGTGCTAATAAAAAAATTAATGATAAACATATCATTGTAGCGGTAGAAATATTCATTCTTAATAATTTATGAAGCTAGATGATAGATCGATCCCATAAATGATTAAAATACCATTTTTTCTTTTATTTATCGATAAATGTAAGATATATATTTTACGGGAAATCAACAAGAAAAATGTGAATTGGAGACAGAAATCCAGTCTGAAGTTGTGGTCTTGATTCAAGAAGCGCAAAATTCAAGATCTTATCGCGTCATAGTTATTATACGAATTGTACATCCGTTTCATGTACAATCATTACATGTCTTTAACCTTATTGGTATTAATTACATAATTGATGTTTATATACAAATATGCGCACGCAGACGGAGAAATATTTAATGGTCGCTTTGATAAACGAGAAGCTTCAATATCTGAAGCTACAAAGACGTGACTTCCGTCAAGGCTACACATGCAAATACGTTTATTACCTACCTTTATCGCAATTGTCGCTTGTATAAATCAGCGCCAAACTATCGGAATTAATGAAAATAGCAGCTTAATGGACAAAACACTTTAAATATATGTTACACGTATGACTGAAACAATTTGAAAAGCTGAAATGGTCCCTTTTTGGGAAACGATCTCCAGATCTCGGTATCGGCTGCACGAATTTTATTCGCACTGGTCGCAAGATACTGATGACATATAATAAAAGTGTTTTTAGATTTTTGATTGCGGCTTTAGCTTCTGAGTAATTTCAATCTAAAGTGTATAAAAATTTAAAACGGGCTGCTTGACCGCTTGACGTGTGAACGTCATTGCGTATATATTCATGCCGTTACCAAATTCGCGATTTTAGCCTCGAATATATACGCAATGACGTTCACACGTCAAACGGCCTGTTTTATATTTTTATACACTTTTTAATTTAAAAGTAACTTATTAAAGTATTAAAGTAACTATACAGTGAAATGTCGACATATAATACAGTGCTAAAAAACTATAGATAAATAAATCGGTAAATGACAGCAATAAACGAGTGCCATCTACCGTCAAAAATATGAAAAGGAGATGACTTTTCGAGGTGATGACGTATCTTACAAATATAATTTTGATATTTTGGATTTCGCATAACGATATCTTCGTTCGTAGGACACATAGAGGTAAAACAAACGCTTATTATATAATTTGGACCCAAGCTGTCGATTGAGCTCATATTCAGAACTCGATCGGTCTAGCCTTTATTAAAAAACCGATAATTTCGGATGCTCGCAACTCGCTGACTCGCGTAAAGACACGGTAGTGTCTCGCGCTGCGCGCCCACTTGACGCGAGACACTACCGTATCTCTTGATTTGTTAAAGTTATCAACGTTGTTTCATTTATGATTTACAACTTTCATCCCACTTGTAATTTGGTATCTTGCGCAATGATCTTCTAAAAATTAATATTTTATTTTACAGGAATTAAAATTATATCAATAATTGTTAGAAACGAAGGTAGTGTTAGTAAAATATAAATATATTAATTTATTATAGAATAATATACGAAGAAAAATTACGTTTAGATAACTTATCATGTTGGTAGAATTAAATTTTTTACTAGTGTCTTGGCACAAAATGGATGTATCTGGAATGCTGCTAAAAAATATTGCACAGATGCTCCTGTTTGGCCAGATAACATATTTGCCAGTCGAGTTAGTTTATCAGCTTCGCTTTCATTTAGTTCTAAACATTCTTCTTGATTACATATATCTCTCTTATATATATTGTTTCACGCAAAGAAAGCATAATATCTTTCTAAAACATTCGCAATGAAGATATCAATCGCAAAGACTAATATGATATTACTTATTGGCAAAGTTTTTTTTTCTTACTGTTTAACCAATGGTATAACTAAAATAACAGTTTAAAGATGGATTTACAATTTTTTACATGTTATGTATAATGCAATGAGTTTATATAATATAACGATAGAAATAATTGTCTTTGTATTAAAAAATTAGCGCTTACTTTTACTAATAATTGTTAAGTCATTACTACCAGCCTCTATAATCTTTAGTTTTCTATCATAAAATTGAAATTGATTGGTTTTATGTAATTAGATCCCATTCTCTGAAAGTCTAAATTTGTTGTATATTTTGTTGTATTAATAATTTTTGTTGTATACCAAATAGTAACCTTCTATGTCAGTCATAAATACCTGTAAGATTACGTATTTGTATGTTAACTCTTATATAATACTATGCTCAATTCAGTGCCTCATTCCTACTATCGTGGATCACTAAAATCCATTCATGTTTTTACCTATTTAAGATTATTCAAAAAATCTCTAAAAATTCACAAACATACATTCAACTTTCTAGAACATAAATGTTTAAACTTCATTTTGGAAAATAACAAAATGTATTATAAGTTATAATTACCAAAAGATTCATAACTGAGGAAAATGTAAGGAATCGCTCGGTCACTAGAATAGTACTCGGAGTTCGGACCCACGATAATAGGGTACGGATTAATATATTATTTAATTAATATAATAATTGCATTCTGAATTGAAGTCATAGAATGGATATATATTTGAGTACAGAACAAATAGCTGCAATTGTGTGAATAATTGCATTCTGAATTGAAGTCACAGAATGGATATATATTTGAGTACAGAACAAAAAGCTGTAATTGTGTGACTAAGGCCCGATTGCACCAACATTACTTTGATTTTAAGTGAGGTTTAAAACTCTCTCTGTCTCTTTTTCGCTTTAAAACAAGACAAAGGGAATTTTAAGTTTCACTTAAAGTCAAAGTAACGTTGGTACAACCGAGCCTTAAAACGTAGGTGTCTAAGAAAATATTATACTAACGGTCGCGTTATTTATGCGTCTACAATCCGAAACATAAACAAGTGATGTCATGAGCAATCCAGTGCCATTTTTATTATTAGCGATATGAGGTGGAATAGGAATATTTTTAATAAATATGCATTAATGCAATATAAATGATTGCATTTGATCTAATGCAAAAATAGATATGCATAATATACGTAATAATACTATTTACACAATAGCTGTTTAGATATATCTAATTCTGTATGCTTTGTAACAAGCATGCCTAGTTTATATGTACCATTGAAATTGCGCAACTGTATCGATCTTACAACAATAAAATGTAAAACTATTAAGATCATGCCTTTTACTCAGTTATGTTTTATTGTAGGTATTATATTGTGGTGAAAGACACTTTCTTTACCATCTTCTTTACTTCAATAAGATATGTACTGATTCAGAGTTCGAATGTAATACTAATTGATAGTAATTTCTAATTTTATTGTCAAAACTTTTAAAGTTGTACGCATTACATTAAGGTCAATCTGTGACTGACCCTAGCAGTCCATCACTTCGATGTCTCGTGGAAGGCTATGTAGCTTCCATAGTAAATGAAGTTATCACCGGCAGTGATTTCTACAAAGTACATGCCGATTACGTTGCTACTACACGTGCTCGAGGCGATTAACATTTCCTAACGAATCGCGAATTTATTTTCGCAGCGCACATAAATCCCTATCCGATCGGCGCGAGGAAACTCATCGGATATTAAGTCCTAATTAACGTGTAAAGTGAACTCTGTATGCGCGTCGTCGCAGTAAACTGTAATAAAGTTGTGAATATGTTGCTAATTATACAAATGGCTTGATAGAATGCATGTTTTTACGAACAGACGCACCACAGAATTAATGTAGTCAAGAATACAACGATAGAATTTGTCAATAAAATTGATCGGAGACACTATCTTCCAATAAATAAAAATTTCACTTTTTAAAATTTATTTTATTAAACACATTTTCTTTGTTTGTTACAATTAATCTTATATGAAATTGTACGCATTTTGCGATACGTTATCTTAAGGTATTACATGCAATTAACGTTCGTTTCTATTGATATTAAGTCGTCATATATGAAACAAATTGTTGTTGTATGAATAAGTTGCACTAATTTTTGGAGAGGATGAAATGATATATATAACTAAAAAAAATTTAATTTTTCGTTTTTCAAATGAAAAGTTCTAATTTTTACAAAACGTAATTTTTTCATTTTCTGTCTTCGTATTTTCTGTACAAATCAGAAGTACACCAGAGTAGTTTAACCAGTATAATTCGCGCGGTATTCTAAAATAAACCTACTGATAAACAACATTCTTCTCGCACGACTGTCATTTTATGTATCCGCGCACGCGGTCCAATATCAGGTGCGTATGCAGTGCGTCATCTCGATAGGATCTCAAGTCTCATATACACGATTCGACACGACGACTGAACATTCCGCCTACTTACCTCTGGTACGATTCGCTCGAACTCGCAATGCACTCGTCGAATTTTGTCTCGTCGTCTACTCTCGTCCCACCGTTTCCACTCTTTGAGATCTGTTCTCGCGATTATCGCGTGTACAGAAACGCTTCAACTCTCGACAGGTCACTTTTAATGAGATTCATGGATAAAAGTGTTAAAAAGTTTGCAGCGCCTTTATATCTTCATATTTTAAATTCTTCACGATATAGCGATAATTAATTTCTATTAAATTTGTCACGCTATACGTTTGATTGAATAATATCCATTTCTATCGTCACGGACTTATTTCTATATAACGGACTTGATATGGGCGTAATGCAGACTTAGATAGAGGAAAATATATGAATATATTAATACATGTAAATCCACTTCAAGTCAGTTGGGCATCCAGATTGAACTGAAGATTGAATCGACTAGTTATCCATCATTCGGATTGGTTGTCACAACTCAAAGTTTAAAGCTTGAAAGAATCTCTTTTTAAGCAACTCTCTGTCCCTTCAGGCGTAGAATACTTTGATCGGTAGTGATTTAGTGTTCCTTGTAATGGGAAACGAAATAGTTGAGTCACAATAGATACGTGTATAGATATCATTGATGATATAGTAATTAGAACACAAACATTTGTCTATAATTAGAGATCATTAATTATCGAATTCTTAAGTTCCATAAAAAGTAGCGATTTTATTATATTATTTATTATATCTATATTGCTAGATGCTGTTTAATATTTAATTAAACATACAGTGAGAGCAAAAAGTATTCTTACAAGGAAATTTGTTATAAAAAAAAGCCTTATTTAAGATAATAAACATTAATTAGCAATTTTATACAATGAATACATTCTGTTCTAATATAAACAAACGAGTTTAGCATGTATTCCTGATTTTAGAAGCTAAATTTTTTGTCTGTACGAATATTTTTTGAACAATCAAGCAATACAATTTTTAATTTTCGCTTATTTTTCGGATGATACATTTTGTATAATTAATACACATCATTTTCGTATATATAATTTTAAGAAACATACAGTCTATTTTATTCTTTATGAATAAATGGTTAATTATCCAACAAGAAATGATCGTTAATTAAACGTCGAATCGACGTCGAATTGGTGTTAAAATCATCGAATTAAAATATGGATTCGACATCAATTCGATGACTTATTTCTCGCTGGATAATATTTATTTTTTAAAAATAAAGTTTTTTGAAAAATATTTTTTCTCTATGAATACTTTTTGTATTCACTGTATGTGCAATATACTATTTATCATTCTATAATCTACTCATTAAATGAATATAATATCATTATATGTATTAATTCTTTGATAATATCTTAATTTTATTAAATATATATTATAAATAATTTTTTTTAACAATGTGATTTTTTTCTGTCCGATTTGATGTGAAATCATTTACATGTATATAACTAATATATGTATACAATATATGTAACTATAGTAATATATGTATACGTATATATAATTAATATTATAGCGATGCTAAAACACTTATTACTTATTATTATTTTGTATTTATGCTTCTATTTTGTGTCTTAACTACTCTTTTAATCAGAATCAAATTCTCTAAAAGCGGAAGAGAGCTGATAATGAGATAAGATAAATTTCAAACTTCATTCTTTAACTGGCATGAAGTAATAAACAATGACAATGGATTTTTTGTAGTAAATCATGCCCATACTTAATCGACAGACGCATTTTTAACAAGTTATTTGACAGCACGACTCTATTATTATCGTATCTTTATCATAATATAAAGGAATGATGTCTCTATTAAATGCAAAATATTGTCGCGCATGTAATCGATTATTCCACAGAGTCAGCTGAGAATCCTTTCTCGATGCGAGAGATGAGAGATACAGGGTTGATCGAGTCGAACAACGTTTAATGTCCATTCGCGCGTAGTCGTCACGAAATAAGCGATCAAAAACCATCCGTGGCAGGCCGCGCACGAGACGGTTTTCGTCTTATCTTACATTCCATTACGCGGACAAGCTCGGGGACGACGGGTGGAAAGCTGCTTTAATGGCGGTATTCAGATTCAAAACCAATATCCTACGCAAGGATAAGTCAGGCTGGGCCTCGGTTGAATGATGTGGGCAGATAATCATGCGAAGCGAAGGTATCTCGACGCCACATGTCTCTCAATCGCCACATACGTCTCCTTGCGCATGATGGATATATCTTTTCTATGTATGTATTATATATATATATACAATATATATGTATATATATATATATCGTACACGTAAGAGACCAAAGCCGCGCATTGACTGTTCTCGCGATCTTCCCAGCTGCCGAGAGCCGATCAAAACTTTCGATATCGATTCGATATAATGACGCGCTCGTATCTAACTATTGGATACTGCGGCGAACCGCAGGGTATATTCCTGTTCCAGACCTAAAAGGTAAGAAGAAACGTGCAGTTGTATGAAAGTTGCAACCGCGTTGAGTGGAAAGCAGCGATCAGCAGCGCTCTGCAGTAAACCACTCTATCGTCGAACCATCGATAGTCGATCGATCGCCATTTATGCTGAGCTTTCGCACCAATTATTTTTCTACATGTTGAACCGGTTGCAAATTATCGATATGTTTGCCACATATCGATTGAAGGATAAGATACTTCGTAGTTTATTTCATTATATCGATTTAAAAAAGTTTTAATTTTGAGAAAAAGATACAAAATTAAGAAAAAAATAAACAAGTATGCCTAGAGTAACTAACATAACTATTTCAATGCTGTCAAATTATTATATTAATATCTATGTATGTTGGAAGTAATTTCAATTTCCTTTTTATCTGTTTTTATTTTTTAGAAATAATTTTATATTTTAATTTTATACTTTATTATTATTTGACTCTTTAACAATATATTCAGTCGATACTTTGGATATGAAAAGAAAAAATATTTATCTCTGCTTTTAATCTTGCTTTTCTTCAATCCTTTTACCAATTTATCCTTTTCTATCTTATTTTATTCTTGCGCGGCGTGAATAGCATGATGCGCTCCTCGTTAGCTTTGTATACTATCGTGTGTGCACGTACACGCGTTTTTTTATCTTCAACATACACATGCGACGCGAATATCGCGATATCGAAGTATCTTTCATGGTGATCAAGATTATAAGATAGAAACATATACTTTCTGTAATTTTGATTTTATTAATATATTTTTATCAAAGAAATTACATGAAGAATTTACACGTACAATATATAATGTATTAATTTTTATCTAACTAAAAGTATCGTACAAAGTTAGACAAATACATTTCAGACAATTTTTCAGGAATTCTTAATTATACCTATATCAAATACGATAAAGAAAGCCAAGATCGGTCAAAGTTGAATGTTTCAAATAATACATTATATATTCTTTTATTAAATCAATTTATTCCAGATATGATTGCAAGCCGATAACTTTCGGTTTAAATACAGTCATTCTGAAACGCTAATAATGGTATATGCTTAATTATATATGTGTATATAAAATTATGTTCTGAATCTTTTCTTTTAACATTGATATATTATTGCTTTTTTATACAATTATTATAATAGGGTAACTGTCCCTATTAATGTGCCTTTTAGCCAATTTGCTTATTATTGCTGAATTAATTATTAAATATTATAACTTTAATTTTATCTGCTTGCAATCAATAGCTTTTTTTCAACTACTTCTTTTTCTTATAACATTTCTTTAATCTAAAAAATGTTAATACTTTATAATGCTTTTGACAAAAATAGAAAACATGTTTTTGTCCCTATTAGTGAGTCCTCTAAGCGGCGATGGCCCTATTAATGTGCCCCCAATTTGTGTGCCTATCCACATTTGATTCATTTTAACATATAGTTACTAAAACAGGTAATAAATTTAAGCTAATTGTTTATGTTAATATTACATAAATCATTATTTCAATTATATTTATTTCAAAGTACACTCATAATACAACGTTCTCAGCTCCAATACAGGACACATTAATAGGGACAAGCTTAAAATCTTGCGGTACGTATTACTAGATTCACATAAATTCCTCATATCTTTCAAAAAATATTTAAAATACTTTTAATACTTAAAAAATAAAATATTATCTTCAGTATCGTATGCATTAATAATTTAACTTAACAAAAAAAAATTTTTTTTCTTATTTATTTGTGCTAGTTTTCTTCATGACTTATCAAAATATAAAAGCACGCTAATAGGGACAAGCACAGTAATTGGGACAGTTACCTTAGATTTTATAAAAAAATTCTCCATATTTAAGAAAATGAAATCTATTTTGTGTAAAGCAGAAATTATCTGAAATACAAATCAAGAAAGGAATGATAATTTTATCACACTTATACACCACTAATACACTCTGCTTTCTTACGACCCGAATGCTTGACAATGAAAAGTGAACATTTAGCACTGACACGTACCGTTTCTCAAGAGATCCGCACTTTAAACGCCGCGCATATCGCGTCGCGTCTCATCTCGAAATCCAAGTTTCTTGGTAAAAGTTGATTCCGTTGCGCGAAGAGGTCCCCTCATATATCACTAGGGATTACTTACAAGTTAACGGCAAGTCGACTCACACAGGGCGTTTCGACGGCATTTCACCGATGGACAAGGAAACTTCTTCATGTAGTGGCAACGGGAACGGGGTCGGTAGCGGCTTCGTCGCCGCGCGCCGTTGCCGTCGCCGTTGCCGAAGCCACTACATGAGTCTATCGCAACGTAATCGGTTATTCTTCTCCGACTGTGATAAACGCGCGCCGCCGTAAGGATATACCTGAGTCGACGCGGGCATACGCGCGAACGTCTCCATTTCCTGGTTAATGTACGATCGCCGTTCCTCTTCTTGCACCGTGACGCTGCAGCACGCGGCCACCGTTGGTCAGACGGTCGACAAATTAATGTCAAAGGCCAATTGGAAGGACGCGACGTGGGCCTTTTGGTCGTCGCGTGTCGCCGAAGCGGAAGCTCATCCTGGGATCCTTCATAATGATTCGATGCAAGATCTAATCTACTCTCTAAGCGCGCATCATTGTGAAGAAAAGCGTAACGCCACCGTCTTTCCTGTCTTTTCTTCCACCTTTTTGGATTTCCAGGAACGTTAGTCACTGGCATCTTAATCAGACGGTTTATCCGTAGGATCTCTCTTCTATCTGCCCACGGCTTATATGACTTTCACGTATTAATTAGCGGCTTACTCGCGTGCCCATCTGACGCGAATAGCAGTTTATAGTGTGGGCAGCTAGTTCATTTGTACCGTGTCGTTTTGTATTATTGCCAGGACGATTCTGCATCTTGCGTGAGTAGGCAATCGTCTTAATTATTTTCGACCAATTATATAGAGGAAAGTCGCCGATAATGACATAGGTCTCCTAAAGTGACACCCCCTTATTTCTCAGAAAATAACTATTGCACTTTATTAATACTAATAAAATCATGATCTGTTTAGCTAATTAAACAAGTACAAACTCATAATTCATATATTTGTAGCTTATTTCTATACCAAATCAG
>NW_017299926.1:611574-628324 GCF_001594075.2 Trachymyrmex cornetzi | reverse complement strand
AAGACACTTTTTACTTTGTATTTATGTTTTTGAAGTTGTATTTTTACCTTTTGTTTAAGAAATGTTGTCTAAAAACAAAGTGGTATGTCGATATCGGTGACCTTCCTCTATATATATATACATATATATATATATATACATACATACATATATAAATTAAATTATAAATATATATTTATTTTTTTAAATTTGATTGTATTTAAAAATTTTCTCTTATAAAATTACGTTTTAAGCGATATTTTTATATGACCGCATAAATAATCTGCAGTCAATATTATATTAATCTTGGAATATATATAATCGTGTTACGAGAGAAAAGGAAGGTCGAGAATATCTGCATTTGTCGGTGGGATGATAATAGATTATAAACGAGTGAAAATATAACATGTTAATGAGATATCCCGACGAGACCGTAATAATTAAGGAGCCTAGGACAAGCTTGAATGGATCTGCCAATTATCAATCCCCGATAAATGATCTTTTTGACAAGTGGTATTTATTTTGCAGCATCATCGATAACTGAGCTGCGGCATTAAGCATTGTTATTGCTACCCGTAGCAATTCATTTTCTTTCAGAGCAACGTAATTAATTATCGTGAGTCCGATCGTCAACGCGCGCCGAGGCGCGCTTGTAAATATGGTTTCTCGCGTACGTAAGATCCATCGATCCGCGGATCGATCGATCAAACGGAATGCACACGACGTCGCGTCCGCGTCGTGTGCGTGCATAAGCTCAGCACTCGCTTGCTTCCTTCGCTGCGCGAGGATGGCAGCTGTCTTGTCGTTCTCGACGAGAGTGGAGGGAAAAAAGCTATTTGTATTACCAGCGTAATTATTCTGGCGCAGTTTCCGCGCAAATTGCATGATATTTAGCATTTTTTTCTTTTTGCTTTATCGCGTGTTTGCTCCGGGGTATGAAAGGAAATAGCCGTCATAACGAACCGGTGTGTCCCGTGCGCGAGCTTTCGCGCGGATATACTCGATTACGTTACGTTTAATGAAAAAATCGAGTTACGAACGAAAAACAATGTGCGTCGAAGTTTAGCCAAAGCGTTGCAAAATTTGCCACTGTACAGTTAATACCATCGCGCAGCTGGTACCGTTGATGGTTCCGCGCATCACGATGACGTAAGTCGATTATCGAAAAGATCGCTGATCGTGCCGCCGGTTATTTGAGTAAATGAAGTCGATAAGCATACGCGGTACAAAATTGAAAGTTAAAAGCACCAAATTGACGTTATAGGGAGATCATTTCACGGTCTGTTGAAAATTTTACGCCACTTTTGCTTACATTATTAAATTTATAATGGCAAATTATATCCAATTTGTTATTTTAATCATTCCTACAGGTAAGCCACTATTCTTACTTAAACTTTAACTAAAACAGTGGAGTTAAACATTTTAGCTCAAGAAAATGTATATTAAATTTGACTGAAATTTAGTTTATTATTTACAATAGTGCATGTTAATGTGGACGATATTTACTTTGAAACTAACCACAGAAATTGAATTAATTTATATTTTAACACATATGAGAGTTTAAAATAACAAAATGTTATTTAATTCAAGGGATTGTGTTATTATTGCTCTTGCTATTGCGTCTTTAATATCTAATAATGTGTATTATTGCGCTTAATCGCATCGCTAACAATTATATTTTCCATTACACTGTAAAATCTATATAGTGTCAAATTTAACCTAATGTGAGTCGCCATTGCTCCTACTCAATTATATCGTTATTTTATACTAAAACAATGGTTTTATTTGATATTATACAGTGTTAAATGTAATTATCGTTGTAATATAAAATAACAATATATTTAGTAGGAGCAGCGGCGACTTACATTAGATTAAATTTGATACTGTAGATTTAACAGTGTAGCATTTTTCTTCGGTATCTTTAAAACGAAATCGTTACAATGAATATTTATGCAGATGTGGTAAGAGTATACATGCCTCTCACGTATACAGAATGTTATTACGCAGAATGGAACAGGATTTATTGACGAGCAGACTGTCAAATAACAGAAGGTATAATGAACGGTCGACCAGCATTTCTTCGGAAGAAAGCGGGGCATTTTCGAAAGATTTTACCTTGAGGGCTTGGTTAAATCTGGCGGGATCGGCGAACTGGAAGTCCGACCATGCTGACTCGCTGTATGCGTGACTCTTGCGCCTAAAGAAAAACGATGCGCGCGCCAACATATGCGGGGACTGACACAAATGAGGCTGCGAACATATGGTTGATTCATATGCATATCATTATAGATCGTAGATCTGAGCTTCTACGAAACGACGTGAGTTCGAACTTGTTCGCGGTTTATTCGTGGCGTCTCAATGACGAAGACGGTCATTAAATCTAGCACGGAATCATCCTCTATATTCTTATCGTATTCTATATCACGATACAACTTCCATTAGGCCGTATATGTTTAATGTATAATATATAAATATTTCTGTCATTGCAAATTAATTATTTAAAATGTCTTTTTTTTTAGTAAAAAAAAGAGATAAAGCATAATTAGCTTTTCTCAAAGAACTAAAGATGATACAGAATAATAGCGATAATCGCGTTATTGATCCTTACGAAACCTTTTCTGTCAACTATAAGGAAACTTTAAAGAAAATCGAAAACGAAGTCAAACTGCATGGTTCGCGTGCGTTTGATTACCCCCTCGAGCTTCGAGTCAGGTGGTTGTCTACTCGAACCTTGAAAACTTGAGATTCAAAAGTCGAAGAGTGAGTATTCCCAGTGTAGAATAGTGCCTTCGGGGCCATCGTTTTCTGACTCTGAAACCGGAGATTTGTCCAGAGAAACTTCACTTGGGATTCTCTCTGTGAATGTCTCTGTTCAAGGTCGACGATTGGCTGAATGTAACTGCTATTTTTAACAAAGTAGGTAATATATTTTTAACAAAGTAGGGGTAATATTTCCGTGTACAAGATAGTCTGTCGAAAGTTTTAATCCTGTTTCCTTTGGGGACGAAACAGGATTAAAAATTAGTAATGATAATTACTTCAGAAGTCACACAAATTATACTTCGATAAATACCGCCATCACGCATTATAACTATCGATCCGATAATAATACATTGTCAGCTATTATTTCTCGGTATTATTATCAGCCTTGCCTTTTCTTGACGTACCATTCATTCGAACCTTCATTCGAATACTTGCGCTACTTCTGACACACTTAAATGCACGAACGCAAATATACATACGTATATATAGTAATGAGATTAATGAAAACTGTTACAACTGTGGTTCCTCTTTTTTAATTGATATCACATTTGATTTTTTAATTCTCTTTGCACTTCTATCTATAATATCACCGTAATTATAAACCTGTCTTTTTATCAAGACATATAATGACTTGACAAATATTCTAAATAATTGATATTTGCTTGTAACATAAAGAGAGACATGTCTTTATAATACAGTAATACTTACAAGAAATAATATTAAAATACTTTGAAAATAAAATAATGTTTTATGGTCAAACATTTATAAACAATATTTACACATGTTAAGTAAACAAAATAGTCTAAACACTATCTATGCAATTCTCATAATTTCAAGTTTTGTAAAACGGCATGCTCACTACTCTCTCGTTAAACGCAAAACATCCAGTTTTATGCAGAATATCATCTAATTTTATAAAAAATTCAACAACAAAAAACTTCAAACCAGGGCGAATGAGAGTCAGCGTGGTAATTAATACGCAATCTTACTTCTTCAATCCAAAAAAATAGATTCTTTATTCCAAAAATAGTACGTTTCAGTTTACTTTGGAGCCATCTTCAGCAAAATAATTTTAAAATATCAATCCCTTTATGTCAAAGAAAAAAATCACCATCAGATTAGCAGATTGATGTTCTAATCTATTCGAAACATTAAAATTTTATATTTTAGGTTATACAAAAATTTTTGTTTATGTATCGATATTATCTTTTTCTTTTTATTTTCGTGATTCTTTTTATTTTCGTGATTTGACCTCACATGTCTTTCCGATTATATTAAGTGTATTAGTCATGTTCCGTTCGAGCTGCAATCAACATGAGTTTTTTAACTTGATACCTTTTAGTGAATATTAACGGTAATTAGTTGATCCAATGTTGAGATGAATTCCTTCTATGTCTTGGGATGAGTCACCAGTTTTATTGTTAATTTGAAACTTGTTCAATAGAAATATTTATAAGATAATTTTAATGTTTCGAATAGATTAGAACATCAAATCTGCTAATCTGATAGTGATTTTTTCTTTGACATGAAGGGATTGATATTGTAAATTTGTTTTGCTGAAGATGGCTCCAAAGTGAAACCTACTATTTTTGGAATAAAGAATCTATTTTTTTTTATTGAAGAATTAAGATTGCGTATTAATTACCACGCTGACTCTCATTCGCCCTGGTTTTGGAGTTTTTTGTTGTTGAATTTGGGAGAGTCCGTAAGAAGATTACATTATTATTGTCTATAAAAAATGATTACGAAAAACAGTAACGAGTATTAGAAGATATCGGGAGAGTCTTTTGCAAGAGGAAGACGGCCCCCTCGTTCTGGTGGAACAACTCGGCGGACAATCCTCCTCTCGTCGGAAGATCCCGCCGCATGATGATGGATGCGCGTTAGCGCGGGAGTGCGCGAAGACAAAGATCCTACGGACTCCCTCCCGGCGTGCGCAACGTGCATTAGTTTGCGTCGCTCCTGCTGTGCGCAAATTAGAGCCGAGAGTGTAGCAGCGCGTACTGCCGCGTGCTTCTCGCGGCGCGGAACGAAGAGATTCTGGTGGAGAATGGTTGCGAACGGTGACGAGGACGGGCGGGAGGAGGCCGGAGGGAAACGGGAGAATAGCAGGCGGGTGGAAGAAGTGCCGGTGAGGACGGGAGTGAGTGAAGAAGATGGTACGGAGGCGAACTCGCGATGAACGACCGCAATCAACGCAACACCGCCCCGCGAAAATTGCCCCCTTCCCCTCCCTCTTCCCACATGGAATACATCCGGAATATATTATCCACACGGGTGTTCCACGGCGCGGCGCGTCCTCCTCGCTGGGTCAAGAGGTCGCGCACTCCGGAACGGGCATGGCCCCGGAGGAAGAGAAGCGTGCCCGTGAAGAGCCGCACGATTCACCGTGCAGCACTATGTTGCATCACGAGAAGAGACCCGCGAGTTACGGTTACGTTTATCGAGACCACCACGGGATCCTTCCTCTAATTGCTCGATTCTATTGAACGCAATTATTCGGTTCATTCTTTTGCATGGTATGGTAAACTTCACAACTCTGTATTGTTTTATACAGAATTTTCTTCTTTTTACAGAAATTTCTTTCTTTAATGTTTTCTACAAGGAAACGTTGAAGACAAATATATCTTCTCGTATAAATTGTATAGGTTTATATATTTTTTAAATCAAATTTGTTACGATATTAATACGTAATGAAACAAAAAGTGTACAGATATCTCTCGTCAAAATGCAGTTTAACTTATTATATACACGACGAGTTTAAATGAGTTTGCAATAGTCAAAGTAAGTTAACTTTTTTTTAACTAAGTTAAGTTAAAGTTAACAACCTTGAAAATTTAACTTAGTTAAGATACAAGTTAATTTATAATGAAATTAATTGAATTAAAAGTTAAGTTAATAAAAAAAATAAGTAATTGAAAAGTTAAAAGTTTTTTGTTTCTTTATATTTTTTTAATTCATGATTCCAGGATTTCAGTCTTACAAATAACGGAAATGACAAATATATACTTTATTTAGAAAATACTCTATATTTTATTTACTTATTTTGTTTATATATACTGTTTAGTATATAAGATTCGACTATGAATACTAACCTGTGATATGACTAAAGCTTCAAACACAATACGAGAGAGTAGCGATAGTAAAAAGAAATAATAGATTTTAACCTATCAGAAACTAGATACATCGAAATACACGGTTTCTGACAAATTGAAATCTGGGAGTCGATTGTGTAATTTTAAATAAGGTGAAAATTACAAAAGTGAGCAAATTTTGTATATAAGATTCGACTATGAATACTAACCTGTGATATGACTAAAGCTTCAAACACAATACGAGGGAGTAGCGATAGTAAAAAGAAATAATAGATTTCAACCTATCAGAAACTAGATACATTGAAATACACGGTTTCTGACAAATTGAAATCTGGGAGTCGATTGTGTAATTTTAAATAAGATGAAAATTACAAAAGTGAGCAAATTTACTAGAATATTTATAATTTCATTGGTCAACACCTAGTAAATTTGCTCACTTTTGCAATTTTCACCTTATTTAAATTATCGCTATTGCCACATATTATGTCTGAGACTTAACTTCAAAGAATTAAATAAAAAATTAATAGTTACGGATAAAATGTAACTAAATAAAGTTAAAAAGTTAGGAGTCTGAAATGTAACTAAGTTAAGTTAAAATTAATTAACTTTTTAACTTTTTAACTTAACTTTTATCTTTTTAACTTAGCACTATACTCAAACCCTGGTCAAAGTGAATTAGAGTCGTGTGTGACCGACATCGAATAAATGTAACACCGTGATACAATACATTTTCCTTCAGAAAGGGGCATACGGTTACTCTTTTTAAAATAATCCTTTCTCGATATTGATTTTGACAGTGCCCGCGGGACAGGGATGCGTAAATCATTACGCCACCCGTGGCAGCAGGCCTCGACCGCATATCCGCCCTAGGTAGAGTAGCACGTGGAAGTCGGTTCCACTGTCAGTACCACAGAGATATGTTGGCTCATTCCCGTGACGTATGGCTGCCGCCGGTAACGCATGCCCGATATATCCATAATTGTTGCGGTACCGGTCGCGGACTACGTAAGATCCTCGCAGGCGATTCTGACGGTATCGTTTATTGGCTCGGTATAATTCTGGGCACAACGAAGTTTCGAGATACATACTACCGATTCGCACCGGCCGATAGTACTTTCTGCAAATAAACTGCCTTAGAAATCGGAGCTCACTTGGAAACCGCGCCCTCGCGCCCCTCTATATATCTCGGGATAACTTTGTTTAATGCGCATTCAATATATACTCCACATGCACCATCGGCCCTCCAACGATGCTGCCTCATTGCCGATTAACCGGCTATTACGTGTAATGCATACCGTGATTTTTTTCTGACTGTGCTTTCGCGACGGAACGCAGAAATAGGATAAACCCAGTGCACGTAGAATAGAAGCATAACGTTGGTTTTATGCAAATTTTTTTGAGTACACAAATCGATAAGTTAAGACTCAAGGGCCTTGCAATTTATTGCGTGGTAAGTTGCACAACAAGTTGCACAGGAAAAGATATAGTGAACTGCGGAAACAACCATACCAATTTATCATGCTATCTATTCACCATTAACGTAACGATTTTTATCGTATACTTTTTTTACTTATGATCATGCTATTTGTTGAAAACAAAGTTGCGTACAGTGCGTCTTAATTCATTGTATATATTTATTGTACGCAACATTACTATTAATTATTATATCTATCGTATTTGTTTACAAATATTGCTTATGCATGTGTGTGCAACATTTAAATATACTAATTTCTCTATACCGTTTCATTCCATAATAATATAATTCAATATATTAATTGTATCTGTCGTACTTATTTACAAATATTATATGTGCATGTGTGTGTAACATTTAAATATGTTAACTTCTGTATTCTGTTTCATTCCATTCTACAATAATATAATTAAATATAATCACAATACGCTGCACACACATTGTTACGCGTTCCGTAACAATGTGATTATATTTAATTTACGCAAGCGTAACATGTGCCATACGTTGTACAAATGCATGTACACAGTAAAATCATTTTATTTATACAATTTCGGTCTAAATTGTAGCCAGGATTATGCAATACGATACTAAATATTATGTAAAAACATGCCACTGTTATATACGTGTTGATAAAACGGAATTGTGACGCTGTTTTTCTCTCCTTTGTTCTTATTTTTATTTTTATTTCAATAACTACATGACTTTATTATTTTGACTCTCATTTCTCTGACTGTCGACACCACAAGAGACCTTTACGTCGAGTCGCGAAAAACGCTTACATGTAAGTTAATAAAATTAAAATTCACAGATAAATGATTTTAGTAATTCTGTAATTTTTTGTTTTTCGTTTTTCTTTTGTATAACTACATAGCAATATAATATAACTACATAGCAAATCTGACAATCTGATGAGCGATGCACCCAAAAAAAGATAATCTAATTGTAAAGTGAAATTTCCGGTAACCTCATATTCTAAACAGAAACTTTTACCGAAAGAGTATTCCTCTTCCAATGCACTGGACTATTCATCAAAAATGTATTGGAGATTATTCTAACAGTTTTCCTCTTGTATGAAGAGGAATATATTTACTGAAACTGGAGTGCCCTCTTACAAGTAAATTATATTAGGAACAGCAAGATTTTTACTGCAGACGCAAAACAAAAGTACTCTAACTCTAAGAATATTGTGCTTAGCATATTTTCCTCTTGATTTCAGAAGATTCCTCTTGAGGCCGTATATAAGAATAAAATCCTCTAAGATTTAAAGGTTTCTGCTAATATTAAAATTATTTTTTTTGGGTGTGTGATTCTACTTATTGACGCAATGTATATGACTTCGGTTTTACTTTATGTAAGTTTTTATATTATTATTGTATAAGTTAATATTTCTGATAATCATGTGGCTATTCATTACATAGCCAAGTTGGCATTTGGATAAAGAAGAATGAGCTATATTGTCAGGAATCACCATCGTGGAATTTGCGTTACTTATGTAATTTCGATTTTATATCTATAAGGACCCGAATTGAATGATCGAAACGTTTATTTGATTCGTTTGGTTACATTCACACGAAAATAAAGAGTTTTCTGTGCATCCGAACAGCCAATGTAAGCTCTGATTCTTTATATTTTTTACTAAAATGTTTTTCTTATAATAATAATATAATTTTACATGACGTAATTATTGTAGTTTTGAGTTTAAGTTCTCTGCCTACATCATTTAATCAATATATGACAAGGGAAGAGCAAAAAATGATCTTTTTCTTTTCTACGCCACTAATACACAGATAATTACGAATAGACAGGATAGTTAATCACGTGCGGACGGTTCTTCGTTGACGGTTTCTGTGCCTGATACCCAATTTTACCGTGAGAACCATCTTCGACAAACTGTTATATTGCCCGGTACTTTAATCGACCTAGAACCTAGAACCGGCCCGATGCGTAGGTGTTTAAGAGATTTTTCGGGGTCGCTTTGAAAATATGCGTCCATCCGACGGGCGCCAATAGACATTCCTTCACAGGTGTGGAACGATCTCGAGTGTCCGGTTGAGTTTATAGGATGCTTGGAAGATGCCTAAGAAAAGGGCGGAAGCCCGCCGCTATAAAAGGATACCTTTTTAACGATCTCACCTGCGTCGCGTATATTATCATCCAACATCCGCACATCCAGTATCATGCTTTATCTATAAACTTGTCTATAAAAATGCTTTTTTAAATAAACGCGTATAAAATTGATTTTTTAACAAATGTTTGTCTAGTCGGGAAAGAGAAAAAGAGATAATGTCTACACTAATGATATATGAACATGGAGACAAAAACAATTCGAAGCCGATTTACATAGAATTTAGTGTTACGGCACAAGGAAATTACTAATTTACTATATTGACGCTGTCACTTTTTTTAATCTTCGACGTGTGGTTAGCAAAAGACCGACGTGCACGCAGATGGAATTCATAAAGTTCCATCGAGGAATTTGATTAATTGATCCGGAGGTTACAAGTTCAATATTCTTGAGAATCCCCGCGATCGGTTTTCGTCCCGCTTTTATGCATACGAGCCTGTCTGGTGTAACGAGAATGAAAAAAAAAAAGTAACTTCATATGCAAATTATCGACGCTCGCGTCTACAAATGGTTGTATTAATAGCGTAAAACAGGCGGCAACACCACCGGCCTAAACGCCGAGCGGACGGCGAGCAAAAATATTACGCAACATACACACTTTTTAACTCACGGCCGAAGCTAATCGATTTAGTTTTTGTACTTGTTGTTAATGCCTACATTACGACGTTGAGATATAGTCCGCGATAGAGAGAAAGAGCGAATTTATTATCGCTTGGAGCTCGCTGCTGTCTTGAATATCATTATCTACGACTCTCATATTATTGTCATATATAGGTCTATTACGTCATTCACATGTCACATTTCTAGCCACGTAATTTAATTTAATTAGTCAACAAAATAGAAAAAAAAAATAATTACGTAACGAAGGAAAGTAAAGATTGCAAGAACATCCATCATGTATTTAATTTTTTAAGTCTTAATTAGCAATTAGTTGATCGCTCTAGAAAAATTTAATTCGAACGTGGCTACATTCGTGAAATTGAAGAATTATCATGTGCGTGATAAATCGAATAATAAGTACAAAATGTATGCAACAAGTGGAAGAGTAAATTCCATCATACGTAAAAAAATTTTAGTCGTAATATAATAAGATCGTAAACATATCGACCAATCATGGTCGAATATTCTAAAATGTAAGACCGTACATTTGACTGTGATTGGTCGATTTGCTTACGGCTTTACGGTTATGACTAAAATTTCTTACGCGCGATGGCCTTCACGTGATTATATGAAAGAAACGAGGAATGTGGCGGAGGGGCAGACACGCTCAAGTAGTACCTTCTTAACTTTATGTATACTACGTAATGGTCGGCCGTTTATCACCCTCGCTCTACACGCGAGGTATAAATGCGTTTTCTATTAATTCCTTCCGCCGCACTTGCTGCAACAACTTGCCGGTGCGGTGTGCCCGCGACCCATGCGTTCAGCAATGCGATGCAAGGATGCAACCGGGTCACGCGAGTCCGCGTGACGATAAACTGAACGGATGTTGTATCCGCGCCTATTTGCTCGGGAACGTTTCGCAATCGATCTTTTGTGAGCGCCGTTGCTCTCTGCTCTTCTCGCAATGTAGCGATGCATTATCGGGACTTAACGCACGGATAAACTCGTATGCATCGCATCGTCCGATTTATATCTCTATCAGTGCGTAAGATGTTCCGCTCTTTTGACGCTCTGTTTACCCTTCAAAAGCAATTAATATATACGAAGAGTTAAAATTCATGCTACACGCCCGCTAAGCCGGATGCACGTCCACACAGGCCGATGATAAAAATAAAAATAATAATACTAAACTGCGATACAAACACGCTCGTATATTTTCAACAAATTTAAGAGTGAAGAGTATACCGTAGAGTTTCATAATTTAAGTCTGGTCTAATGTATAATTTCTAAGATATAAAATTGTGCAGTATACTCGTACAAAAAAGAAGTGAAAGTAAATGTTCTAAGAAAGTTCACTTAAAAAAATATCGGTGTAGATCTAACATACAGTATTTATGTAATTCTTACACTAATATAGCGTGGATTTGAATAACATCATGTTGTAATAACACCTACACAGTGAGAATTACATAGACACCGCATAATGATGTTAAATCCACGCTGATTTTTTAAGTATTTAATCCTGACTTTCATTTTATATTTATTTATTCATTTGCGAAGTTTATTCATATGTCGAGCGCTGTGTACTTCGATTACTTCATTAAAACCATAAGATAGACGTGATAATGCGCACAGTGCAACTTTGTAGTCTCCGTTCTTATCCCAGCACTTTATCACTTGCGTTACTAGAAGCGGACCAAGGCCCGATTAATTCACAGATCGTGCGTGGTGGCGGTGGCGAAGGAGGCCCAGTACAGAAAGTCATTAACGTCGGGGCCATCGATGGGACTAATTAGCCCCGCACCGCCATACTTCGGAAGCGCGCATGGAATGGTAGCAGCTGTTTCGTCGGGAGCAGGTGAATCTCGCTACCGTTCACCGGAGGTGAGCGGCACTACAAGTCGACGAGCTCGGCAATGTCGTCCTAATCGCCATCGCGCCCCTAATGACGTCCAACCCTTTTCCCGCGCAGCCACGTTCCATTCGAAATTCGCTTAATTGGCTGTAGTGACCGGTTATTTATTACATCCTAACTTGTATATATATATATATATATATATACTTGGCGCTATCTTTTATACCATAATAGCGTTGACAGAGCTGTTTAGACCTTTTAAGTCAGTTAACAAGAGATTGTTGAGTAATTGAAAGCAAAATATTTGTCTCGAAATATGGCTATTTTTATAAATGATGGCGAGGTTTGTACAACGCGAAATCTGCAGTAAAAATTTATGCAATTATTCTATCAGACATAAAATCTCGTTACTGTTAACAAACAGTGACATACGTTTTTGCACGAAATAAAAACATATGTTTAATTTAATACTTAAAATATTTTTTTATAAACGTTGAATAATTTAACTTCAGAAAAATATTTTTTATAGATGTTATGCTTTCTTTTATTGCTGTAACTAAGGATTAGCATTATTTACATTAAGTATTGTCGTAGTTTAATTAGATGTTATACCGAAACGATATCGTGTGAAAACTCGTTCCATCTAAATAAGTCATTAAGTTGCGTGTATCTTGAACAAGAATCATGCTTTTATCTTTGTTCTCTCTTTCTGTCGATATTGCTACGCCAAGTATATAAAGCGTACACATATGGCGCCACGTCGGCATCTCGTTATCAACTTATTGGCGCGTTTGTACTCGCGACGATCTAGAGGTAACAATCCGAGAGGTAACATCAGCGAACAAGCATGGAATAGGGAAAGAGGTGTAGTCGAATTAAGATAGATCAAAGAACGCCGACAATAATTATAGCAAATGTGTTGATGCTTACCACCTTCTGTCAAGCAATCCTCGAAAGGATTATGCTGCTATTGCTGTATCGCAACCAGATGTTACTGCTCCATCCTTCTTGCCTTGCGATGATACAGTTATTTATTCGACATTCGATATCATCTTGTAATCTACATACTATACCTATGGCTACTTCTGTATCTTCTTTATCGTTTAGTGCTTCGTTTTATGACCGATCTATCATGTACATGTAGCATGTCGTAAATGGAAAGAGATAAGTATTATGGGAAAGTTTCAATATTGAGCAAATTTATTAGCATTAATAACGTTATTTAATTTTATATAATGAGATAAGCTTACTTTTTTTACAATAAATTTATAATACTTGAAGTTAAATCCGCATGCACATGTACGTGTATGTATCAGTACTAGAAATATTGTAGGTACATTAATTCATGGGCGAACAGCCAGTTGTTAGGTGAACGTACTAATAATGTTTTAATACTAAAAGCCCCAACGTTTCGTACTCACTGAAAGGATCAAATAAGTTACCATGAAAATAAAGTAATGGAAAATCAAATATTTAATCATTTTCAATGAATAATTATTGAAAAAATTCAGCATTCTATACTTTTATACAAAAAATATAATATTAATCCAAAAAATAGAAATGATCAATAATGACTATTCAATACTTCTAATGTTAACAGAAAGACTATTATTTTGATCCATTCCGGTATAGCGCGGAACTCGCTAATGATTCAACCAATTTGTCTTTAAGGTTTGAATTAAGATTCTTGAAATTATCGAGCTTATCTAATTATCTAACTCCAAATACCGATGAGTAACACATGACATTCTCGTTACTCGCTGATCCTGCAACATAAATTAACATTGTTAGCGAGATGAAGTAACTTGAAAATTTTCATTTCCACGGCAAAAATCGCAGACGAGCCAGTAAACTTATTATGGATCTATTAGATCGACCGACCAAGATGAGGAAATATCTTTAGGAAAAATCCACGCTTTGGCCATACGCACTCCTAATGAACGCTGTTTACGAATTACGAACGCTTCGTTAACTCGCGCGCACGCGGTCGAGCCGGATATTCGTTGGGATATTCAACAAGGAATGGTTATCGTAACCGTTTTTGCGAGTTGCGCTATAAAACCAGGTATCCATAATCGTAAAACCTTTCTCTCCTGCGAATTTGCCGTGATCAATAACCCAGTTATGTATTATGCATCGAACAACTGTGATAGTTGAAACAACCAAAATTTCTTTTAAAAGAAAATATCATGTGTATTTTTAAATATCACGAAAATTTTCTTTTAAAGTTCAAATTAAAAGGTTACTATTGAAAAATCGGCTTTTAGGATTACCGTTGGACATAAAGACAATAATATTAATTTTCCAAAGAAATATATTTTACAATTAATAAGTCTTATATTACTTTATCATTTTTGAAAATTCTCGGAACACCAAGAATTTTTTTCTATTATCTTTGCAATACGAATACTGTGACAATTTTCGAGTAGAAATTTGAACATGACATTCGGAACGTTGGTAAAAATGGCATTCAGTTTATAGATAACCTGGTGCAATACAGGAAACCGCGCCCGATGCTACGGGCTATCGTCAAAAAGCCATCCATGCGGCAAGTAGGTACCGAAAGCTTGGACTGTTACGGACAATGTGGAATTTCGTTCCCCTGCCTGCCAGGTCCCAGGATCGTGACGTTCATCGCATTGTGTCCGTCGGGCGCGTCGGATTGCGAACGAATTTTGCCCAGAAGCGACAAGCGCGAGACCTCGCGTTCGCACAACCGTTTTGACTTTAACGGATATCGTGAGAGATCGTGGGCGGAGATTATTGTGATCGCGGCGAGATTGCTCGGACAGTAACAACATTGCAGAACCAGGAAGCGAGTCCCTAAAGCGACAATGTAATGAGGAACGATGCAAGAAAGTGGCAAAAGGATCGGGCATGAAATATGCTCTGGATGTTGAACGGTGAGGATGGCGGAACGGTTGGATTGGCGCGCGGTATCTACCGTATTCCATTTTGTATAAATATACCTTTCTGCATCGCGGGAGATAAAATCTACGGGCAATACCGGAGATCGTCTCGGAGAGAGCGAGAATAGCCGGTAAAAAGGTATTTAAACGGGTTGTCCGAAATACAAAGCGACCGATGCGTAATTTCCTTAATGACATTTAAAAATTATGACGGGTGAAGAATCCCGGAGGCGCGTAATAGCAATCGGAGTTTCCGTGTTGTACAGAAGCACGGAAAAGTAGTGAAATTCATTTCAGCTTTAGGCTGTCAACTATCAAAGGAGAATAATTTTCAGCAATATTCGCATTTTAGTTTACAACAAACGATATTCTTGTTCAAAAGGAAGCGACTTGTGGAGAAACTCTGAATCAAATCTGTCTCTAAAATAAGCACAAGTATTTAGAATAAGAGGCAGCGTAACTTTGCTTTAATTTGCTTCTACTAGAGTTTCATAAATTATAAGACCCAAGATAGATTTCATTTTGTATATTTAATAATAATAAATTTTAGCTAACTTATATATAACATTTTAATTTTTTTTTCTATTTTATTTTTAAGGTTTGAATTAAGATTCTCGAAATTATCGATCTTATGCAGCTCCAAATATCGATAAGTAACAATACATTCTTGTTACTCGCTGATCCTGCAACATAAATTAACATTATTAGCGAGATGAAGTAACTTGAGAATTTTCGTTTCTATTTCTAAATCTTATTTTATATTCTGATGTATTAATCATTACTTTAGACTTTAAAGCTCTCACGTCTTCAAGAAACGTCTGTGGTACCATTCGCGATTTTGCGCGCGAAAGCTCTATCATTTTCAGCGGAATATACTCTTTAATTTGTCGGAATTTTTCTCGGCAAAAGGGTGACCGTGAATCACAAATGCACCTTGTACCTATCGCTTTCTCATTCGCGAGAAAACGCGAGCACCGTTCGTATCTCCGGTTTATTACAGGATACATCTGTTTCTGCACCGGTGGTAGCAGCAGCGTGCAATCACGCACGTAATTCGAAAGCAGAAAAGGGGAAATTGCCGATTAGCCGGGCGCGTTTCTTAATCGCACAGGGTATTATACTCCAAGTGCAATCGACAGCCGTCGCAGTCGTTCTTACTGTTGCCACCCAGAGATAAATGAAAATTCAGGTTATCTATCTTTGTGTTGTGTAGCTACACGACGAAAAGACACAAAAATTGCTTTCGACATATGAAAATAATTTATCATAACAAATACTAAATCTTTAAATATTTTGCTATGTACATCTCGTGTATTTGTAATGACACTTTGAATGTAAATAATAAGAAGCATATAGCCACTGCACAAGGTGTTGTAGTGAAGTCATATGTTTAAAAATTGAAATAATAAATAATAATAAATAATAAAAGTAGACGTTTCGGTCAAGATTTGACCATCCTCAGTACATTAAAAAAATCATAATTAGATGTTCCGCATAATTAAAATAATACATAATACGCAAGTACAGATTTGATGTTAATAAACGAATAATTAAAATACAAACGAGTCAAAAATTGAAAATGTCACGTTTATATTCGTCATTATAGATAAAATCCTGATAAAAATTACAAAAATACCTTCAGTATCACCTGATATCAAATCCTTTCTAAATTTGAAGTGTAAGTCAAAATTTAAAGAAGCCAAAATTACAGTCGTTATTGTAAACATTTTCTTATTATCATATAATCCTTTTTGAACTTGAAAAAAGTGAAGCTTCGTGAGAAATATAACACTACAACTTATTGTGCTATGGCTATATACTCCTTATTATTTATATTTTGTTATTTAAGCCACCTTTATTGTTTAATTTGTTTCTACATTTTGAATGATTGAAAAAAATTATATTTATTCTTCTAACATTGTATTAGGTGTTAAACTTAATTCCTGCTTT
>NW_017299926.1:593252-611479 GCF_001594075.2 Trachymyrmex cornetzi | reverse complement strand
CGGCAGGAATTAAGTTTAACACCTAATACAAAGTATATTTATAATATATAATTATATTATTTTTTATATAGTGTAATTATGTTATAAATTTATAATAATGCGATCATTAAACAAAAAGAAAACATCATTAAAAAATTCAATTAATAATAAACTGTATTTGTATACACATATAAGGAAATTAATATTTTTCGTCTCTGTTAAAAATTTTAATCATTTGATACATATTATTCGAGTGATCATTTATCGATGGGTATAGTCCTAGTCGTTTAATCCAACTTAAACAAGATATCACATGTTGCACGAAGGCGTGTCTAACGTGTCGTGCGTCGCTGCGATTTTGTATCCGTTATTTCACACAATGTGTATTTTATGCGTCATAATCAAGAATTACGAGCGCACGCGGCGTGACTTACATTAGACTTTCGCTTGACGAATGCCGCGGACCTTCGCGGAGGCACGAGAGAGCTTCCGAGCTCTTGAGTACTTAGGCGACAATACGGTCGGCTCTAGGAAAATGTAATATAACTTGTCGCTCTGTGGGAGGAAAACACCGTGGTTTTACTACTCGCGATGCTCCGAGACTTACAACGGGTGGCATCTCAAATAATATGTTGCCTGCCGACTCGTCGAGCGACAATCGTGCGTCTTCTCTCTCGGTGGAGAGACGCTCGTCCTTCGCGGGCACGACAGTCACGCATGTTGAAACATGCAGGGATTACGTTTCGTAAACTGCACTAAATCATCGTGACTGCAGTGCGCCGACATGCGCGTCCGTCGCTTGAAATTCTGAGGGTTTTCTCTTGTATCAATATAATTATTTTTTAATAACTAGAATTACACTGAACCTCTTATCGGATATATTTAAAAAAAAAAAGAATTATAACAGAAAACAGCTTTTAAGAAAATATTAGTTATTTATTACCGATTTAAACACAGTTTTACATAAATTAGAGTAAAATTAAAGCTAAATGAGATGTTAAAAGTGTTACTTCCATAATACATTTGTTACCTGCCATTAATTAAGTAAGTATTGTTATTACAGTAATATTATTTGATATTTATCGTTTAGGTTAGTCTGTTGCCTAATGCTCATCTATTATTTTATACCACTGAGGATTACGAGTATTACGATTTTTCGTAATATTCTTATAAATTTATATGACATTATACGCGATTTACATAAATCGAATATGAATTCGGTTTGCAAATGAGAAAAGAGGATTTTCCAACAGGATGTCAGGCACCAATAATTTATATTCAGTGACATATTGCGAATTTTCTAAACCTATTATTATCCCCTGTTGCAATATCGTACAGGTGTGGAGAACGTTTCGATCGGAAAGAAAAGTCTCGTTCATACGTCACGACTATTTATAAAAACTAATGGCGGTTAAACACTATAACTCATAAACTCATTATACCTAATAGCCGCCAGCATATTTATGTCGAACAAGTTCGTACCGCTTCTCGGTTCTCTATACGACTTACAAATTATACACGAACCAAAATTATCTTGCTGGGGTGCGTATAAAAACGTGCTAAGATTACACGACAGAGACGCAATTCTGATCGATTAGCAATTTTCGGTAAACCAAATTTTGTGAATACGTAGTCGCAGCGTTGCTAAAAGCCTATACTTTACGCAGATGACAGCTATCTGCATCGTGTAGAATGATATACACATTCTAAAAAATGGCGGTGTGAATTTAGCACCCTGCGGTGCTTATAATTCTCACTATGTTAGTGTTAATATTAACACCAATAAGATGTGGATTTAATCTCCTGGATTTTAAGTCCACATCATGATGATGTTGATATAAACACTTAGAGTTTTGAAGTCTACAAGATGTCGATGTTAACATCAACAGTGAGAATTATATAGACACCGCATGGATATTAAAGTCGCACCACGGTTAAATCCAATTAACCGTTAACATATTTTTTAGAGTACAGGATGATTTTTGTGTCATAAATTAAAACTTTTCTTTCTCAATTAACGTGCAAATCAAGGTAATATTCTCGTTGCGATATTTATATTCGATTTAAATCATATAAATCAATAGATATATTTTTTATCTACAAAAACCACACTGCCACATTGATTATAATAGACGTTTGATAATCGCTTATAAGCCGCCACGCGCTTCGCCAGAAACTTGACTTTTAATCCTCTCACATAGCGTGAGGAGATATTCTTCGTGCACGCGAAGTCGTTCGAGCGTGAACGATGAGGAGTGGAGCGGAGCATCCCCCTCAAGCATGCATTAGAAGTGTCCATTGAGTCGTCTAATTTTATACGTTGTAAATCTCCTCCCACACCCGATGACGCGTCGCGTGCACGAGAACCCGTGTTTATGTATATCAGGATGCCTACACATGCGACTACGCGAATCCATATCGTGCACCACAGTGCACCAGGGTGCATACCGCAGCTGCATTACTGCACCAGTGAAGCGTACACAAAGTGGGGATCTCTGTAATAAATTATTTCGCACCGACGACAGATTTCCTATCAGAGTTTGTCACATGGCGATCAAGAGAAACGTCGCGGTGGCGAGGTCTCGCTGACGAATGTACAAATCGATTGCAACGGCCGCGAGTATGGAACGAAACAGCCGTTCTTCGTCGCATTCAGGTCATCAAACTCGCGCGGATTACGTAAAATCGTCTTAGCATCCTGGTACCCGGACACGAGAGGGGATGATGTATAGTCGTTACGTGGCGTCGATAGCGCGCGAAGAGCTGGGCACCGGTCATCGATCATTGTCGCTCGAATATGGAACGTATAAGAACGATAACTCGACCTGTCCACCATCACATCGCCACGCAATCGTTATATTAATATTAGCGCTAGTCGGATATTGCTCATGATAGCGACTTAATAAGAGTCTCGTAATAGAGCTCGGCCGTTTATAGCAAGTTCCTTAGTGCCAGATGAAAGCGAATTGTACATACGTTTTACCGTATGTGTGAATTAAGTTTTCTTCAAGCGAAGGTTTCATTCGCGCGCGCGACTGTGCAAAACCGTGGGATGAATGTTTACAAAATTACCGTGACCATCTTTCATCTTGTCCGATTGTTACGTCAGCCGTTATTCGTATCAGCCGTTGAAACATCGTCCGAGTTCATAGGGCATCGACGTTGCGGCCGGGAAAGAAGAAGGAAATTCTAATAACATTCGGAGAGGAAGATAAGAGTTTAATTATTCACGCAAAGCGGGGTTCCCTGGACCGCGCGGAGGGTCTATCTAGCCTCGCGCGTGTGTGCACACGCGCTCGGATTTTACGTGGTGTTTGTGTAGTACCTCAGGACGTATAGGTAGGTATATACCTTATATCTACCTATCGTGAGCGCGATAAATCTCGCGGAGTCAGGTGGACGATGGTCATCAGCTAGTTGCCGCGTGTAAGAGGCCCACGAGAGGGGCCTCGAGAGATGCTTGGGTTTAAGTCTGTTCTCATGATGCTGGACGGCCTAGCGACGACCCACGACCCTGCTGGCCACAACTTACCACGCGGTACACCCGCAGGATGCTTTCTCTGCTATGATCCACCACGGCATTCCTGACCCTAACCGTGACGGCGCGGACCGGGCCGGAATACGCAATTCCGCGGCGCGACGTGGAAAGACGTCGGATGCAGGAAATGCCGCATCGATCGCAACGTCGCCTGTGCTAATACGTCGGATGTTTGCTTGACATCCTTGGGAGATTGAAGTTCCCTTTGGTCTGTACACCGCAATACAACATGACGCAGCGCATCATAAATTAATGATATTTTGAGATTTGGACAAAAATTTCTAATTTTAAAACATTTATTATGTTAAGGAAAACGGATATCTAATTTTATCTCGATAGTTATTTTCTTTTGCAAAGAAATAATTAAGTATCAAGAAATTAATTTTTTGTCTCGTTTGCGAAAAGATTTCTTCAGCAAAAATTTTTAGCAGTGTTTGGATATTTATGAGCAAAAAAAGAATTTTTAAGAGTTATAAGAAGGATATAGATATATTGCACTGAGGTCAATTGCTTCTGGAACGTATAGTCTCGAGACGTTTTGCGTCTCGCTGAACTACCGATTTAGCAGACCGGAATACAAAATGTGCTCGGAGAGGGCGGAACGTCAAAGTGATTCAACTGCGTTCGCACGACGCGAAATCTCTACAAATCATGAAAGGAATGAGGGAAGAGAAGGAGGAATCGCACCGTAAGAGTCCACGGGACCTCCTTACAGTTAGAACAGTACGAACTAAGGGGGCTTGGCACTCATTAATCTCGGGATCTAGTCTCGTCAAAGGGGACACTGCGAGATACGCGAGGACAAAGGGCTTCCTCTGGCGCGGTATCGCCGCGCAATCTCGTCACATCGTATGCTCGCAAGGCGGTGATCGCGAAACATCGAGGAGCGGGCGGGAACCTGCGGCGCGAGATAGAATCTCGACGAGCGACCACACAATGCCAAACATATTAATTAATGTGCATCGCCTCGGGAGCCGCGTGCAATGACGTGGGACCGTAGGTGGTACATTTCGAAGATAAAATGTACCATCTACAATGTCGTACTATTAGTACTTGTAGCTAATAGTCATATAAAATAATGACAATAATAGTTTTCATGGTAATAATGTACATAACTATATATTTATATTTCTCTTTACTTTTACATTATTCTTGTAGTTTTTTTTTATAACGAAGTAAATGGCTCCAAAGAATTATGTCTGTATTTTAACGCTTAAATTGCGTATATGTGCTAAAAATATAATTTGATACAGAGAAAAAAGTTTCTTTAGATTTAATATTCCTATTTATTTGATTATATAAAACTTGTTTCACTGAAACAATTGTATATGCTTGTACGAAATATTATTTGTTTGAATAAAAATTTGGTTGTTTCATTCGAGAGAAACTTCTATTGCTTGACAAAAATAACATTATTATTTGAAGTAATCTTTCAATTAAATAATATATTATTTGGTTACAATGAATACAAACAATGAAACAAATTATTTATTTGAAAATAGCAAAATATATTGATAGAAGTTGTTTCATGCAAATAATTGCTTTCTTAGAACAATTATTACATTTTTTGGCCTAAAATATGGAAACAACGGCTTATACGTCTAACAATAGAATTAAACAAACAGTGCTATGTGCTATATCAATTATGTTTGTGCCGTACGTTTGATCACGCGAATGCCGAAGATAGATATGATCTGTTCAAACAAATAATGTATTCGAATAAATTATTATAAGAATAAAGGACTCTTAATTTAAACAACAATATCAAGAATGTACAGGGCACTTAAGAGTCAAATATAAAGAAAAAATTATTTAAAGCATAAAATCTCAAACCAGAAGTATATTTAATATATAGTATTCTATAAATATATAATTAAAAGTTATATATATATATATATATATATATATATATACATTACATGTCCGGTCTCACAATTGAGCTATCTTCAGATGTGAAAGTCGTATATGAACAGATGATGTTATATCGGTTAAACGCAGTTGAAAAAATAGATAAAATCATGAACATGCTAATGAAGACCAGAGAAATGTTTTTGTAGAGAGATGAAAACTCGCAAAACGGCTGGACGACCGGTTGTTTAAAATTTCCTGATGTTCTGGTAAAAAATCAAGTTAGATATAAATTAAAAGAAAATAAAAAAGAAAAAAAATCAAGTAAAAAAAAGTGTCACTCTTGTAAAATAACTCACCTAACTGGCCATATATTTAAATTTCGCATGTCGAGAAGAAGTTAATTATTAAATTATTCAGCGTCAGTGTGTTAGTTTGTGATGAAACAAATACCAATATCGCAGTGGAAAATTTTGTCACAATATAAAATAAATAACGTATACAAATAAAAATTAATATACCAAAAAATATTAAAAATAACCATAACATCACCTAATTATTTTAATATCATTTTAATATCACAATATTAAAAATAACTATAACATCACCTGTTCATATACGATTTTCACATCTAAAGATGGCTCAATCGTGAGACCGAAACATGTAATGTAATATATATACATATATATATACAACTTTTAATTATTTAATGAATTATTTAATATATTTAATATATTATATTAAATATACTTCTAGTTTGAGGTTTTATTTTTTAAATAAAATTTTTTCTTTATATTTGACTCTTAAGTGCCCTATACACTCTTGATATTGTAATGTATTTAAGATAAAAATATACATTGTTTCAAATTCAAACAATCGCACTTATTGATTCAAACATTGGTTTGTTTCAAACAAATTGTTTGAACTAGGGCTCAGACAAAAGATTCGAACATGTTGAATGTTCGATCTATTCGAATAGTTCGAAGTTGAAAAAAATGAGCATCTAATTCGAATATTTCATACAGTTCAAATAGTTCGAACTTAAGTAGTGATCAGTATGAAATGTCAATTCGTTATGTCTGAAGTTCGGACGGTTCGGACAGTAAACAAATATAAGATCTGTTTTTTGTGGCTAAACTAGTGTACACTTTTGGAACTTAAAGTGAGATAGATATATGTTCGATATTTGTTTAAAACGAGAAAGAGAGTTCTAGAACAATCTAGTGCAGGAATAGAAAACAGACCAATAGTATGCCTTGGAAACAAAAGAGCAGTTTTTTACGAGACTTGAATATACAAACACACATTACAAAAATGTTAAAAAGAAAAAATCACGTGTGAGAATATTAATATTAATATAAATAATATATATATATATTAAGCCGACGTAAAGATTTACTCGTACAATTAGCATATTAGTTTATTAGAAATAATTTTTTTTGTTTTTACTACACTCAAACGTTTTTTTTTATATCTAAAAAAATATTTTCAATTTTTTCAACCCATCACATTAGAAAAGTTATTACACATGTGTAATAACGTCACAATATATATAACTGAATGTAATTGAATGTGCAATTTAAATAAAATTCCTATATTTATTGATATAGTCCTACGAATATCCTGAGCCATCCTGGACATATTCAGGTTGATTACGACTTGTGATGTCTGAGTTCGAAATGTAATAAATTCGAACTTTCAACTCTGAAGTGGGTTAAAATGGTTCGAACATACATTTAGTCCGAACTATTTAACGTTCGAACTTGAGATTCGAACTGTTCGAACTGTCAAATCGTCTGATGTTTCCGAGCACTAGTTTGAACCATTCCAAATAACAAATTTATTTGAACACAATAAAATTTATTAAATCCAAAAAGATCTTTTTCTCTGTGCAATTAAGCATCAAAATATAGACATTATTCTTTGAAGATTTAAACGATTCGCATGCCCTATACATAACATCGTACGTGCACGTCGAATTTAAAGTGCCACGCACGGAAAATGGGCGTCAGCCGAACGGACGAGTTCACGCGCGCGCGCGGATATAATTGCGCGCACGAATATTATCTCTGGCCGTTTTGTCGGGGAGTAAATCGCGACTACGTTAAATGGGCCGACTAACTTCAGGGTGCGAACGCTTACGCGCGTCCTCATTACGGTTTTTACTGCGGCAGTTTCTCCGAACCATTACATCGTTACACGGCCGCGCGGGAGGAAGACGGGGAGAAAGAGAGAGCTCGCGGCGCCTCGCAAAATGCTCTTTCGGTCGAGCGAACCGAGCGAACGCGACCGTAAACGTGCGGGACAAAAATATTGATAAACCGGACGCAAGCTCGCGAGATCGCGGCATTGCGTACTTTGTGCGCATCCTGCCTTCAAAGCGGTTTACGAGCATTCGACCGATTCGTTTGAAGAAACGGCATGGGACAGACCCGCGCGCACAAAGTCTTATCAAACGATAAATTGTCGCTTAATCAACGGACGCGATTAAGAAAAAGTTGAAAAAAGAAATAGAAAAGGGAAGGGGAAGGTCTTGATATTTATTAGATGTGTATTCGCGCTCTGGCGAACCGCGTAATCTGCCGCCAAATAAGAACGGATAAAATACTAGAGTCGTTTTACGAGCGCACTTAGGCGGCATACGGAGGCGATCTTGATCCACCTTCTTCTTGATTCTCCTCTCATCTTACTCTGTTCTTTCTTTTTCACGTATCCCGTCTTTCTGTATCCCATGTGAAATCATTTTCCTAGATCCTTTAACGAAGATGACGGTGTTTCCTGCCACAAAACAGGGATCTCGCTCGCAGACATTAAATTAAAGGCTTTCTCTCTCTCTCTCTCTCTCTCTCTCTCTCTCAACTTTCTTTCTCCATCGTTTTCTCGTCGCCATGAGACGTACCGCCGGGATCGTTTTCTTGCGTATAATATCCTGTCATTAGTCGCCAACCGAGAAGAAACAAAAGCGTGCGCATGGCTTAGCGTTCGGCTTTATCGCAGCAACGTTATCTATAGCCGCTTCTACATCTCTCTCTCTCTCTCTCTTTGCCATTCTGTCCCTCTTTCTTTCTTCCGTTTTTCTTCGTATTTCGTCGCGTGATAGCGCGACCAACGCGTTTTACGGCGCTTTAACGCCCCGATGCCGCCGGCGGTGCTGTACGTGCACTTGACGCCACGGAAATCTGGAAGCACGGATGCATGCTTGTATGCACCGTGAGTGCCGTGACGACGTTCAGCGGAGCAAATGATTCCGTGCTTCGGCGCCTTTCATGGTCGGCTCACGCTGGTCACAGCCAATATGTTAACAAATGCAATACTGCTACTCACTCGGCTTTAAATCTTAATCCGATGCACTTTTCAAATTTCAATATTAGATACGTCATGATAGTCTTAGATGTGGACTGAAAATCTCGCTTATTACAGGCTTAGAATTAATAATTATTGCACGATCAATTTGGCCAATAAACTCTATCAAAATTTATCATCGTACCTCTCAGATCTCGAATTTTTTAAAATATTTTAATTACAACGCCTATCAATATTGAGTAATACAGTATTGCTGTAGATATTTAATTTTACATACAAGAAAATAGACTATTTTTAACGTAATATAAAATTTTCATAAATTTTACACTTTTAATGTGATAAAATATTTATCATATCTAGATCTCTATAAATAATCTAATTATTAACTTGAAAGGAAAGAAAGAAAAAGTACTCGATCAAATTTAATCTTATAATTATATAGAGAATGTAGTCCAATATCTCATTATACAATACATCATCATATACAGGGTGGTCCATTTAACCAATTTATTAGAATATCTCAAAATCCTTAAGGTTAAAAACAAATTGACAAGGAGATATTGATTAACCCTTATCGTACCATTTACAATTTGATGCCTCATCCATACCATCAAGGGTCACTTCAAATCTCTTCGTTTTTTCACCTCTTCAAAATAATTCAAAAAATCTCCAAAAATTCACCAACATACTTTCAACTTTCTAGAATAAATATTGACTCTTTATTTTGGAAAATAATAAAATGTAGTATAATTTATAATTACCGAAAGACTCAAAGAAACTTGCACGAACAGGAATCGCTCGGTCACTAGTTACCCATATTAGTACGGTAAGGGTTAACCTTGAAACGTCCTTAAGATTACAACAAGAAAACTAAAATTTTGAAAATTGAAACTCTAATTTTGTATTTCATATTCATGTAGATCTGATTTCTGGGTAGCGCTGAAAGCTAGGTAAATCTTCCGGCGTCTTCCGGCAACGCGCGTTATAAGATTTCAATGGCGCTTCATTAAGTAAATGTCACGCCGGTATGATTAATTCGACCGATTGTATTTGCGTCAAACCGGTCGATTGATTTTTCACGCGCCTCCCGACCAAATGGAGAAACTAATTACCGACGCTGCAGCCGATAATGTGCATTGTCGTTCGCTTCATTGTTCTCTGGATCTATTGTAGCGACGTGGCAAAACACATCGTCGCGCCAGCCTCGCCTCTCGCTCATTCAAATCGGCGAGAGGGGCGCGTTGCGTTTCGTCGCGCGTTTCCATTTCGCACGTGCATAGCGTGAGAGAGACGTATGTGGGTGTTGCGTGATTTAAGCGTCTCGGCAGCACGGCCGCAGGCGATTTTCTTGATCCGGTCGTTCGCAAATCGCCCCCGCTATTGTGCAATCCTCGCGTATTACATATACCGTACCGTGCGTTATCGGCTTGTTGATTACTCCGCCTAATGGTGGGTCACGCCAATCTCTGTCAAGCGTGTTTACCGACTTGCCGATTTATATACACCGATTCTGCAATCCGAGACGAAGCGAAGGGAAACCTTCTGCGAAACCTCGTCGAAATATCTCTCACTGGGATATTACAATATTTCTGAGAAATTCCACGTAAGAAGTAAAGAAAACAGGATATATCCAAAAAATATTTTTAATTATATCGTTTAAAATATTCTTGGAATATTTTATTTAGATTTTCGTTAGTTTCTATATATCTCTACCGACTATAAAATGTACTGAATGTTTTATATAGAAAGCACATATGCACGTACTTCGGTATTAAACTTATTCCAATTCTATAAGTTGAATAGTAATTCGATTATACTTTTGGGAAAATCGAGCTTACGACATTCAGGATGATTTCGATATATCCATCGTCGTGCGGGATTCTGGGTCAGAAGTTCACGAAGTGCCTGGACCCGGGTAATTCTATTCGCCGCGGAATCTCGGCGAGCGCGCCGGATATTTTTGTCAGAGGAGTATCGTACGTAACGTAGTTTGCGGCGTGCGGAGAGAATGGAGAAAGAAGACTCTCATTTAATTGCGATATTCCGATATGGCAGAGAATGTGCGGCCTCGCGACGCGCGATGAAACGTTTTAGAATGAATAGAACGCATGGCAACGGCGATAACTAACTGCGCGGCTAAGCGTGCGTGAAATTATAAGTTATTGCAAATGCGCCCGTAATTTGCAGAACACATCGTTTATGTCGCTACTAATTATCGAGTTTATGGATTCCGGCTTACGATTATTTGTCGATTTCAAACGATTAACGGACGTAAAGCGAAATCGTGATTAATCGATTTATTGCTATTTCTAGAGCCATAACTTTGTTTATGATTAACTTATAAGGAGACAGATGATTTAAAGATACGCAAGTTGATAGATGGCGTGCTCGGAACATCTTGAAAGAATTTAATTTTACGAACAATTATGATATGAATTTGGACCGGTGAGAATAAATCTATCTAATTAAATAACAGGAATCTTATATTCGATCAAAGCGGATCTTAATGCATCAATTTTAGAATCACATTTTTTATTAGTATATTATGTTATAGTTAAATTTACATTAGTTATACTTTTATGAGATGGAATAAAAATAAACTTTAAGAGACTTCTAAACGTCTGAGCAATACTTACTTTTTATTTTTCTTTTCAGAACAAAGTTTTAAAGAATATTATACTTGAGGTATTATTGTCACCCCACCTATCCACTTAAAGGTTAAACATTGTTCCTTTAATGAATAGAAGAACATTTTATTTATAGAATTGTTTTGCAAGATCTGACATATACTTGAAACGTCGGGCAAGAGATTTTAATAAATCATTATACACATGAGTTTTAAACATAATTATCTGATTAAATTTGATAAGCTTCACCGATAGGTAGCACCTATAATACGGGATCTCCATAACAAAACACAACTAAATATCACTATCATGCGAACCGAACCTTTCACGATTCCGCGCACGATTCGCGCGGATCCTCTTTGCGACTCGTGGGCGAGATACGTAGCCGATGAGTAAAGGCAAACATTAAATCGCGCTACATTACGAACAATGCAATATGCCCACACGATCTGAAATCTTCCGTCACCCGCCCCGAGAATTCCTCGCAGTGCGTACCAACCCACCATGCCGTGGCTTGCATTCTCGATGCCACCCGCGGTCTCTAAGTCTCTTCGTAAATATCATCGTGCGTACCATATCGCGTACCATTGTTACTGCCTTAATACCGGCGATTTGACGCAATTAAGGTATGAGATCCGTTCCCACCTTCACGATGACGTTCGATCCCGATTAAATTCAATCCAAGTGCATTCGGCGGCTTAACATACCGTCCATACCGGCTCTTGCCGGCTTCCGACCGGTCTGCCGATCGCTAATTTATGCTCTGGTTCGACGCCGAGATCGGCTAATTGTTTTTTCTATAGCGCTTCTCCGAAGGGCCGTACGTCTTGTTGCGTGTCGACTGGCGATCACCCGTAGATTACTTGGCGGCTCACGCCCTGCGATCGGCCGATCTATCCTACGCGTAAAAACCATTCGGCCGGACAATTTGCGTGCCGCTCCCGGACGAGGACGAATTCTCGCACCTGGCATTCCGGTTCCCGTAGCGCAAACGTACGGTTGCAGAGATCGCGCCGATCAGAGATGTCATGGGCGATTTGCGTGGGCGGCGAGTCCACGAATGAGGCTTCTTGCGGTGTCATTAAGATACGGTTAATTTACGGCAGTCGTAATACGAATGTAGAACATTGTTCAGATTATCAGCAGCTAAATTGTCGTCCCTTCGGACCTGGGACGTCTCATTACACCGCGTATAGTAATAAATCAGGATCGGGCAGCTCTTAATCTCTTTTTTTAAATTCATTTCTCGCTCTAATTGCTCGAATGATGTAGACACACGATCTGTCTTTGTTCGACAAATCTATTCTAGTATAATATACGTAACTAGATAAGTTATACGAATTTACATAGTATTTATCGGGATATTTATGTAATTTTATCAGAAGCTGGTACAATTGTGATCTTTACGGAGATAAGCAGAAAGAAAAGATAATTAAAAACGCGATCGCATGACGAACAATGATTACTCAAATCTTCCCCTTGTGTCACCTTGGCGTTCAGAGTTCTCCCTTCTTCACCTTTCTTTCGGTTGGCATCCTGCGGAAAACCCGTGGCGCGAATTTCATATACTCGATGAAATACACCGGTTGAGTATCGAGTTCAATTAATCACTGTTAATTACGGACGCGGGGGTCCGGCGAACGAGGGCGATTAATGAGTAATTGATTTCGATCACGCCATTCGCCGATCGGGAAATGAGCTACATCGTGGTCATCGAAGGCGGCTGATTATAAATTTTTTCGTTCATACTGAACTCGTGTATGTTTAAAATCGATAAGTATTAGATCTTTCGTATCATAAAATTAGAAATACAAATCAGATGTGTACAGAATAAATAAATCGTTTAAGTTTGTCAATTTCTGTTACAAATAGCAAAATAGAAAGAAAATCCTACAAAATCCTGGGTTCAAAATTTTACAGTTTTACTAATAGTATTATATTGCATATAATATATTTTCTACAACTCTTTTAAAAGCCGACGATATGCGTCGTATGTTTTATGGAATTTCTGAAGAAGTATATTCTAAAAATAGACATTCGAATGTAGAAACTTAATTATCACGTTTAGGATTCAGTTAATTTGTTCGTCACTCGGTTGCGCTGACAGGCGTATAATTAGTGAGTTTTAATTTTTTGATTAAATCGAGCTCCGTCGATGTCTCATGTCTCTCGCGGTATAGATGATACCAGCTGCGATTAGGTGTATCTGGTATGCCTCCTGTCAGATAGACTAATCTGTGGTTAACCAACTCCGAAGCTCACGTGGTGCTCTTATTACCTGCTCGATTAACGATTGCTTGGCTCACCTGGCTCCAGTAATTCAAATTCGAAGGAGGCCGAAAGAGTATATATGAATGCGCGTTGTGTTGCATTGCGTTGCGTGCCGGGTTATTCACAAACATGAAATAAATTCACTTCATCCCTTTCCTCTCGTTATTTGAGCAGAACCATTCGTTTGTTGTAAGACGAAACGGAATGCAACAGTTATAAAATCAGCTCTGATTTCATTCAAAAATTACGTGGACAAGTTTGCCGATTAATATACGGACTTTTATAAAACGATTTGGAAAAATCTTTCTGAAATAAATTTTAAATTACATTTATTGTAAAGTAATTGCAAAACTGTCATTTAGAAGACTTAAATAAATTACAGTGCTTCGGTTTTGGTAAATCTAGTTTTTAATTATATATACCTATATAAAGAATGTAAAAATATTTTACAATAATGTTATCTAATAATGTGTCTTCATTAAAAATTTACTTTATTTAAAACGAAACTACTTTGATGAACGATAAATTTTCTTCTTAAAGTATAAACATAAAGAGATAGAATTATAAGAAATTGATATAAAATTACACTAGTGTTATAATGAAATTTTCAATTGAATCGCGCAGAAGTACGTAATACTAGAGTATAATGCAGTATAATGCTATATTCTCATCAGAATAATAATCGCAGTTTTTACGCCTGAGTCGATCGTAGTCACTGGGATCTGCAACAAAACGGCAGACAGGCCTTTAATTAATTAACGACGGGTTTCACCTTGAGACGTTGAGTTCAAACGAGGATGCGTTGATCGACGGTCGATTTCGCCGATCGATAAGGGAGCGTCGCGGACGTCGCGGAAAACGCTGAGTTGTGATTACATTGTTTGGAGCTGAATAGAGCCGTCTGCGCACGGATACGCAACACCATTGTAGGTACTCGGAGAACCTGCTGGTTCCGCGGTCTCGTGCCTCTCTCTTTCCCCCTTTCTTTCCTCTCCTCTTTCTCTCTCCCTCCCCTCTCTCTTTCACCTCTACGCGTGTGTTGGATTTATACTTTATATAAATACAAGACCGGTAACCCGACGGTTACCGGTTTCACGTACCGGAAGGTGCTCTCTTCAAGATAGCTCTTCTCTCAGCTGCGTCTTGATTAAAAATTATGTCATTGAATTGCGATGAACCATGCACTAACTATATAAAACGGAGATTCTACGCGGCGACGTGTGATTATTTACAGTTAGCCGCGCTAAGAGGCGATGGTTTCACAGCGACGGCCTCGGCTGTAAAAGAAACGTACATTCGGCCAAGATTCGCAGCCTCTCGTGTCTGTCATAATTACGATTTATTTTAAAATCAATTAAATGGTGGTACAAGCATCGGCAAAAAAATTACCGGTTGTCACCGGCACGTTTACGTCACGTTAATCTCCTTGCTAAGCCCGAATATAGCGCATCACCTCGTTACAATCGAAAAAGAGAAGAGCCGAGCGAGAATGAGCGTAACGATCGATCGGAACGTCCATCGATTTAAGTGACGTTCTTGACAACTCTCTGAAATTATATAGCGCGTGCGCGAGAGTATGAAGAACCCGGAAGACCGAAAAGAACCTTTGTTTCGTATCGCGATGCCGCTTTAATATCAGTGCGAAGCTGATCATGTGAGAAATCGCAAGCGTAATATACCGTCACATTTGCACAGTCGTTCAGTCTTTTATGCAATAATACATTTTTTGTTCTTAGATTAAGCATTCTAAAATCTTAAAACACATCTAATTAAAATTACCGATTCATCTGCTATTAACAATATAAGAATATCGCTCCGTTACTTCAAAAGTGACAAAACTCAAAAAAAGTGATTGGCGAGTTATTGCCATGAATGAATTAAGTAAACATCAAAAGTGAATTAATTTAACTTCATAAAAAAAATCGCCACAGCTCAAAAAGAGTAATTCTTAAAAATTGTAAAAATCGTCACAACTGAAAAAGAGTGGTTTTTTTTAGAAACAAAAATGACATTTGATCATGTTAAAAATATATTTTTCTTACCGATATTATTTAATTGGTCAATAATTTCCTGCCAAATTGAAGAAGAATTTTTCTCTTTTTCTGGAAAATTTAATTTTTTGAATTATAATTGTCTATTGTTTTGAGTTATATCTCTTTTGAAGAAAATGATGTATAAGCTATATTCATTATATTAGAACAAAATTTATGAATGCAAATACGTCACGTTTTACGAAATTTAAAAAAACGTTTTATGAAATTTAAAAAAACTGTTTACGGAATAAAATTTAAGTAATTAGAAAATTTATAATTACGTTTGATGCAGAAGATAACTGTATTATTTTTTATTCGTACGTTTCAGAGATAGCAATGAGAATATTTTAAGTATACTCATCTTTATTTATACGCGCAGAGATCTTCTGACAGAGTATCCGGAGAGATATCCAAACGTTCTGCCATAATGCCATCTTGCTATGCATACGGTTACTCATAATGCGTATAGATTATCGCGACGGGATTAATCGGAGACACTAATACGAGCGATCGACGGACGAAAGGGATAATTAAAATTCGTGTTGCGATTTCGACGAAAAACAGAGCGGTTAATGCTATCAACGTCGATATCGACCGCGCAGGACCCCGCTAATTAGTGATGCAAATGCAAGTTGCAGCGTTGCAACTTGCAACAGGCGATACGACCGGTGTGGATACAACCAGCCTGCTCTTAAGATGCCACAACAAAAACCGTATCCGTATAGCGTGTCTATTAAACGCACGTCGCAGGTGTAACGTCAAAAGCTCTTCCGCTAACCCACCGTATTTACGACTCGTCACGCTTTTGCGAGGCTTACATTCTACCCGCATTTCGACCTTATCTCAAGGTTAATTAAAGCAGAGTTAATTGAAAGACTGCAGAAAAATTATTACCGATATCACCGGAACGTCTTACTTGACAAAATAAGACACTTTTAGAAATCATTTCCACACTATTTAGTATAAATAATATAAATTGTTTACAATATAATATATTATAGGACCGTATGTGTGATAACACAAACTATAGAAATCAAAGCCTTAAACGGTCTAGCTGGATCTTAATGCTTGTATGATCCTTTTGTGAATTTATATACTACGTATGTAGTTCCCGCAGAAACGCGTACCGAAATGATTTTTCGGTCTTGAAACGCTAACTTTACTAAACTACCGCAGTAATATCACGAGTTAAATTGACTAGCAATTTAACAAATTTTTGATACTTATTCGCATCTTCGAAACGATCTTAATAATGTTGAATGACATATTAAAATCTGTTAATTCTTATTGCGAAAAATATTACCTCGGTCGGGAGTCGAACCCAGATCTCTTACATTTCGTGCGAGTGTCCTAAGCCTTTAGACTACCGAGGCCTTAGTAATATTCTTCGCAATAATTGGCATATGAAGGAACAACGTCTCTTTAGACGACGTAAATAAATCATATAATATATTACATATATAGGACCGTATATAATAAATAGTTTAATTTATATAATTAAAAAGATAAATTCGAATAAGAATGTAATCAATACGCTATCTTTATAACGTTCTATTTATTGCGACGTTTTATTATTTTAGATTACAAACGGTTTTATAATCTATAATTGATAAACATAACTGTAAAGTTTCGTGATATACTGGTACATGTGTCGCATGTGTTAAAATTAATGTAATAATTTCAATCAAAAGAAAATAAGAATTCTTTAAATTACGCAAATGACTCCATGAAAATGTAATACTACCGCTTTCTAGCCCGCAGCAGTAACATTATATCCAGATCCGCGTTTCCAGTCGAAATATCAATCATTGGAAACATTCACGACACCAATGGACTCAAAACTTGCGGCTTTGCCGGTTATGACTTTTTCTAGTAAAGGTGTGACATGATGGACGAGGAACGAATTTCACAATGGATAATTATACAACATAAAAGCGAGCAATAAACTCGCTCTCGCGCTAACGACGACTAGTCGACTGAGGTGACGTACCGAGTTGAAACCAGAACTATTCATATTCCATTTTCCATCGCGGTCGCGTCGTCTTGTTCAATTCTCTCGCTCTCAGATTTTTATCTGGATCGAAAAGCGAAAATCCGGGTTGCCCACTACACCTACGACTTCCGGTCGGATTTGCGGGATCGAGTTTGAGACGCTCGTAAATTACGTCGAACTTACGTGCCCGATATTTTCCTCGCGCGACTATATCGTACCATCGAGATCATTATCGGTAAACACACTATTAGCGTCGCTTGGGTCTGACCGAGGGTAAAAGAGTCATGTACCAATCTAGACTCATAAAACTGGCCGAGTGTCCGGTAATAATGTGCGAATGCGCTATCCATCAGCCAGGACAAAACAGTTAAGCGGCTATACTCCAGAGCGACCGCGGTAATGAACGCCGATCGGGCGAGGCAAAATGTCGGCGAAAAGAAATCTGGCAGAACACGCACTAAATCTGCCACCACGTATCAAAGAGGAGCAGTGATAATTCGCACTTACATTTCACAGTTGATCGGCCGCCACTGTCATCCTCATTACAACCGTAATAAACCTATTACATTTGCTTTTTCTCTTTTACTCGAGGATAATGTCTATGCTGGAAAAAGAATTTGGTTGCATTAATTGGA
>NW_017299926.1:513839-593241 GCF_001594075.2 Trachymyrmex cornetzi | reverse complement strand
ATCCCCCCCCCCCCCCGATTCAATTTATTATAATTCTAGTTGAGATAATTAGAATTCTAACTAATATGATCAGATTCCTATATGATTTTATTTTCAACCAGAAACTTTTCTTAGATTATTTTTAAACACAATTACGCGAGAATCACAATGCTAGAATCACACAACACACGACGGGAAAATTAATATAAATTATAAGTCTTGAGGATTTAGTTGTTGGAAATACGTAGAATTTCTTAATTTATTTACGATATAATGAAGACAAGATAATTGATATAATCCTTTCAGCATTAAGAATTGATTGATCTTAACGTCAGAATTTTTAAAGAGAGAATTTGAAGAAATTGTCAAGCGTCCTCAAGTTATAAGAAACGAGTATCGATGTGGAAATCTCGGTGAAAATTATGTGATTAAATGCGTATACGTCCATCACCTAATGATACTACCATCTCGCACAATATAAGACAGACGATTAGGAGAGCGTTGGTAGATGATGCGGCATATACTTGCCCGCTAGTTAAGTACGGGAGCTGTATTGCGATCGATCGTTAATAACACTTCGGACTATAATTGGATGCCAGGATCGCCACCTGCTGTTTCCATATCGTCGATGTAGCCTAATTTGAGTACCCGGTAGTTATCAACGCTACGAATCGCACGAATTAAAATCTCTCTCGTGTGGTCCGGATATATTAGCTGTGGAGATAGCCGTGCAATTAAATTCCTCGAGCATTGACATGAACTAGAGCAGTGATCCTGAGCACGTTCGTGTCAGTTTCTTGTTGTATTATCTTCGATTCTTCTTTTCTCTTGTTTTTGTAGACGCGAGAAAACATAAAACGCTATAATCTCTTACGTGAATGACCGCTTGTCCAAAAACTGAGGTTATGAAGTTAATTAAGTCAATAATTAAATCATGTAATTATAATGATTAATATTTCATATTATAAATACAAAAATTTAATCTTGCGGTTCTACATCTACAAATTTGCAAAACTTAATTCTAAAAAATTTGGCTGATAGTAATTATATAAAATGCATTTCTGCATGTTATTAGCAAAATTTCAATGAAATGCATTCTTTTTCAATTATATTTTAGTAGTAAGTTGCCGAAATCACTTTCCAAACAACCTCAATTTACTAAAGAAATAAATATTGAAATAAACTTTACATATCAAATTGAAGTAAACTTAGTTTCTTGTCAAACGTAAGAATAACCTTACAAAATATAGAGCAAGAAGATTGTCTTGTTATAGAAAGGTTAAGTTATTTCCACCTTCCGGGATAAAATCACACGTGGTAATCGATTTTATCCTTTTTTTTTTCTAATAGAGCATTAAGTGCTCCGTGAGCACTACGTTGCATGTACATTCAGACACACTTCTTGCACACACCGATGTAAGTCATGATATGAGTTGAGTCAGAGATGTCCGCGTAGCCTCTGTGGGCTAGCTCCTAATCTAGCTCGGGAGAGTCGACATTGCTGCCGGTAGCATAAATCTACCTTAATGATATCACCGCGTAATGCCGGGGTGACGCTATCTCGGCCGGTCGGTGTACGTGAGAACTCACTGACACCTCGGCATCCGGAGTTTCACGAGCAATCGCGCGCAAAGAGAAGATGGTATCGCCGAGGTTTTCTCTCCGGACCTCTTCCTGTCCGTCCGACACGTCATTTAGGTGGAACCACGCAGCGACGAGCGGCTTGAAACTCTGTTCGGGACACGATGGTTACGCCTGCCAACGACCGCGAGTAACTTCTATTCTTCGCGCTATCTCATTATTTCTTGACGAAATGAGAAGATTACTAAAAAAAAAACCTGCCATGAATTTATTATTACTTGAATTTTTTCGCACGACATTATTTTATAAAATAACGTATTCTTGTCGTTTACGCAGTTTCATGGCCCAAAAAGATACGTTATAACTGTATAATGTTTTATTCCGTTAATTAGTAATACACGGAGAGAATTTTTTCTTAGAATTTACCCTGAAAATATGACAATCGTGGGACAACATTGTATTTCGAAGAATTTTAATATAAATCTCTCTCATTCATTAATAAAACTACAATAAAGTATAAAATAAGTTTGATCAATTTTACTGAAGTGCATGGTAAAAATCTTTAAAATATTGTATTGTACCACAATCACCATATTTTCAGGGTAAATTTTAAAAGAAAATTCTCTCCGTGTACTAACATTTTATTCAGAGGTATTCTGTGCTTTCGTACGAAATCATCATTGCGTGTAAATTTTGTCGGAAGTTGATGTCGCTTTAGGAACAGAGATGAATCAATTAGGGTAACTGTCCCAATTACTGTGCCTGTCCCTATTAGTGTGTGCTTTTGTATTTCGATGAGTCATAAAAAAACTAGCATAAATAAATAAGAAAAAATATTTTTTTTGTTAAGTTAAATTATTAATGCATACGATACCGAAGATAATATTTTATTTTTTGAGTATTAAAGTATTTTAAATATTTTTCGAAAGATATGTGTGAGGAATTTATGTGAATCTAGTAATACGTACCGCAAGATTTTAAACTTATCCCTATTAATGTGTCCTGTATTGGAGCTGAGCACGTTGTATTATGAATGTACTTTAAAATAAATATAATTGAAATAATGCTTTATGTAATATTAATAACATAAAAAATTAGCTTAAATTTATTATCTGTTTTAGTAACTATATGTAAAATGAGTCAAATGTGGATAGACACACAAATTGGAGGCACATTAATAGGGCCATCGCCGCTTAGAGGACTCACTAATAGGGACAAAAACATGTTTTCTATTTTTGTCAAAAGCATTATAAAGTATTAACATTTTTTAGATTAAAGAAATATTATAAGAAAAAGAAGTAGTTGAAAAACCGATATTGATTGCAAGCAGATAAAATTAAAGCTACAATATTTAATAATTAATTCAGTAATAAGCAAATTGGCTAAAAGGCACATTAATAGGGACAGTCACCCTAGCATTTTCGGGTAGTATTTTTAGATTTAATATGTCTTTTTATATCGAAATTAATACTCTGGATGGACTACCAAAGAGAGTTTCGCTTATGAACGGAAGAACGGCGAACGGTTCTCCAGCTATAGAAGGATCTTAGGATAGAAAGAGTCACCGTTAGAATCGCATTAGTATCGCATGATAGATTCCGGTATTAGCGTCGCGTCGACGACCTCCGGGGGAGAGTCCTGTCGGAGAATAGGGAGCAGTTAGATGGCGGCATTGTGACCGCAGGACATCTAAACGGTACCGGGAATCGGCAGATGTCTTTCTCTCTCGCTCCGTGTCTCCTTTGCTTCCTCGCTCGAGACCGGTAAATGTTACTAATCACTTCTCGATCCTTTCCAATCTGCCTTGACCCCGTCGCGACAAGAGTTATAGCAGTCGACTTTATTTGAACTATCTCCATCAGGACCTCGAGCCACATGAAAATCCTTTGCACCTGAAAGTCGTGTCAATTCAACGAGACTGTGATTTCGCTTTTCGAAGAAGAGAAGGCACTGGTTGTCGTCTCCCGATTCAAGTTTGAAAATAATTGGCTGGATTTTTACAATTCTAGAATTATACAGCAGCGAATGAGAAAGAAATAATCGAATTAATTGAAATAAGTACAAAAGCAATTGGTGATACAACAGTTTATATAATCAGTCAGTGTAAAGGAAACATATAAAATTTGTAAAAAGTCGAAGACTACAAAACAAGATTGGCTGTCGACGTACATTTCGGAGCACTGTAATTTATCATCGAAATAAGACAAAATCTAGATTCGTCAGAGTTATCCCCGCGTCATTGATTGATAACCACCGCGTCGAACAATTAATCCTTTGCAGTCTCGATTAAAAGATTATAAAATTTGCTTCCTATACCAAATTGAATTGTACGAAATAATATACAATAATAGAATATAATAATACGTTTTTTCATGTACCTAATAAAAAAAAAATTTAGTATAAAACTTCAATTGTCAATTTTACGTGGACGATATACGACTGCGAAGGATTAAGATCCGCAGTAATTTTTCGTGTGTAGATGTTCACGGTTGATCGCGATTTTGATCGTCAATCATCTCCTTGTCGCTGCTACTCGATCGGCTGCGCGTTTGACTTCGATCCCGACTACGACTCTGATGTCTGGACGGCGTCTGGTTGTCGATACCCTTCTTATACAAATAAGTCATGTCCTTTCGGAGATTCTCCACCGGGGAATTTCTCAAGGTGTCTTCCGTGCGCTTCCTGGACGTGGCGCACTTGCACCTGGCTGCTGCGATGGACCTCGTTCGAGGAAGCGGGGGGCTTCCACCTCTGCTCCTTGAGCTTCTGCTTCTCCTCCTTCCCCTCCTCCTCCTACCCCTGCCTCTGCCCCTGCCCCTGCGTCTGCCTACGCCCCTCCTCCTCCTCCTGCGGCCTCGGCGACTTGGTCTTCGCCCTCGCGTTACTCCACGGCCACGTCGTCGCCTTCTTCGCCTCCGTCTCCTGCCTTGCTCCAAGGGCGCCACGGTATGCGCTTTGTATATCATCTCAGGATCCGTATTCAGGCTGTAATAACCACGGTCCCTCTTCAGGATACCATAGTCCAAGCCGCGTTTCAACGCAGCGAATATCTGTGGAAAACGTTTCTTGTATGATTAACAAACGCTTTTTTACTGCTTCCGTTAATCTACCATTTTCAATAAAATTTTCTGTACTTTAAGTAATATGATGCAACAGAATCCGAAAATTTTACGATATCTTTGGAAATTTAGGAAAACAAGAAATTCCAAATTTAAATATTAATGTATTAAAATTAATTATTATTATATATTAATTACTTCTGTGGTGAGAATAAGAAATTAATATATTGATAGAAATATCAGAAAAATAATTAACAACATACTTTTTATGCAGAAGAATGAATAAATAAACTATTAATTACCTGTTTTTGTATGTTGGAGTCCGACCCCGTATATTGGGATTTAATGTAATTCATGATTTCCTTCGACGTGGAACCACGAATTTCCCGTAGATTGCGTATAGCAGAGGCCACCAGGGCCGACATCTTTGGCTTCGTCATATTTCACCCTTTATTACCTCTTCTATCCTTCGAAGATATTCCAAGATGCCGTTATGTGTTGTCTCATGAGCAGATCTCGTCAGAATTTTAGAGGCCACATTCGAAGAGCTCGGACAGGTCGAAGGTCGCACGAAGATCGTCGTCGACGTTAATTTCAGCGATCGGCTTATCATCTGGCGCAGAATGATTTCTGAATAGTCGCGGTGGCTCCTTTGCGACTTTCCGAAATGTGCGACGACGTTAAGATAACTTGGACTCGGTGAACGCGTACACTTGGAAACGGCACATTTAAGCCGGTGCGTTAAAATAATCACTAAGAAGATTTAATAACCGATAAAAATCGGTTATATTGAGATGCCGAATATGATTGTGGGAAGAGAGGATGGAATGTGTTGTTCGTCAATGGCCTGTCCGGAGATAACTGAACTGTTGTTATCGATGCGCTATTTTGTTTGATACGCGTTGCTAAGAAAAAGTCATGGAATCTAGATTCGGATTGTTCAAAAAGTGAAGATCTCTCGATGATGCCAAAATTTTATTCAAATCGAACATGACGTTATGGAAATAATGTGTAGCATAAATTCGAATTTAGGAACATTAATATTAACATAAGAGAAAACACATTTATTTTTTTTATTTTTATTTCTTTCGCAATTTCTTTTCATTTAACCGACGTGAGATTATAATGATATACCAATTCTCACATTATATAATTCAGTTATATTAATAATTACAAGATATATTAGCATCGAAAGAGTACGAAATAAATTCAAGATAATAATTTAGAAGAATATATCGATCGTAATAACAAAAGATAAGAAGTCTCGCGCGGTAAATTATGCGACTGCCGACGTTGATCATGAATAGCCTCGTTTCTTGTTCTTCATCGCTCGTTTCATATTCCTCGGGCGCGCGGTATCCTTTTTTACATTTCCCGCATAATTAGCATCGTCGTCGTGCGTGCATTGCGATACTTGTACGTACCACCGGCGGAGTAAATATCGTGTCACGTAACCGAGATGCACCACTCCCATTAAAAGCGCTTTAATTAATACACTCGTTTTAACACTCATAACATCCGGGGGACGCACGCATAATTAAGAAAAAAAATAAGCGACTCCATCGATTATCGGCGATGTGTCGGCCGATGATCCGCACGCGACTGCTCGATCGATAGTAGCTTATAATTTCTACCCGAGCATTTATCATCGCGATGAATGTGATATAAGTAATATTAATGACAATAAAACGTTTGCGGTTGCTCGAGATAAAGAGCGCGGAATTACCTCGGCCTCGGCAACACGGGGTGTGTATCTTGGAATCACGGCGGCGAGAGCGGCACATTGCGTGCAATATTGCGACTGTATAAATCTAACGGAGGTTCGGGGTCATCGCATTGGGTTTTGTATATATGAAATTGCGCTACCGCGCTACGCTGTACCTGTACGGTAGCTCGCGGTAATATGACGACGCGGGTTCGCGCGCGCGAGAGTTTCTCTCTTTCTTCGGCCGTCTCGCGACTCGTCTCTCATTATCCGTCCTTAACGGTGCCGCGCTGTCGCCGGCAGAAAAGAAGCCACGATTCCAAGTCGCTGCGAGCGCGCGCGGAACGCGTGTATCCCCGGACGAGAGACGACTTGCCACCTCGTCCGGTAATTGGACAGTCGTGGGGATAGCCGCGGTTTACAGGAATAACGCGGCAATTTAGCCGGCCGCTTAAGTCGCTACGCGTTCGCTTCGCGCGCCGACGATTTCGTTCGTTAATCAGCACCAGGTGTCGCGAAATACCGTCTCTCCTCGAATGCGCACCTGCTTGTAAATGCCTAACGTCTATACTCCAATAATTATTTATCAACGTCGCATTGAGAACGGGGGGGAGCACGACAAGTCGGCGGCATCCCGACCGCTCCGGCATTCGGGCGTTTTATTATTCATCGATCGTGGCGACGACGGCACACACTTAGATCTCCTTCGTTTCTATACGCAGTATTTCTTCCGCGCGACGACGCGCGTGTTGAAACGATCGCAAGTGCCGGTGTATTTCCGTAATTAAATTCAATTCGATGTGAGCTCGTAATCAACGATATATCATTCGCGACGGCAAAGGCGATGGCTTTACTCCGTCGCCAATTGCGTTCTTATCCTTATAGTACACGTCGTAGATTGAATTTACATCAGTTGCTTCTGGAAGCTAAACTTTGTTCCGTGATTACATCCGTTCCAATTCTCGTTTCGAAGTAGCGCGCCTCGATTCGCGCGCAACAATTCGAATCTCGCGGCGCGTTATCCGTGCTGATGTCGTGAGATATTGCTCCGTCGGCTTCTCGCGTCGTAAAGGGAGTATCGACAAAACCAAACCTCAAGGAACTCTAGGAACGTGACTTCGTAACTCGGCGGCGCGAGCGCGACAAGAGCGAATGAACCTCTGTTATCCTTCGTCGCCCCGTCGAGATCGGGACTCCAACCGGGCGACAGGACCCTAACAAATGTCGCGTCAGGATAATTGCGTGCGGAATTCGCCGCTCCCACGACGAGCGTGCTGTTCCTGACGCTGCGGGAGGACGGCGAGCGACGCAATCCGGGCACGGTTCCTCCTGCTTTTGATGCCGACGGAACCACAACGGTTCCACGCTTCATATACCTTTATCATACGAGCATGCGCTTATGTATGTATGTATGTATGTATGTATGCGTGGAGGAGCCATCACCTCCCTCGCCGCGGGATGTCCGGCCGGACAGAATGTGGCGAACCGACCGTGACGATTGCCCACCGAGGCATTTTTACACCTACGCTCGCTCTTTCCAGGAATCCATCGATCCCGATCCTCCACACCTTGCGGCGTCTAATCACCGTGACTTTGCCAGCGTATTTTCTTCTAAAACAATGCCGAGGCTTCCCGGAGCGCGTATGCGTGATTTTACTCGGCGCAGTCTACTTCTTGTTGCTTGGAAAGTCGTTAGGATGTTGCGAGAAGAACTGTCGGACCGCTCGCAAGAAGGCTAACCTCCGCCGATCGTCACAGATCTTGCGCCTTTTACGATCGCAACGGTCTATTACGAAGAATACTTCGACGAACCTTTATTGAACTGTAGAATGCGCGGTTTCCGTTATACTTCTGATCATCTTATTTCTTTACCTATATTACATTATATCATGTGGGTCAAACTGTAAATAATAATTTTACACGGAAAGAACAATTTTACTATAGTGTTTTTAAAAATTTAGCTGGCTACCCACTGTTAGAAATATTCTTAAATTTCATTAACTTTTAAGTTACACAATTGAATTTAATTTGAATTTAATTTTATGACATTACATTAATGTATTTGTAACTAAAAAGTATATTTATGTACATGTACATAAAATTTAATCTATTTTTCATGAAAATTTATGAAATTTAATGTACTTTTCATAAAATTTTATTAAAAATACATTAAATTTCATCAATTTAATATACACGTTCATTATATTTAAGTAACTATACACTGTAACTAAATTTTCAGTTAAATCATTCATTACTTTTAATTTCGTTCTTAACCACGAGCTTCATTTACATGTAAAGGAAGCTCGTGGTTACATTTCTATCAGTGCAGGTCTGAACGTAATTTTAATGAATTATCAAAATAATTATATAGGACGCTCAATTTGATTGCTAGAATATTAAAATTGTTTACTGTAACTAAATTTTCAGTTAAATCATTCATTACTTTTAATTTCGTTCTTAACCACGAGCTTTATTTACATGTAAAGGAAGCTCGTGGTTACATTTCTAACAGTGCAGACCTGAACGTAATTTTAAAGAATTATCAAAATAATTATATAGGACGCTCAATTTGATTGCTAGAATATTAAAATTGTTTGTAGCGTTGCTTATTATCCTGGAGTTTTCTATATAATTTTGATAGTTCAAAATTATTCTCAAATCTAACTAAATTTTTAAATATTTCAACAAAATCGTTCTTTTCGTGTATAAATTATTTAACTGTTCACAATAACGCTTCGTTTCCTTAAACGTTTACAGCTCGAGAAATATTAATACGTCGGCATTTAAATTAAGGAAAAATCAAGATTGCTTATCTATCCTGCAGTATCTGTCGTTAAAATTGAAAGACACTTTTAATACATCCTGTGTAGAAATTCTGTAATTTTTTCAACTTAACCGCGTAGGGTTAATTGCTACCTGCAAAGATCAAAAGACCTGAGGCTGCGACAACAATCTTAGAGGTGTCACAGTTCGAGGACAGCGATTCGATTGCGCTTCGAAATATCCCCGGAGGACGTTCATTAAATGACAGTAGAGTCTGTATGTGGAAAGACACAACCCTCGCGACACCGGTGTCGTTCGGTCGACCAATCAACGTGTCGATCGGCACATTGTGCACCGTGCACCGCGACGATTGTGATTGGCCGATCGGGCACCTTTCTGCCTTCCGCAACCGACAGTCGCATAAGTCGAACGTGTTATTCGCTTTGCATACTTGACCGGCGGCGCCCGACGCGGTTCATTATCCATCGTAAACGTGTTTTTTTTTACCGCAGATCGCCATTTTGGATTAATTATCGGCCGACTTGTGCGCGTCACATTAGCGTTTTCCCCTGTGGCGCAATATACAAATTATTTCATCGACCAATCATCGAATGCATGCTTCCAGTACGATCGTGCGCATGAATATTACGAGCGTAATAAATAATTGGTGTTCTCAGAACGGAGAGATCGAGACGCGTTGACAATTTTATTATCATAATTTGTCCTGTTCGCGAGCATCTATCAGCGTTGCCACGATGTGGCAACCAGGTTTTAATTATTGCCGCATGGAGAATATAATCTTTCCGATTATATGCCGCTCGCGCCGCTTAAGCTTTAGAAAGTGTTATCCACAGGTACTCATTAGCAGCATAATTTTTCGTACTTGTCGGATATGGCCATTTCTGTAATAACATAATTCAATGAAAGTATTGCTTCCACAGAAAGTGAGATCTTAACTTAATTATGACAAGTGGTCAATTCATTTTTAATCATGTATGTTATGCATTTTCTGTGTATCTTGGATGGTGAAGTATCCTAAACTTTGTGTCTACGATATTAAAAATTGCTCAGAGATTTCGGATAGAGAAACAATTAACAAATCATATTTGGACAATTCAGTCACATGACCAATGTGATTGATCAATTCTTTTTCCTTTGAAAGGTCTCCAACTGATTTCTAACAATTTTTTTTATTTAGATCCGTTGAAACTAGAAATTGCAATATCTATAGGAATAAACTGCGTGGCACATGATTAATGAAACTAACAAAATCAGAAACAATATAAAATTGAATAAGTATAAATTAAAATCCAAAATGTAAAGATAGATTAATAAAAATTTGCAAAAGACGTGAATACAACTAAATAAATGCGCATCAATCTGAATAAAAGACCAAATAATCAAGGAAAAAGAGCAAAAAAGCAAGAGCGCAATAATCAAACTTATAATTAAATGATAAACAAATATTGGGGCAATAAAAGTGATGCACATGCAATTATATAAGGAAAAGTCAACCCTAATTTCTAACACCATAAACACAAGGTTTAAATATCGGGACTTAGCAAGAATTATAATGTTTATAATTGTGCGGAAATGCATTCTTTCTTAATCTTGTATACAATAGTAACTCTCCATTAATGTGCCTTTTAGCCAATTTACTTATTACTGAATTAATTATTAAATATTGTAGCTTTAATTTTATCTGCTTGCAATCAATATCGGTTTTTCAATTACTTCTTATTCTTATAACATTTCTTTAATCTAAAAAATGTTAATACTTTATGATACTTTTGACAAAAATAGAAAACATGTTTTTGTCCCTATTAATGAGTCCTCTAAGCACAATTTGTGTACCTATCTACATTTGATTCATTTTAACATATAATGTAGATATCTACATTTGATTCATTTTAACATATAGTTACTAAAACAGGTAATAAATAAAAATATTGTTTAATAAATTTAAGCTAATTGTTTATGTTAATATTACATAAATCATTATTTCAATTTATATTTATTTCAAAGTACACTCACAATACAACATTCTCAGCTCCAATACAGGGCATATTAATAGGGACAAGCTTAAAATCTTGCGGTATGTATTACTAGATTCACATAAATTCCTCGTATTTTAACATATAGTTACTAAAACAGGTAATAAATAAAAATATTGTTTAATAAATTTAAGCTAACTGTTTATGTTAATATTACATAAATTATTATTTCAATTATATTTATTTCAAAGTACACTCACAATATAACGTTCTCAGCTCCAATACAGGGCACATTAATAGGGACAAGTTTAAAATCTTGCGGTATGTATTACTAGATTCACATAAATTCCTCATATCTTTCGAAAAATATTGAAAATACTTTAATACTCAAAAAATAAAATATTATCTTCGGTATCGTATTGATTAATAACTTTTAACTTAATATTTTGTCTTATTTATTTGTGCTAATTTTCTTTATGACTTATCGAAATACAAAAGCACACAATAATAGGAACAGGCACAGTAATTGGGATAGTTACCCTAGAAATAATTTTTGTACAATACATCCGGTTCATCTTTCATCAAATTATACGTATTCTTTCATCATCAGGTCTTTGATGCTCCAGTATGCTACGTTAGGTTTAGATGCATCGCATTGCACGCGAAGAAACGCTTGATTAGCCGAAATAATCTCTCTTTCTTCTTCTTTTTCTTCTTCTTTTCGCTCGCTCATTCTTGCGTGCCGGATTTTCGTTTTGCGATGGGTTCGTGCCGGAAAGGTGAATTAACGGGCCAATGAGAAGGGGCGCAGTTAATAAACCAGACATATTAAACGATTATATTAACGCAACCGTCGCCGGAGATTAATGCACTCGCGGCTTTCGAACGTCTCACTCCTCGCAAGCGCGCACCGAGGAAAGGTAGGAGCCGACAAGAAATATGATCTACATGGTGTGGGCACCATTGCACCGCGGTAGCTTTAAGATAATTACGACCGTATAATTTTTGCGTATCGAAAGGCTATAGTTTGGACGACAAGTCGGTTGACTCAAAAGCAGCGCATAATAAAAGGAACTATTTTTACTATCACTTTAATCAAGGCGAAACGCGTCGCGAAGACAACTGTAATAAATGTTGTAGAACTATGAAATTATTCGAGAGATCATCGTATAGTAGACGATTATACCGTTAAATGATGTAGATTAATTTGAAAAAATGGACTACGTAATCCAATAATTCCATAATTCAATAATGTAAAATAATTAATTATTTACATCAATTAATGTAATATATAAACAATTTTCTAAAATAATTTATTTAAATTTTTTTAACGCTAATTCTATTATGCTTATTATATTATGATTATATTTTCAAATTATTAAGCTTGTATATATCAATAATTATTTAATTTATTTAGCATTTTCTATTTGCGATTAGAAATAATATTTCCTCTTTTGAATATAATTTTTATTCCGTTGAATCACAAATTCTTTTATTCGAGTATTAAATTTTTTTTGTGCAAGTATATTCATATTGTTTGATAAAAAATTACTTGTAACTAAAATAATTAACAGCAATTTTTATAGAAAAAATGTTAAAAGCGATCGAAAAATCTTCATGTTCTCGTGAGAATTTTAAATCGGGTATACATGAAGCAGACGTAAAAAGGAGAAAGTGGGGAGGACGGAGGCTGCGAGAGGGAACGTTTGATTACACGAGAGCAGGTGGACTAGAAGAGGCGAGAACACGAAGTTGCTCGACTAAGGTAGCGACGTAGGTTTTCTTGGCCCACCCGCACCTACCACTCGTCTCGATGTCACGTGTTTATAAATAGTGCATCAACGTAATGCCCGGCGGCTGTAACTACGGCGAAAGATTTACGAACACCGTTTCTTGAGTAGCGGGCAGGCAACGTTCCCGAGAGAAACGAGACGTTCTCTGAACGCGGAAAGGAATTCGGTGAGAGATGTAATAACGAGATTGAGCAACTCGCGCCTGGTTAGGCGTTACCAATGATTCCTGAAATGTTCCGTCTGGCTAGAGATCGTCGGAAGTATTATCTGGAGCGGTCATGTTCACACATTATTACGCGTAAGAAACATGATAGAAGATTTCGTTACGTGTTAACGTCGAGTTTTGTCAAAGTTGGACTACAATTTTTTATTTCATTCTCTTGAAAGTTGATTGTAGGTATTTGTAATAATTATTTCAAGTAAAACAAAGACTTAAAAAAATTAACAAAGTATTTAATAATTTCTTCAACAAAACTTTAGTCCAACTTGTTAAAGAATTCGATCATTTAAAATATATTGAAACACATATATATATATGTATATATATATACCCATATACATATATATAGAATAGTAATTAAAAAATATGATTCTCATCTAAATATCTAAATTACATCTGCGCGTAGATCCCAGTGACATTATGATAAAGATGGCTTAACTGGACCTAACGCGGACGACTTTGGAATCGCGAAAGTCCGAAAATTATAAAGGTATCTTTGACAACAACGTAACGACATATGTTTCATGGACCATGGTTTTCTCAATGTGTGCTAGCTATTTCGGCTATTTGCGACGTTCACTTGTGTTGGACGTGCTCCCTCGTGTCTAATGTCGTGCAATGCGAGCAAAGTGTTCGTGATCTCAGTTGAAATTCACGTCCGTGGTCTAGTCATCATCGTTGGAATTCGTAGCTCGACGGCGCCGATCGTCTCCAATTAGTCGAGCGCTTACAAATCGCGCGGTCCGAAGATAATTAATAATACGTAAAAACATCGCCGTTGTCGACAATGTAGAACGGATTGCGTACCGACGATAGCGATCTAAATTTAGTACGTTTGCATGCCCTCGGTGACGTAGGGAATCGGACAGAGTATCGACCGTAGTCGAGAATACCGTTGGAAATGTCGGAATTCTAAAGCACTGCTAATTTCCTGAAGATTATTTGTGTGTACGTCGAAATGGATAAAATATATACATATACTAAAATAGCATAGAAAAATAGATGCTGCGATACAACCAATTTAAAGAAAAAGATTATAATCTTTTCAAAACAACAAGTAATGGGTTGAGAATCAGTGCAATACACACAATGCGCATATTATTTATAAAAACATTTTAATTGGCGCAAAGATGTGTGTGTGTGGCATTACAATACAAAAGGGAACGTTTTGTTAGCCAAACTTTTTAGCCAATAATTTCAGTTTAGCCGAAACATTCCCGTTTGTATTGTAATGCCGCGCGCGCGCGCGCGCGTCTTCGCGCCAATTAAAGTGTTTTTATAAATAATATGCGCATTGTGTACTTGATTTCCATTAACTCTGTATATTATTTGTTGTTTTGAATTATTGGGAATCAAGATTGATTTATTTGTAAAAATAACACAATTTAATATTTATTTTTAAACGATATATTAGAATTAAACAAATAATATTAGAATATTTATCTTGGAATATACAATTGATTTCATGATATATCAAAGTGTACAAAGATGAGTTTATTTCGAGTACTTTCATGATATAATTTTTACCTGTACGTATTATACGAGGTCACGTCTGTCATATTTGTTTCTCGTATTAGTCGAAGTTTAAGAGAAAACAGATATATTTCTTCTTGTAACACGATTAATCACCTATTTTAACGACTTCTAAGATCTTACTCGGTACGACGTGAACGGGCACTTAAATTTGACGAATGCGACGAATGTAAAAGATCTCTATCGTGTAAAATGGTGCAGACGAAACAATCGAGCGAAACATATCAAGTCTAGAGGAACGTTGCATCGGAGCTGAGAAATGTAGCACGAAGTGCACGTTAACGAATATTCTCTTTGGGGCGAATTATATATGTAGACATTCGTTATGTTAATGGAATCCTTGCGCGACTATATAGTGATATACAACGCGCAGAAATAATAGAACTCGTAAATTGGCACATGCCTCAACAGAATCCAGTTGAGGCATGATCCGAGTGAGTTCAAAACGTCATCAAACATTAATTTCTGATTATTTTAAAATTTGTTATTTTCAAGATTTATAAATCGTGTTAAGATCATGCAAAACTTCCTATTAATCATAAATTCTAATAAATTTTAAAATATTTTTTCTTAGTAAAAACTTTATAAAAATTATCAAAAACTTTAGAGAGATTGTCATCATAAGTTTTTTGACATTGAATATTTTATTAAGATAATTTTGTAGAAATTGATTGCAGAAAGAGATTTAATTACTATATACATTTACGTATTTCATATTGAATAATATAATATTAAATAGCATCTATCAAGTACTTACTAATAAATTAATAATTAAAACTTCACTATTTAAGATAATTAATTTTTAGTTTTATTAGGTAGTATAAATAGATACGATTTGTAGGTTGAAGACGATTGGTAATTCTGAGATATTCTGCATGGTTTTCAATGCAAACGTAATTTCGTGTTTTTCTGCGAAATTACAATTTTCCATTATAGAGATAGAACACTTGTAAAAGTTCTAATAAATTTCAGGATTAAATCACGGAGAAGGTTAAAAGTACATGATCGTCTGTCCAATAATCTCGCAATCCATTTTACTTATGATCGATGGGACGCTTTAACTCGGCGAAACGCCATTTCTCGCAAACGAGGGCGACTGAAGAGCCGCTTAAAGCGGACGCGACGATCTCCTTCCGTAGTCACTAAATCATGCGATTCTAAGCTCACAGATGCAAGTTTATAAATGTATCTCCCACGCCCTCCACTGTCTGGCCGGATTTCTCTTTTTGTACTCTTTCCAACACCCGCTCTCGTCTAGTGATGTCTTTCGCTTTCTTGATTCTCTGTATTACATGCGAATGTTTTGAAAGGGAAGATTAATCTGCGTTTTCCTAGACATGTGATATTTACACTACTGGAGAAGTCACGTGTAAAAGAAATACTTTTTTAAATGCAAGTCTGAAGACATATTTAGTACAAAAAAGGAAAATATATTTCTTGTTAAACAAAAGGATTGTGAAATTAGAATATTTTCTTGATTACTGCAGAAAACATACCTGAGTTTTCTTTCTTTATACTTAAATATAAAAAGTTTCTTTCTGCAAATTTTTATTTTTCTTGTACTTTATTCTTATATCAAATTTTTTAAATAAGATTTGATATTACCATTATCCAATGACGAAATATATTATTCTATCGAAATCAGTTGTAAATATTATCGAGAATATAAATGTTAAATGTTTAATGAATAATAAAAATAATAATAAGAAAATGTTCCTCTAAAATAAATAAATTAGACAAAGTATCACGTTAGATCGGGAAATCAGAAAATTTTACACAATTTTCTACGATTGAAGCAAGTAAATTGATTAACGTCAAGTTTCAAGCATAATAAAGATTTAAAGCCAGTTTAATTTGACGTGCTATCCCTTCACCCTGAAGAAAATTAGAATACGCGGTCGAGCGGCGGTGTCAGTTATATTAATGAAATGATAATCGATGTGCTTAAGGGAAATAATTACCAGCGATGTAGTTATCGTAGCTGCGCTCTCTGCCATCGTCGGAGAAGATTCACCACGTTAAGAGATGACAACCGGCTCTCAAGCCTGCAAACGCTGCCGATCAGTTAATGACATTTATGACAGCCGACTGTAACTCTTAAGGGATACCGGAGAAACGCGTTCTCTCTGTCGTGTCGAGAGCGTTAAAGTGGCTCGTGGAAAACGTTCCCAGAGAGTTCATAACGAATTAATTACACAAGGGAAAGAGAAAGAGAGCTCGATCTCTTATGGCTATTTTGAGTTTGTCTGTCGTTTTTGTTAACTATTGTTTTATTAATTTTAATATTAAATTTACATAATTATTGGCTCAATTAAATACAAATTAAACTTGAATATAAATTTCAGAGCTATTCGAGGCTAGTTCGTTTGCGCCAATTTATATATTACAAACCTCCTTCACAATTACATATACGTTTCAACCTTCAATAAGGTCCTCCTCAGTGAAATAATTTAAATACATTATATACAATACATAACTAATATCCTCCTATTTAAAGTATATTAAAATTGTTCTTTACAAACATGTAGACCTCCATGTGATCCGCTGTATGATGTCCTAAGTGATTATATCATTCTTTATCCACCAAAGTATATCGATCGGATGTAAAATTATTAATTTTAATTGTGCACACAGAGCAAGAGTTGCACTGGCGAAACCACTATCCTGAATTTCTTAGTTTTAGTTGCACGACTCTTTTACGAAAAGCGTTTCCAGGACGTATATATGAAGGTGATACTATACGATCAATCATATTGTCAGTATTAACTAATACTGATAACGTTACTGATCATATGTGGTTAATATTGATGGATTGACGTAAAATACTGACGGTGATCTGGATTTTGAGTCTCGAGCATCAGTTCGCTTTATTATAGGATCCATATCACAGTATTTTCATACTGCAATAAATAATGTCTACGTAAATATCTACGTAAAACTAAAGTGAAATATTGTTAATAATACTGATTGTGTAAAAATATTGAAAATATTGCATACTCTCTTTCTCTCTGTCAGTATTATTGATTTAATAATAATAAATTCGTATAACAGATCAAACTAACCAAGATATCCTTATAAATCAAAGAATTGGAAAGAATACGGGAAAGATTTAGGAGTCAGGTGCAGAAGACGTCGCGCAAATAATACACTTATGAAGCTTGAAATTTCTTTATTTAACAAACACACTTTGTGAGAGAAATGATTTTGTTATAGGAACAAATCAAGAGAAAGCAAATGTGATATTTGTTAAAAAAACGATCGATTTGTTACGATTGCAAATTAATTCGTCAATGTAACAAATAATCAATAGTATCGCTAGCAAATAAGAGGCTCATATATATATATAAAAGTCGTAGACGGTTGCAGGGTCTGAAATTGTAAGAAATTGACTAATTCTAGTCAAGTATTCTCCCTATATTTGACTGTGCTTGATCGGTTTCCTACGACTTAAGACTCCACGATCATCTACGAATTCTATGTAAACGAGCTAAAGTCCAAAAGATAGATTAGATTCTATATATAATAGTTTGTTTCTGTTACTAATAATTGATTGGTATAGCAGACTAGCAGCAATCACAACAACATAATTTGTTGTCATATATTTACCGATCACCTGTTAAAGGTACTGGTGGCTTGCTAAATTAACAAAATACTTTCTCTCAGTGTGCGCGCTTACATTTTGACTCATTTTTTAGCCTTCCTCAGAGCAAACACAAATTAACATATATAAAGTAAAAGTTATCCTGTCATGGTGAGCTCCCCTACATCGAGAATTTAAATGTCAGAATTAAATGAAAAAAAAGAAAAGGAAAATGAAAAAGAAATTAGTTTCTATATTCTTATAATTCGACGTTTTTAATATTTCTCTTCTTTTTCATTTTCCTTTTCTTTCTTTTCGTTTAATTCTGACATTTATATTCTCGATGTAGGGGAGTTCACCATGACAGGATAACTTTTACTTTATATATGTTAGTTTGTGTTTGCTCTGAGGAAGGCTCAAAAATGAGCCGAAACATGTAAGCGCGTTCTTGAATAAAGAAATTTCAAGCTTCATAAGTGTATATTACTTGCGCGACGTCTTCTGCGACTGACTTCTAACGCCTGAATTCTTTCCAATTCTTTGATTAATAATACTAATCAGTATTATTGACTAATAAGGTCATCTTAATAGAAGCGATGTAAAATAAGATTCCCTCAATTTCTATTTAATAATATATAAGATAAGATAAGAAATACGAATGGGGTCGAATAGATATATAAAACTTTTATACAATTATACAAATATGAGATGGATATAATTGTATAAAAGTTTTATATCCCATCCCATTCGTATTTCTTATATAATCCCAATTTTACGTGTTGAAATATATTTCTTGGATAAATAATTACTACTTGATATTCAAATGTGATAATAAATTCCTATAATTTTTTTCAGAGGATTCAAGAGGTTTCCATCTGTTTTCGTTTTTCAACTCCATGGTAACAATTGACTTCGTTCCAAGCACGCTGCCGTTCCAGCCCGAAATCTTTCCGGCTCGTCGACTTTAATTGACCAGGGGGTGGTTCACACACTGTTGGACATTCACTCGGAATCATGCAACAAGGAGCGAGGCTGTTTGCAACGCGCGACGCGTGTGAAAATAGACGCTCAATGCCTCACAGTCGTGCAGACGGTAGACCGGGTAGACGGACGGCGGCTGCCAACACGACTACGGGCGATGCCTGCGCGATGCTTGACTGTTATGAGCAGCTATAATAACAGTGACCAGTTGCTGCAAGGAGGAACTCTCATTAATGGTACACCCGTGAGACTATGAATCGTGGCAATGGTGGAAACGCACCGCTCTGAACGGGCTGAGGTCCGCATGGCGGTCTGTGAACGCGGATGAATGTACTCGCGCGTGTCTATCCCGCGCGAGAACTCGTCGCCCTCGTATCATGATGCCATGCCGTGACAATAATAGCTGGTGCGAATGGTCGACTCGCGGTTTGCGCGCGTTCACGGGGAACGATCTTACCAAATTGTCTCGAAAATTGCTATAAATCAACACGAATATTCTCCCACTAACAAAGGGATACCATTAATACTGATGTCAGCACACTTACATAAATATTCGCAGAGATGAGGTGGAGATAATAATTTTTCCTGAAGAATTGAGGCGCTAAATATAATGAATACATATTAAATGGTGCATCAAAGCAACGCATAAAATATATACAATAGATATATAAAAGTCTACATCTCGGAATGTATCTTTTAAAACGTATAATTTTACACACTAAAATATAATTTTAGTCTAATGAACTAAATACATAATTTTATATATACTAAATGTTCTAAAAATTACAGCTAAATATTTAAGAAATGTTTCCTTTCAAATTTATTTATTTATTTAAATGTAACGCCGTACCGCAAATAGTTAATAAAAGATGAGAAATATCGATTTTCAATTATCTGTATTTTGGTTTAGTCCGTGAGACGCTAAAATGATGTAACCTTTCTCATTAAAGCTGAAAACGTATGGCTCAAAACGGTAAGCGAGTTTGGAGATTCCGTCAGAGTTACGAACAACGTAAGAGATCACTAATGCCGCAGAATGGCACTCGCCACAGCTTCTTTATCGATGTAAACAACCGCTAAAATCACTGTAGACGCAGCACACTGTGCCAAAGTGCCGTCGTATTTTTGGAATGCGCTCCGCGTCATGGCGTCTCACGTCAGCACGCCCTCGCTTGAGCCACCAGTGTCTAGGTGTTAGCAAAAAGTGCCAACAGACAGAATCTGTCCCCGTCTAAACTTCGTCTTGGATGAGAATATAAAAGAAACAAATACGCGTCCCGTCTATCGCTTAAGACCAGTCTCATCATCACTCCGATTAACCTAATCGGTCGATTAAGTGTCAATCATGACTGGTCAAATCTGTTGAATAGCAAATGCAATTGATCAGTTCAAATGTAACAATCAAACCTTAGTCCACAAATCGATCAAAGAGTTGTGTAAATAAAAATCGATGTTTTAACTTTGTGCAACTTTCAGTTTACGAACTTGCAATAGTTATTCAAACGATCAGTTGGTGTCTTATTTATTAAAGAAAATAGAAAATAGTTCGATCTGCTTTGCATTTTATTCCAGTTACGAACAAACGTTTTTCTTTTACAATTTCATATACTACAGGTAACGAGAAAGTTAAAAAGATTGTTGGGCTCATACAATATGTTTTGCCGCATCGTTTGCACTTCTTTTTTAACAGCATATTTGATACGGTATTTGATTTCCAAAGTCATAGACATAGTTCCGCTTCCGCGGGAAACCAATATAACGTTTACGAGTACATATAAAGAGACGGTTATAAATCAAATGCTTGAAAACGAATGAAAGGATAGGGATCGACCGGTTTGCAACATGTAATACGTCAAGGCATAGCGTGCCGCATAAATCGTGTTTATATCGTGTCAAAATCAATGTTTGACAAGTCATTTTTTCAACTTCTTTAGCTTTATAGCTTATGGCTAAACCATGAGCGCGAAACTTGAGTGACAAAACGAGTACGCGACAATAAAATACGTGGTCGATTAAAAAGCGGAATTTGTCGCCAATGTTGCGTGAAGTCAAACCATTTAATGCGTATAGAAATGATTTATTGCGATTAGAAAGGACCGCTTTGTCATTCCATTACTGTAAATTTTTAAAAGCGAGAAAAATAATTTTATATAAAATCCAAAATGATAAAGTAATTAAAAATTTTATTAAGCTAATTTAAAATAATAAAAGATAATAACTTATGAATAGTGAGTACGATGTTACGTTTCAATGATAATAAAAATAATTTTAGATTTACTGTCTATTAAAAATTAATTCTTGGCAATTAATATTTAACTATCTAATTTACCTAAAAAAGAAACGACATTATCGAAAGAATTTTGCAATAAAGAGATAACTTACAAATGTTTATGTTATATTGCATCTTTAGTTCGAGATTTTATAATAGGGAGATAATTTTCATCAGTTGCAAGAAATGTTACAGTTTATATTTAGAATACACTAAAACGAGAAGAAATCCTTATTTTAATACTCTGATGGGGCTGTATAAATTATCGATGGTCATAAAAATTACCGTAAAAGTTGGGCTCAGCTAATTAATTATAGTATGATATATAAAAATAGAGAAAATTTCTTTGATTTTCTTTTTAATTTTACACCCTTAATGACATTTTCACTATTTAAGCTAAACCATAACCAACCTGTTCCACTTTTATGCGTTTTATACAATATAATTTATTATTCTATCGCGCACATATATATTAACGTCGCCACGCGACGTGAAATCTACGGAAAAAGAGTAGAGACGAAGTATTTAAAAGATATTTATTATTGGGAAGGGAGCGCGAAATAACGGCACGCTCGCTAGTTTACTCATGTTGGACGTCGACCAACTTAATAACGTAAATGTATCTAACACATATCCAGTGTGACAACTGTTTCTTCTCTAACAATTTTCTAACGTGGTTGGCGTCTAAACGATGTCCAGACTAATGTGTATCATTGAACGCGACAGAACCTGTATTTGATCCATCGATGCCAGAGATAAAAATCCACGCTAAGCTATTATAATCTCATTACAGACGGTCGTTTTGTTGTTTCCTTACATCTCGTAATTATAACATTCGATCGTTATTTTAACGCTCATTTATCAAGTTCTAACGGTTATTATTTTGCAGCTTGTCACGATTGTGTGTCGTTATATTTTTTCGGTCGAACTGTGTAGCCTCGTTTGAAACAGGTTCAAACAATTTAATTTTTTTTAAATATATGAGCTCGACACAGTTTGATTGACACAAAAAACATTGTTATGACGATCATTGATGACCCGTAACTATTTAAAAGTACACATAAATTTTATTTCATTTAACATAATTTGTTTCTGTCGGTGATTAACCCAAATTGATATGAAGAAAATTGTCGGGAAATATAGGAGCTATAAACGACGCATGACTTCTAAGTTAATACCCGACCTATTTTTTGCTTGGCAAATTGGATTTTAAATATCGCTCGTAATATATCCGCGCAAATCTGACAAAGTGGTAGTGCTAAAAAAAAAAAAAAGAAAAACGAAACGGAGAACACATCTAATTTGCAGACGTTATTCTTATCTATAATTTTACAGATTATCCTAAATTTATCCGTAACGATTCTCTAATTAAACGAGACATTTTACATAATTTACTGTTTCGTCTGAACGCTCTTTTTATACGACATGTCACATCATTTAATGAACACTTTTGTACTGCATGGCCTTACTGTAACGAGCTGGTATATTATTACACTAATGAGCCAATAATTATACCAAATGTCTTGCCGTTATTACAACGCTGATCTCCAATATTATCTCTTCAATGCATCTTTAACTCTTCCCTAAACAGATAGTATCGTTGCGGCATAGGTTTTATTATAAGTGTTATATTACACACTCATACATCTTATATAGAATATGTTCTTATAAATTGCGTATTATATATATGATACAAAATACTTTTATAATAAGCGTCTATTGTCAGAAATGGTACATATTAAAAGACAAACCAATAGGTTGAATATGCAAAATGACACCGTTGCTTCAAACCACGCTTACATTGTTCAGCTGCTTGATAAATTATAGGATGTGTCTTTTCATATAAGTGAGACTTGTTATTTTGATCTTGGTTGGTGCTTTAAAATTTGACAATGTTTTGTATAGACTTTCATTATTTAACCGAACTTATAACTGACAAGACACATTTTATTCTTCTTTATATTATCATATCTAAATTTTAATATGTTGACGATTTTAGATATAATTTTTTGTTTTTAAATTTGTAAGATGCACTTTGTATTGAATGTGTGTGGTGGACATGCAAGCTGATCATTACGTAAATAACCCATTTACAGTGTACTAATATGAATTTTAATTTTAGCTTGAGTTGCTCATCACCACTCAGCTTTGTAACTGATTGAGTATGAGTCTCACCTCATGATTAGTCACGTAGCGCATGCAGGAATTGTGGAGATATTATTTTGCGATGCAATATCTCATCTTATTGCGTTAATGGATGAATTGATTTACTGAAGATGACTCAAAATAGAGGTGAAACGTTCAAGGTTTATATGTGTGTATCAGATATTATATTTGATCATTATTAAAATTATCGCTAATTATAACCAGCGTCGACTACTAGAGCCTTTTTTACATTGCAATTATTATTATTTTTACAAAATATTTTATGTCGGAGATGTATATTTAAAAAGTATATTGAATCGTTGCAAATAGCATCGATTCAATATACTTTTTAGATATACATCTCCGACATAAAATATTTAAGTGCCTAATTAAAGTGCCAGATTCTGAATATTTTTTCTTTGTGCAACGAATTCACATACATCATCCATTTTAAAATCTGAAATAAAATATCTAATATAAAATTCAACGATATGAATTCTTATATATGATATATAATTATATAATACATAAGATTTAATAATTAAATGTGAATTCAAGTAAAACACTGATTATGTATTCCGACTTTTTATCGATTTGTTTGCTGCCATCAAACATGACCGGTGCGAATTGTTTCAGGGACTCCAGCGACACGGAGTTAATTGACTTCGCGTTTTCATTGTCCAAGCAGTCACGATCCATTTAACGTGGTCTATTTCGGGGCGACGCGGCGCACTTCGCGCGGTTCAGCGCGTCTGCCATGTGGGTGTTGCCGCCGGTGAATTCTCCGCTGTTTACTAATTTTGACAATTCCCCGCGTCGCATCGCGTTGTCATGTGACGCCACGTTAATTACATTGCGTTCTCGACCTCTATTGTGTCCGCATCGGCTACGATGCGATACGACGTGACGTTCTTCGTGGTTGAGAGCGATGAGTTATACTGTCGGTACAATTACGAGGATACGTTCGTTTGATTATCGAGCTTCTGTGCATCTTTAGGGCACGCACAGAATTGATCGCATTGTTATTTTCAATTAGAGGTACATATTTCGCTAAAATATGTTAACAGTATGTATTTTCACGTTACGGTTTCTATAATCATTAAGTATTAATGACTGTAGGTTACCGCAATTTTAAGCCATTATTAAAGTTGAATTCTATTGCAACCAAATACGCGATTTTATCAATACAAATTTTTAAAGCGTTACATTTATACGTGTTCCAAAGCTGTCAAGTCAATTTTTATATCCGAGTTAAGGCACATATTATGAATTAATTCGAAATGGATACCGATTTTAATTATTCAGTTCTCCCCAGAAAATACAATAGAAATCTAGAGAATAATTGAACAATTCCGATCGAAATGCATTCCTAATACTTTCATAATACATATTCAAATAGTATGCAGCTTGAACTAGTTTCTAGCTCGATTATCCACTTAGAAGAAGACAAATTTTTAAACAATGCAAATGAGTGGAAACCGCCATATTTGGCGTTAAGACGAATCTTGCTTAATTATATTTACTCTGAAGTTATAAAATTTCCAGTTCAAACAAACTGTGCGCTAATTATTTGTTAATCTTAAAGTATCGTCCTAGATTTTAAACTGAAGCTAAAATAAACTTTTGATGAAAAAAAATTCCATCAAAGAAATAGACATAAATCATCTACATTTCACAATTTTCTATTTTTGTGCACATTACGCCTGAGAAAGAAAAACAGATATTATAATTCCAATATTTTCTTCCTTAATTATAAGTATTTATCGATCGTTCCTTCCTTTTTCCGTTTTGTTTAAATTTTACGACAATACAATCGCGAACCGGAAATGCAGCTATATCTAACAATTGTATCATATATCTACCGTGTGGGTGTTGCCGGTAAATCTTATGCGCGTAATATGTCGCACGCCTGTGTCACGCGTACATCCCGTTGACAATGGAAGTGACGTGCGTGCTCTGAGTCGTGCGTATACGTGGGTATAACGTGTCACAGTGTTGCGACAGCCACATCATCGGACCCACCCTGAAATCGAGAAGGAACAGCCCTGCTTCACGCGACAGTATGCCTCTCTTCGTAAATTCGCCGGCATGACCATGACAGCCGGCTAAAGCGGTCCTCGTTCATAATAAGCGCGGAAGTTGTCACACGAGACGTTACAGTTCTCCTTGCTATCCACGATATGCAAACACGGACAATATTGAATTATATAATACTTAGTGGCTCATATTTTCGGCCGTACACGTTCTTAGGTATATAATGACAGAAATTTTATATGCAATGAGTTTTCTGTTATATAGGATTTAGACAAATTAAATCTCAACAATCGTTCAATATTTGAACGATTATATTTAATATTCCTTGTAATTTCATATATTTAATATTCCTTAATAATTGCGTTAATTGCTAATTTTATTTTGCTTTAATCACTTTGCATTTAAAATTTTTTGTTCAAATGCTGCAACAGACATGGAAGATTAATTTTAACATTAAGAGATAAAAAGATCTAATGTTTATTCTGAGATAAATTTCATTTCTGAAGTTAATTATTTATCATTATCTTCATGGTGTGGCTGGAAATAATTTTTTAGTTAAATGAGAACCCATTTATATACTCTATTTTCTTTCTTCCGTTTCTTCTTTTTTCTTTTAATTTCATAATGTTCCACTGTTTTATAAGTCATAAGACTAACCATCTTATTCTAGTCGTAAAAAAAGAATGAGCATACTGTTTCGTGCGAACAATATCGGCTGGCGCGAGGCGGAAGAATGAAAAAGTTCAGAAACGGAGAGATGATGCCATGCATTTAGAGGAGAGCTACGTCTGGAACACTCGGGACTTTTTGGGAATAACAGATGCTTGCTCTTTTTCGTCGGTCTCTGAATACAAAAAAATTCTTCCTCTCTCCGGGTTTCTGCCAAAATTGCCTGAGGAGGACTTATTTATTAGAGTTTCGTGCAATTTTCTTTGTTACGTCTGGCAATTGTAATACTACGCGTCAGAGTCTGTTTAAATGGAATATTCTATTTAATTAATAAACGACTCTTTATTAAATTAGCAACGATGAACTTAATAAGGAAAGTGCAAAATATTTATTACAGAGAAAAAACGGTTTTGTGTGTGTGTGCTGAAGTAATATATATATATGTATAAATTTAGTTATAAATACAGATCTGAAAATATAATTTTATTCGAGTCATCAAAATAATTATGTGGGACACTCAAGCTGACTGCTAGAAAGTCAAAACTTTTTGCAGTATTTTTTTTTGTAGTTTACTTATTTTTTTTAAGTTTTCTTCATAATAATAATTATTTTAATGATCTTACTAAAATATTTTCAGATTTACCTTTTTTAAGTCCATTCATCAAATAGCGCAACATCCCGAGACGGAACAGGACCTACCTCTCATGAGGTTTTCGTAACAATGGATTATTTTCCGGAATTAGGTTGTTAGCCTAATATCCAACCTCCAGCCTGGAGGGATCCACACATATATCCACTGATATATGTGACTTACAGTTTAACACCGAATCCAAATGGCGCTGATGATCAAAGATCTCATAATCACCAGACGGGGAACCCGGATCTACAGATTACGAATCAATCGCACTGAGCTACTCGATGCTCACCTTTTTTAAATACTTCAGCAAAATCGTTACTTCTTTCCGTGTGTATAAACAATCACTCTAATTATGAATAATATTATTAACATTTATTACATCGATATAAATATTTTACGTTAATAGAGCTATACCTCTATTGTTAGTATCAATTTTATTAAAAAGTTCGATTTTACGATATATGAATGATTTGCTAAAAAAACGAAAAATATAAATATAGACCAATAATATATAAACGTGCAATATAGCTTGTAGTGATAGGACCAATGTTATCGAACTATCGAACTTTTCTCAAATTAAATGTTCATCGTCTGCCGAGAAACTGAACTGCTGAAACACTGAAAGAAAAAGAGAAAGGGAGAGAGAGTAAGCGAGAGAACGTTTGGCTCGAGACGTGCAGTCTAAGTTTGTCACAAACGCCGGACAATTCTGATATATTAGTTTCATGCGCGGTTACATAACCGAGCACGAGAGTTCTTCGGCTCCTCGCATATTCGACGTCAGGCGCTGTCGCCGCGGACGAGGCGTCGACGTGGTCCTCGTCGTCGTCGTCTACCGCCTCGTCGTCGTCGTCTTCGTCGTCTTCGTCGTCTTCGTCGTCGTCGTCGTCGTCGTCGTCGTTGTCTTCGTCGTTGTCGTCTTCGTCTTCTAAGGTCTGCTGCATTTGCATTCTGCTGGCGTCGTCGTGTCTCAGAAATACGCATGCAACACCATACGACGACCTTAGTACTGCTGCCTCCGCTCCGCCGGGACTTTGATAGATGCCATAGATGCATAAATTCCGCTCTGCAGCCAATGATGGGAATTTTGATTGCAGCACGTTCGTTAGTACCGAAACACCATATCATTAATCGGTGACCCCGAAGGTCCGTCTAATCGAAATGCCTATCGTCGACGTTTACGACGAGATAGGTATGATAAGTCTACCGCATCGATAGGTCTTTATTGAATGCGTCGTAACGGAAATTAAATGTGAACGATGATTGCCATGCGTTGTAACGGAAATTGATAAAAAATGTGAATGATGGTTTCCAGAATTATTGCAGAGAACCGATATTGTGCGTCAGATCTTCCGTGCGATAGATTAATCTGCAGCTTATATCTACAGCTTTTCAAATGTTCGGGAAGATCTTGCGTGCTTGGCTCATGGTTTATTTTCGTGTCACGAAACTTCGATCACGATATGCGCTTGTAAAATTACTGTAAAGGCATTGATTACATGCAACGATTAATTCAGGCGCATATTAATGTCGTGAAAAAGTATTAATTTTTATCGATTCCTTTCGTGCTGCTTAGATTATAAATTAAGTTTGAAATAAATATTATAAGAGTGCAGTAATTTCAAAATTAACATATCTAAAAAAATATATTAATTCGAAGAAAAAAATATATTTTTAAATAGTATATTGCATAATAATGAAAATAAGAAAGATGTCTATCTAGCAATGTCTGTCTAGAGAACAAATATGCACAAATATGAATTAGAGAGAAACATACGCGCGACAGACGCAACAGACGGACCCTGTTGTTTCTTCAAATGTGACATGACAATCTGACTTGTCTGATACTTGCAGAACATTGTTCGTGTGCTCGCTGTTTCATACCGATGCAACAAAAGATTTAAAAAGATACGAAAAGCTGACTTTTTTTAGAAAGCTCTTTGAATAATTTTTTTAAATAGTTTCTTCACTTAATGATACAAGTTTTTATTTGAAAAATAACAAAGAAAAAATGAAATTTCGCTAAAAGATGGTATCAAACAAATTCAAAATAATTTTCAAGAGGGACGTATGACACTCTGATTAGACTAATCGTGAATAATAATCTTGAACTACAACGAATAGGAGGCAGTGGGAGGTGTCGGGCCGCTGTTTTGTTCGAGGCAACATGACAGTTTGGCATGATGGCTACATGTGTACTATTGTTCGTTCAATCTGAGGCCACCCACCTCAAACACATTACACACAGTGGAGCTGAAGGACGAAATGGAGATCGACAAGACGGACAGCGAAAGAAGGACGTAAAGAAGGAGAGTTTAAAGGAAGAAAGAGCGAAACGTTTGCTACGAGAAGATTAAGGAAGACGATAGTGATCCACTCGTTTCGTGCTTGATTCAGAATCAAGCCGTGTAATATCGTCACTATTATTACTTTCTCGTCATCCCCGACATCCCTTTTGATATATGACAGAACGTTATGACAGACAATATGAAAGAATAGTTATCTCTCTCTTCTTTGCTTCGTCTTTCCTTTACTACTTTACTTACTGTTTTGCAGCAACTGACAGAATCACGATGTTCGAAACATTCTGCAATTATTAATAGAATATGTGATCAATTCACGTCCAAGTCAGATTAAACTGAATGATTAGAAAGGTTCGAACATACATTCCATACATTCCTATCTGTCAAAATATGGCAGTGGAATGCCTATGACTAGATTATAGATATGCTAACAAAAATTAGATAACTTAACACGTTATTATTTATTATTCTTTTTTGAATTTTCGAATGCTGTTGATTTTACGTAAGAATTACCATATTAAATTAATTATTAAAATAAAATATCAAGAGAGCGGATTTATCAACGAGTTGCCATAGAGTAAATAATTCTCCTTTTATGCTTCAATTTGTAAATTTAATTTATAAATTTATGGAAACTAATTCTTTTGTATTAATATCTACCTTTTAAATATATTATTCCATTTTAAATTAAAAATTAAATTACTATTTTATATATTTATTAGAGAGAAATATATTAATTTATTGATCACTTTCTTTTTCTAGTAGATCATATAGAATATAGATCATATAGAATACGAAAAATGTATAGCTGTACATAGTCACACTCAACGAGAATACATTATATAGTTCAAAAAATATTGCACAGTTTGTACAACACGTTACTTTAAATTTTCTACTTTGTAATTCAGCAGACGCTGAGATATCACGAATTTATTTCTCTTAGTGCCAGTATATACGATGACATCACGCAAATTGGTACGAAAACATTATATGTTTGTCGGGTATGAGGCTCAACATTTCTGGAAACACGTGCATACTGACGCACATGCAGCGCTGTAAACATCGCGAATATTTTATCGTATCGCGATGGACAATTATTACATTGCCAGATGCGTCAATGCCGACGATTCCACCGTCCGTCGTGAGCATCCGTCGCTCGTGAGAATTCCTCGTGACTATCTCGAGAATCTCGGTGGATTTGCAATACGATGTTTCGCGAGCTGTTTCGTGTATCTTGCACTCACGCGACAGAATTACGTGTTACTCGACACTTTGTTGTCGGACAACGTACCTTTGCGTGTATGACTCACTCATCATCCAACTTGTCACAATTTTGGGCAATCCTGCCCGGTACCGCTTATTAGTCGCTCTTACTAATGCGACTTGTCGCGGGACAATGTACGACACGAAACTCGTTTCATTTGATTACTTTATTTAGGCGAACAAGGCAGGAAAGATGAGTAATGTCCTCGGGAGAGAAACGTCATAACTCATAAGTTATATTCCACGACGGAACAATGCAAGTGTTGTAAGGATTATGTTCAAGACACTTCTCTCTCTCTCTCTCTCTCTCTCTCTCTCTCTCTCTCTCCTTCGCCAAATATAAGCGAATTGCTTCTTCCCTTCACCTTGCCACCTTAAATACTTTCCCTTTCAATTTTGGATCGTTACGTGTTTCGTTCTCATTTCACTCTGGAATCCGCGTTCACCGTGCATTTCGTGATGCACGGTAAAATGTATTAAAATAAAATGTATTAAAAGTGTCATACGTGAATTTGATTTTTGATAATCTATTCAAAGTTCTTCTATAACTGGATGAAAATAATTAGAAGGCTATCGATAATGATATCTCAACTAGATACTAGAAAGCAATCTCTCTTGGTTAATCCTACGATCTCATCTTCCAACGTATGTAGTTGCGCATGATACGCTACCATTGCATTCCTTTGACAAGACAGCGCGCATAATTTCCACGATGCCACTGCTTTTAAATCTGAACGGCTAAAGCAATTTGAGCTGCCCTGTTGACGACAGTGATATTGCCGTCCTGCGAGCGGCGCCTGGTTAACAGCAATCGTTGATTGAGACATGCCACCGTCATTTGAGAATAGGTATCCCGTTCGTGGTGTCGAAAGGAAGCTTGTCGCATCACTAGCTTGAACACGCGATTCCGATTTCACAATCGCTGGACAAATCTTGCATGGGCATGTTGAAAATAAAATATAAAGAGATCATCAGGTAAGATTGCTATAACAAAATTTAATTAATATATAAAACTTAATTAATACAAAAAAATTAATATTAAAAAGTCATGAACTAAATCAGGATTAAACAGAATTGTTGCGACATTCGCTAATTACTTAAATCATAAAAGGTGATGACTATTAGTTTTATCATTAAAAAATGCGTGTAATAAAATTCGTTTTAAAAATTGAAAAAACTTCGAAAAAATCTCGATATTTATACTTAATTCTAAAAATTACAGAATTCTATTATCAAATATAAAAAAATGATTAATATATTATTTACAATAATCACTTTTTCTATAGACAACTTAAACGAAGAGGAAACTAAATACCAGAATAAATGAGCATATTAAAAATATAAAGTTTGACTTATCTATGCATTCGGTTATAACGGAACATATATTACAATACAATCATAACTTTGATTGGAAGAATGTCAGAACAATGGGTACGGAATCAAATTATAATAAAAGATCCATTTCGGAAACACTACATATTAAAGAACAGTTAAATAGTATAAATTTAAAAAAAGACACCGAATCTCTAGATGACATACATGTTTATTTGTTAAATTTAATTGCTAATAATAACAAAAACGACAGCGCTTAGTTCTTTTGTTTTTTGACTTTTTGACATACATATGGTATTATTTGCGTTTATACTCTCTCACAGTTAAGATCGGTCTTGCATCAGTGAATATAACCGATTCTAAATTCTATATTACAATTTTAATAGACTGTTGCTAACTTGCCATTATGTATAATTTGTATTTTCCTTCATATTAATAGTATTGCATAACTTTTATTCTTTATTCCTTGATAATTGTTTAATTATGTTAATTGACATTATAAATTTAAAGCGTTTGTTATTTATGTTTCGCGTTGTGCTTTTATTCTAATAAAAATTTTATATACATACATATACACGTACATAAAGTTATAATTTATTATCAGTTTACCACATATTTTTAAGTGCTAAACATAGTTTTTAAGTTACAAACTGTTTAATGTCTTTATAGTTTCAATTTTGACGATAATTTATTCTATTTAGTTTTTCTATTTTATTATTAAGGACGAATATTATTAAGGACGTACATACAACCTTTTATATGATTTGACATCAAGCTACATCATTAATATGACTGGAATTTATTCATTTATTCATGCTGACTGCCTTTTCTCGCTATTAACCGATGAATTGGTTCGGAATCATGATCTTCACTACATCGTTTATTTTTATCAAGTTTAACTACATATAATATGGATGCGATATATCGTTCTTTGTAACGCAAAGGTGAAATGATTCTTAGAAATCTGTTATATTATCTATTGTAACTCGAATGTGAGATGTTCCTCATAATATGTTAATATAATTAGATGTTTAGATATTTATGTGTTTCTGCGGCTGATGAGGACTAAGTATAGTCGAAACGTACCATTGAAACTTATCGTCGGAAAATTATAATTTGTGATTAATAAATATTATTTAGTATACCTAACTATAGTGCGTTTAATGTATTGACCTGGGTTTTACTATTTATTAATTTAACTTAACATTACAAAACTGCCGTATGTTAAAAGTAAAATGTATTAAAAGTGTCATACGTGAATTTTATTTTCGATAATCTATTCAAAGTTCTTCTATAACTGGATGAAAATAATTAGAAGGCTATCGATAATGATATCTCAACTAGATACTAGAAAGCAATCTCTCATGGTTAATCCTACGATCTCATCTTCCATCAATTATCTTTCTGTTAATCATAATTTATAAAAAAAACGAACTAATCTCGATATCTAAAGACGCAATGCGATCAAAAAATGATTTCTTTTTGTATTATTTTTCCTAATATCTTTTTACATATTATTTCTTTTCTCTCTTATGATCGAAATCGATATTCATCGTTCAGTAATAAGCACTGAATAATGCTTGGGAGGATGCAGGAGAGGGGAATGACGAGAATGACATTTATAATCATCGGACAAAAGACGCGTGGAAAAGGTTCCGGTGCACTTTGTACAGCTCAGTTGTGACTTACGTAAGCGTATGTGAAAGAGGGATAATATTTCTGCGCGTGTCATGCGACGAGACGGCCGCTCAGACGGACGATGCAACGCGACGCGACTTACCACCCACGCAAGTGGCGGCCAACAGTGGCGTTCTCCATTTGTCTATCCGCCCTGTCGTCCGTCTTGCCAATCGCGGAATAGCGTGACCGACGCAACGTACCTCTATTCCCCTCGTCGTCGATGACGTATATGTCGTTTCGCGGCGACGGCGCGGTCCGTGCGAAATGTAACAATCATCGCTCATTCCGCGGAGCGAGTCGCCCTATGGCTAGTCGCGTTTGACCCCCTTCCGCTTCTCGTCGTCCTCGTCGTCGTCGTCGTCGTCGTCGTCGTCGTCGTCGTCGTCGTCGTCGTTGTCGTTGTCGTCGTCTCGTTCGCGTTAGACACACGCGGCCACGTACGTGGCTGACGATTCTTCGCTACTATTTCAAGCGACCCGCGGAAGCGAGTCCGCGGTGGAGTCTATACGAGAGCGTAGTGTTGGACCTTGTCCAGGGCGATCGTCCAATCGCCCGCGGAGATTATTAGCACGAGTGCGCGGTTAACTGATTGTCGCTGGATATTCCGCGATTTCGCGACACTACACTGAGAAAAATGTCTGGTTGAATTAATTAGTTCTGGTTGAAAATGAACGAATCAGAATTTTCTGGTTAAATCTAAAGTTGTAATTGTGACAACCAAAAATGTGACGATATACTCTAAAATTTTCTAGTTCGTCCATTTTCAACCAGATATTTTTTCGGTGTAGTAATAGTAAATGTAAAAAATTAAGTAAATTAAAAAGATATCTGCTATCTCAGTGATGTTGAATTTGAACATTTCACCGTTATTATAAAATTATTAATATATGTTACTTATTATTAATATTGGTATTATTGTGAAATATCTCACAAACAAAAATTTCAATAAATTCAAGTGAACTAAATATCAAAGAGAAAATTAATTTGAGTTGCTGGATATTAATCTTGTTATCAAAATAATAAATAATGTTTATGTGCTTAAATATTTTTCAGCCAGATCGAAGAGAAGGACTTTTATTCTTTGAATATTGTTATCTACCAATAGTTTATAGAATAGAATTTCTACAAGGCTATCTTTACTCTGAGAGGTCATGTGTTCTCATCGAGTTTCGATAAGATTGTCGCGAAACGGATATGGAACATGCTGAATTCTGAATCTGAGGATGCACGCATCTCGGATTCATCGTCGTATATAAAAGCATGGAGAGAGTCGTACGAACAGAGAGTAGAGATACGACGAGGCTTGGAAAGAGCCAGACGTCGTCGGCAATAACTTGTTGCACCCAACCACTTGTTGCACGCCTCTCAAAATTCTTCACGCCTCGCCGAGCAATTTTACCGTAAATTGCCTCTTCGGGAAAAAAATCTTTCTCTTTCTCTCTTTCATTCATTTTCTTTCTTTCCCCTTCCCCTTCTCTCTCTCTCTCTCTCTCTCTCTCTCTCTCTCTCTCTGTCCTGTAACGTATCTCATCGGGTGCGAGACAGGAAGACTGGTCAGCTACAAGCGTGGCTCGTGGTATCGCGAACAGGAAAAGCCGAGAGGAAGTTAATAGACAAACGTAAATAAATTGAGAGATTTTGCTACGAGAACCTGGTTCGCGGACGAGATTCGCAGTCGTTATTCTACTTATCATCTTTGCAAGATTTTCTTATATACGTTACAATTTATATCGTGTGTCATAATTTTGTCCTAGTAATTTAATCTTAGAAAGAAAACAAATTTTTTTTTACTTTATATTTTTAAACATACATTCAAAAAAAAAATATATAGAAAATAAGACAATAATGAAAGAGATTATATTTATTTAACATGTAAAAATTTTGAGAATTAAACATAATTTTCCGCTGTATTCCAGAAGAGAAATAATTATTTCGTTTATTAGAAATTCAATATGGAAAAATGTCAGATAATAAATATTACTTTCAATACATAATAATAATAATGAGATTTCGATAAATTAATCCAGTTGTTTGCAAGTTTGCTGACGTATTTTTGGTAAAAAAACGTGATCACTTACATCGTCGCGTGTTCGTTTATTGCATGAATAACAAGCTTCGCTGGAAGTATCAGTGAAGCTCGTATCAGAAGACAACTTTATTTTCTTTTTTCTCTTCATGAAAGGATACCTGCTTATCACTTGCAGTCATCCGTCATCGTTGTATCGCCTTTACGATTACAAAATCACGCCCGCTTGCCAAGGCTTAAAGGCAATTAAGGCACCGGCGATCAAATTATTCGGACATGCCGGTCCTTTGACGCTGCGCCGCCTCCGTAGTTACATGATTTTTCATGTCGCGATAGTATGCGTGATCTTATAACTTCACGTCAACCGGAGCTGAATACTTGGCGAATATTTGGCACTTGAGACTTTACCAAAAAAGATTACTACGCGTTGTATTTAAAAATATGCATTCGCATATAATAATAACAATAATAATATTAAAAAATGGTATTATATTGAGCTTTGCTGTTGACTAAAGTATAAAATTTGTGCTTAAAATGAATTTTCTGAATATTATAAAACAAAATTATTATTAAAATTTTTTATTTTTTGTAAATAAAAATGTTATTTGCAAACTGTATATAATTGAAAAACATACGGTGCAAAATTCAAAATAATTTTAATGTTTAAGAAAAAATCCAACTTTAATATCTCGTTAAAGTAATTTTTTTTTTAATAATTGCATCATTTGACTTTTCAAAGGATAAAATTGATGAATATTTAAACACAGTTTTGATCTGACATTTTATTCTGAACTCTTCAACCATAACTTCTTTAAAACTTTTTTGAAGCCTGCTTCGGACGGAGCGTCAACAAGACCACACGGTGAACGAACGAGTCGTCTCGGTTTCAGACTAAGTCGCTTTGAAAGGAGAGCGGCTACATGTGGATTTATTAAATGCTGAACGATGCGTAGTACATCAAAGTAAGTATATTATTAGACGGTGACACGTCGCGACGAAAATAGGAACACCCCCGCTTATGAGTTCCAAATATTGTTGGAACCTCGACCTTGCTTCAACGTAGCCATATATCATCGTTCACTGAACGTCTCTCATCTGTTTTCATCTTTGTGGTAACGGACAGTTCGCCTTGATGCCGTTTCATTAATGCGAGCAAACGTAACAAGCGTGTCACTATGTTTCATAAATGTATGATAAATATTTAATCGTGACTGTGCCGTTGTAATGTATGCATTGCACTATTAATATTTAGATATTTATTGTCCTCTATATTTCGATATTGTTGTACAAAATTATCAATTATTTTATTCGAGAGAAAAAGGAATGTAAATAGAATATCGAGCGTATTATAATTAATCGATCCTACTTGCAACCGTATGGACACCGGCATAAGGACGATATTCAATTCTCGCTAGTTATTAGATGCTTAACTGCTTGTAAGTCGTTGCACGAACCAAGACATCTGATGTCTTTTAACGAAGATTAATTAAATACATTACGATGACAGTGATAAATCGCAGCATCGATATAATGTCGCGGTGATATTGCGCGTTTTAAAATTCCTGTGCACATCGCCGATTAATTTCTACCAATTAAATTGCTTTTGCTAGCTTGGCTGAACGTTCATCGATCAATTGATCGCTTGACGACGATGGCGATCGCACGAGGAAGCTTTGAAATCTAAACCATTGATATCACAATCTTGTGTCGGATCGCGAAAGTAGGTATCGCTCGATAGATTCTAACGCGATTACGTTCACGCTCCACATCTCGCGACGAACGATCGAGGAAATCGGCCTTGATCGGCACCGATTGATGCGACTTAACGACGATGCGTTATGATTCGCCCCGAGTCGTAGAGATCCTCTAGCCATGTGTGTCTCCCTCTTCCTCTCTCGGCTGATTTTAATACACTCGTAGCGCCCGCAATTAATATCGGCGCGATATAAGTGAACGCGCGTGCGGCAAAAATCGTTTCCATGCATGCAAATGAGCGACTCGGCATTAATTAGCGTCAACGTCGTCGAAGTGGACCGCCTTGCATATATAAAAGCCCGTACGTGCAAAAACAGTCCTCACATCGCGCATTATATGCGTGCCTATGCGTGTCTCCACCGATAAATGTCTACGGCCGATAACGCCGCGTCAAACGACGCCAAGTTTTATTTTTCGCCAAACGGAAGAATATCCAGGGCGTCAGCGCGAATAGTCGATCGTAAAGTATTTGCTCTGTATTCAATTAATCGCACGTCCGTAAATGAGAGTCTATTTCTTCGGAACGAGATAAGTGCTGTATTACCACTTCGTGCGACGCACTCAGACCATTTGTTACCGCCAGAGTTACCTTAATCCGTAATTATAGATAATTATATGCAACAGATTTGTATGATTTATTTCGTTCACGCGGCGAATACAGCGATGTCATTCGGTGAGACTATAAGAGTATTTTAAAATAGCGGTTGATTTAATTGGGAGCGACATCTCTAACGGTTTCTCTAAAATTTATGATTGGAAGCATGATTATCTTGTATGTCACGTACACTTTCCTGTATAATTAATATAGTTTATTATCACATACAAATCAACACGTTCAACATCGTCTGACAACGTATTTCGCATGTCGCACCGTCTATAATTATGATATTTCAGAGTCTGCAACAAGCTCGTTTTAATGTACATAGTATGAAATTCTGTGGCATCGTTGATTTAAAAGAAGTTACTATTATTTCTCATACGATTATTATCCCATAAATACTTTAAAATGTAAACATCCATGTCTGCATTAAGCAGAAAACGAGCAAAAGCAAGCCAACTGGAAAGGATTACTGCTTTTCTCGTTTTCGCGTTTATTTATGTACCCAATTGCAATTTGCAGCAAAAATACATGGATGCTTTTTTTCTTCAGTTTCACTCTGACAGAGAAAAGTATTCTGCAAATTGTGGTAATCTTTTCTTTGATTTTTTATATCCATAGTTCGCTAGAGATAACTATTACGATTTAGACAACTTATTCTCGAATCTTCAATGAATACCAAGTTAAGATTAGTTCATATCTAAGAAAATAAGGAAGAAAGTTCCTGAGTTCGTAGAAATATTGCGAACATAAAATCTATACGATGTAATATTATAGAAAAATCGAAAATTAATTACGTTAATATACTAACATAAGTAGAAGTACTTTTACAGAAATTGTAAAAAGGTATTCTAATATCGTTCGTTTGCTACAACGATATAAATTATCATTTTTTAGAAACTTATTATAGGAAAAAAATGGAAATTTAAAAAAGAAAGAATGCACTTGAAAAGAACATATATGCTTTTATTCCTTAATTTACAATTAGTTATTACACCTGAATTATATTTTAAAATTAATATTAAAAAATTTTAATTGTGATTTCGAAACTTTAATTAAAATTTATTTTCTAAAGAAGTCCTTTTTTGAACTATACCATCGTTATCGCAAATAAGCGATATTATTCTTCAAGACTTTCCTAAAATTTTACTTGCACAATAGTAGTACTTGCGCAACATTTTTCCTAATAAAAACGAGGATAAAGGTTCAATTAGAGATGCGAATAAACGGTATTTTTGACTTCGAAGAAAAGTATCAAATAAAAAACTATTTTTTTTACTGTAAAAAACAGTATTTTTGACCAAATTACATAAAATTCATGAAAAAACGTATAGAATTCATGTTAAATATGTAAAAGAAGTAATAGAATTCATTTTCCTTGTTATTTCGATACTTTTTAACACTTTTGCCTTTATAATTTTATATCGAAGCGGAAATATGTATTATTGGTTGTTGCAATTCTTGATGAGTTGATAATAGGTTAATAGGTCTGTTTGCGTTGCTTGCACTCTTTACATTCAGCATCTGTGCTTTCTCTTTTTTTAACGCCCGAATCTATTTTTTTAATCATATCACTTTAAGTGCAAAAATTTTGGGGGATTTCAAGCAATGCGAACAGACATAAATGACCTAAAAAAAATATCCGAGTAAAAAACTGTCAAAGCCGAAAGAAAAAAAACCATTAATTTCCAAGATTTCAGCTTAAAATTCTAGTATTTTTCCGTCGTTTACATCTCTAGGTTCAATTAACAATTCGCCCTATTCCTTTAAACGAAGAATAGAATCGCGTCGACGATGAAACGTCCGTGAGGAAAAAAAAGTCTCGATTCACAGCTCGACTTATTAATGGCCGTTGCTCGAACCGTCGTTCGAGCGCGCTAAAGGAGGTGTACGTCTTGTTTGCCTTTCCACCTAATTCAACCGGCACACACGCGCCCGGGCCTCGAATACTGCGTACGCACACGCACATACGCACGCATCGCGCCTCTGTCACGGAAATCGCACCTGTCCAAGACTCGTTCGTGCCGCGAGCCTTAAGCCTGTCAGCGAGATTCATACGGACCGGATTGATATATCTCCGCCGAGCGCGAATCCGCTCGACCTCACTCCTTTCGGTGCTTCTTTCACCCTCTTTCGCGTCTCGTCGACCCAACTGCGACGAAGAGTCCATACACTTTACGCTTAGCATTCGGATGTATACGAAGAGACAGGATTATAAAGACACGGAAGAGCGGAGTACGCTTTACGTTACCAACTGCAATCATTAGCAGCTGTAATAGAAGATATAGAATCTTGCAAGAAATGGCTAGAGGCTTTCTTGCATCTCATTATGACACAAAGATTATCAAATCGTGATTTGGAATAGAAGCATTCGAGCGGAAATGAAGGACATTATACAATAAATTAGAAATATGTTTATATAAATTTGAATTAAAAGAAATGGAATTTTATGAAGATATAAATATTGTTAGAATTTTATTAAAATATATACAGAATTTCCCTTTTTGAAAAATTGGAAGCCTTAACTGTGCAAGGAAAATCTTAGGTACTATCTTATAAATCACGTATAATTGAGTTAATTATTAGTATAAGATTAAAATCAATTAATAGTAACTAACAATTGAAGTAAATATTTTTGTCATTTCTCTTATAAATATTTTAATTGTATCAAATAAGTGTGTTTCATACTTTTTATTATCACAGATCAAATCACTGTATGATAAAATTCTATGCTAATTAAAAAATTTATATTCACCAATAAATTGTATTATAAAATTAATACGAGTCCGTGGAGTAATTATATCCGATTCAAGATATGCTCTGTGATTAAAGAACTATACGCACGAGGAAGCAGCGCGAAAAGATCGACATGTAAGGAGGGGGTGGGTACTCGCGTGCATCGCGATGACGTACGATAAAAAATCTCATTTTCGTTGCACCTTGCGCGCGGTGCTTGCCACGCCCGCTAAATTATGTTTTCCCCAAATTGCTTCGCGCCACGCCCGCTCATACGTTTTCGACATCGAGAGGGGTTGACGGTCGTTAAGAGACGGCCGATTTTTCTTGCGCCGGTTCTTCCGTTCGCGTTTCAACGTTTAAACCCCCATCAACCAACGGCAAAAACTAAAAGAATAAGACTAATATTCTGCAGAGATAACATTTGGAAGCACTTTACAAGATGTGTACTCTTATACGAATTCAGAGATAGTATTTTTAATGTTTGTTCCAGCCTGTAAAAAAATAATATGACGACAAATCAGAAATGTGACCCAATAAAGATGTGTAAGATATACATACGTACTTAAGCCAGTCTTGATGATCTTTTTCTAAAATATGCGATTGAAACATATTTTATAAATACAGACCATTATAAAGCCATATAGTGAGATATATTTTACAGGATATAACAAAGTAATTAATTTATTATTCAGTTATAAACTCTTTATCATAATTTTTAGGAAAAGATATAGAGATTACAAGTTTTACGCTTCTAAAATTCGCTATAAAATTACAAGGCGACTTGTGTATTCGTGATCAGAACTACGTAGTACTCAGTTTCTCAAGATTTCTTGGCGCATGAGTAGACCTCTCGCCGGATGAATGGAAATCGCGTGAATGACCGAGGATCGCCCTCGGGTGATCGGGAGAGGCAGAATGAGCGGCGGCGATCCAGTATGCGTGATCGAGAATGATCGAGCGAGTCTCTGAACCGAGCTCTCCCTGCAGATCGCTCGCTGTAGGGGGATTGGTGATGAGGAATAATCCTCTCTTCGTGGTACATACGTACACTCGTTCGAAAGAAGGTGGGGAAGTGAAAAGAAGGAAGGCAGGAGCCACACCGAGAGGGACGAGGAGAAAAAAATAGCCAAGTGGAAAGTGGCAGGCCACCGTTACCGGAGAGCAACCAAAAACGCGCCACCTCGAGGCGTACAATATGCAAACGACGCTTTAAAACGGGATATCTGCTTCTTCGTGCCGTCGTCAATCCGCTGGTATTATCTCGGTTTTACTGTTTTCGTGATGCGCCGCGGCGGCACGTCCGATCGAACGGGCGGTACATTAGGTCTACACATCTGGACTTTGCTAGACGCCAATAAAAGATTTTATAGGACTCGTTTATAACCTTTGACGCTTTGTCAGCTCGTACATAAAGTCTCTTACCTCTAATAGTAATTATTATAGATACATGCGAAGGCAGAGTCTAGGCTCTCCTAGTTCGTTAGAAAAAAATTAATTACATATTCATGTTCTGATATTTATTGTGATACATAAAAAATAAGTATACTTAAATAATAAAAAGAGAACAACACAGATGTATAACTGACCGAGAAATAATATCAGTAGTTTTTGAAGAAAATCTTCCACTCCAAATTCGACAATTCAAAACAGCGTAACATTTTGCTATTTTGAAGGGGATTCCGTTACAAGCAGCCTCGCGTAAACGCCGGCAAAGAGGCGCACCGGAGCCTCAGGGAAGGACCGGGTTGAAGAAATAAGAACGATTCGCGAAGGACGAGATGAAGGGAAGAGCACAGGCGAGGGAGGAGAGAATTGCTCTACATATAAGAGAGCCGTAGCCTAAGGCGTAGACTCGGCTACCGACGTTCCCTCCCGTTCTCCGGTGGAACACAAGACTCGAAGGGGGCTCGGGAGAATCGAGATTCGAAGCGAGAACGAAGGAAGGAGAGATGAAGGAAGATGGAGGAGGGGTACGTCCATCTCATCCATCCTTCTACCTTCTTTCTCTCGTTCTTGCTTCTCCTAATGATAGCGTGCACGTTGCCCCCCTCGATGCACCGCGCCGGCATCAGCAGCACCAGCAACAACAGCAGCAGCAGCAGCAGCAGCAGCATCCAGCTTCGACGATGGAATATATACAGCGGGGTAACACGACGGTCGGTGAAGGCGAACCTAACTACCAGAGCACGCCTCCGCCTCCGTGCACTAAAACATTACCACGCCGGCAGCGTCGAGTGCCGCCGTTCCTTCTTGTAGGGTATCATCCGAGGCACGTATAGAGGGCCCTAAGTGCTACTCCACCGGGGTCCCGAACCACCAGTGCTACCCTTCGGTCGTTCCTCTACTTTCTCTCCCTCTCTACCCCGCCTCTCTCGCCGCTATCGCGAGGGAGAGACGGATAATCGAGCGAGACCCATGATTACCCATTGAGGGTGGAATTCATTATGGCGAAATCTACTGGATATACTCTCCTCTCTCTTCATCTGTCCCTTTGTTCGCCGTGTACCGTCGCGACTATCAACTCCTTTATTAAAATGAATAATTTTAATTTTCGAACTTATATTCACATGTACAGAATAAATTATCGAATATAGAAGACTCGTGGAGTTCTCCGTCGACTCGATGTCCAAGGGAAAGAGGAAGACGGACAATGAAAATGCGGATGTTGGCGTACTTTTGCCGCGTCGTTTTTAAATTGCATTTTTTCTCTTGAATATAAAATTATCCTGTCACATCTCGTTAGCCGTGGCCAAACGGCGATGGAACAGCCTTCGAAGCGGCCGAGTCGAAGCCGAGCGCAGGCCCGAGAGACGTGACCTCGTGGCTGAAACCCCGCAATCTGTCTTCCTTTCTATAAAGTTGAATTTCAATTCTAGCGTGTGTCGACTTATCCGGCGGTAATTGGCGCATTTACCGCCAGACGTTGTCTACGCGCGGAACACGTTCGGGCAATGGACGCGTACCGGAACAAGAAAACGCCCATACGGAACGATATAATCGTATAATTTACACGCCACAACCTCAAATAGTCCCACTGAATATCCGGTATCTAATTTGCGGGCTACCTGGATAATTTTGCATGCGTTCATAATTTAATTCTACACGCTTCTGCAAGCGGACTTGTATGTAACATTTGCGCAATATTTTATATAATTCTTTGCTGTGAAATATCCACCGCAACATTAATCTGCAGCATATGATGACGTGAATTGATGATAGACCTCTTCTATAACGAACTCGATAAACGTGTGCCTATACGGTTGTAATGTAATCTTTAAGTAATCATTTTCAAGCCCTTTTTTTCGCGTATAAAAAGAATTCTGACGCGTGCGGTAGTGAATTATATATACTTTGGTATCCGTTTATCCAATGATAATTCACTGATGTACACGGAAAGAACAAAGTTTTGCTAAAAAAAGTTATCTAAAATTATTTAAAAATTTAGCTGGGTACAGATCTGAAAATAATTTTGTTAGACTATCAAAATAATTATGTATACGACGCTCAAACTGCTTGCTAGAAGATGAAAACTTTTTGCAGTACTGTCCATTGTGTTCGATCGTCTTACATACTAATTATTCCGATGGTCTAACACAATTATTTTCAGATCTTTATCTAGCTAAATTTTTAGATACTTCAACAAAATCGTTCTTTCCACGTAGAGATTTAAATTTATTAGGAAATCACACGTTTTCCTATATGTTAATAATTTCTTTTCAACAACTGTTGAATTTCTTTGAAATTAGAGACTATTACGCGACATAACTGTCGCAGAGTGAGATATAGTATCAATACCATTAGAGCGCCGTACGAAACGCATTGATCCGAAGATTACTGCGGCATCGCGTCGATGTCGAGCGCGAAATTGAAATTCAATTGCACACACGGGTAGCGAGCCTTCGGTCATCCTCACCGCTCGTTCTCCACTCTGGCGAACCTGCCTGGCCTTCCCCACCAACGCGTTTCTCTCTCATTTTTTCGCATCCCTTCTCTCCGGGCGGGGTCGACTTTTGCGTCGCGTTTGAAAGAGAAAAAGAGAGAAAGCGAGAGCAAGCACGCGGTTCGTTCCACGAGCGTTCTCGCCGCGTAACACGACGGTCGTACGTGACAACGATAATCAGCGAGTTAAGTGGGGTTTAATTTCCTTTCGGTGCGGGCGGGTGGAGAGAGACGCAAACGAGAGTGGCGGCTGTGTTACGGAGCGGCGTGGAGGGGAAGGAAGGAGGAAAATGCGTGTATACACCTGCCAAGAAACACGCAGGCTTGTACACAACATAGGCGGATCTTGTGCCGACTCCCGTGGACGGAAAGGGGAAACGTGGGGGAGGGTGGATGGAGAGCGAGAGGAGAGGAGAGGATGGTTGAACGCGGCCTCAACGGGGACACACAAGAACGTCCTGAGCACGCCCGCGCCACCTGTAATTGGGTCCAATTCATCGTGGTTCTCATGCGAGCTCTTTTCTAAGGTCTCGTAAGTCGTGAAGTCGACGTAAGTTGTGAAACGAACAAGGCCTTCGAAGACAACGGTTTGCGATCGAAGACCCTTGGACGCGATAAAAATCGCATTTTTTATGTATTATAAAATTACAAAGCGATGAAAGCCACGGCAATAAAACCATGGCAGGTACATGATAGGAACATGTCTTTATGTACATATAAATTATGACGAGATATTTATTAATACGACGTGATTGCAAATTACAGAATTAATTCGTTTTTCAATTGTAAATCGATTCTTGTACGATGATACGTATAATATTTTATAGCTGTAGAATAAGTATTTCGGTATAGAGCACCTCGCATAACCATAATTAGACTATTAGAATAATTGGACTCAATCATCTTGATTTTCACACGATACACTACCTAAGATCCTGTAAATCAACATGAGCGTGACAGCTTGCGTGAACGGAAAAGGTTCCTGTAACTCGCAAAATTACAACGAATTAAAGGGATCTCTTATGCATTCATTCATGCATAAAAACGTATTCTGAAAGGATTAAATTATGATATAATAACGTAAAAAAATATTCGCAAGTACACTTCTCTCTATAGAGATTATTTCTTCAAGGAATTCTCTCGTGACTTTGTTACTTTTGGTTTTGATCACATATTTTCTACGTTGAATTAATGATGTCTCTTTAAACTTTTCTCTGTCTATAATAATGCAAATACACATTAATTCTTGTAATCGTCTTTAAAAATTACAGATAAAACAGCACGTTACATTATTACGTACCACTGTGAAAATTCCGCGTGATGATTATTAATGAAAATTGTGTTAAAGATTACGTTCTCGAGAAGATTAAAGATCACGTTACGACATGTTCTTCAACACTTCCGCAATCACTTTCGTTCGTTGCGTTTTGCTACATGTTGCTACGCGTGGCATCGACTTTAATCGCCGGTACAACCGTGATTTCCTGGCACTTCTCGTTTCTCCGGATCCGAATGAGAGTTGCTGCACCTACAGGAGTCACGACGCATCTTCGAAGGCAGCTGCCTCGCCTCTTTTACCTTGCCTATACACATCTAAAGTTGATAGAGCGACGGATAAGAACATCGAATGAATTCGAGCAAACGTAAATAGTATCCGTATTTCACAATTATACATACACATTTATTTCAGTTAACGTAATTTTATATTGCAACTATCAATCTGAAATTAATTGTTGAGTGAGGAGAGAGAAGATCGTATTTTTTAAGAAATATGAAGTCTTAAAGTAATTAATAAATAATGAGATTTTTTTAAATAAATAAACTAAAAAGTTATATCTATTTATATATAATTTCCAATTACTTAAAAATAAAAAGAAAGAATTAATCATGGTACTTTAAAAATACAATATAATTTATTAAAAACTATACAAGAAATACATAAACAGATAATATTTTTTGTGGAGAACAAAAATTATATTGTGAAAAATATTATAAAATGTTACATATATTTTATATTATTATATGTATTATATTATATTTATGTTATGAAATTATTTTATATTACTGTTTGTTTATACAGGAAAGTTATTTATTATGTTAATAACCGATTGCAGAATCCTTTGATAATGAGAAGATGATGCTGTCGTGCAAACCTATTAATTTTAATTGCAGATAAGGTCAAACGGTATAGAGCAATTGCATATATCAACACTTATGGTAGCGAAAATGTTGTCGATAGTAAAAATCACAATATTATGTTAATTACATAGCAGATAAGACGTTAATATAGGAAGTGACAGAAATGTAAAATCACGCATTATTATCTAGACAACAATCAAAAAAAGTAACGATCGTGTAGTCACGTTGTGGTTTAGCATTACACAGATAGAACGCAATAAATATAATTATGTCGATATATTTTATTAGCAAAGTTTATTAGTAACTATATTAATAAATATTTTATATAATTCAATGTATATATTATCTATATTATTTTTATGATTGCACTGATTTCGAACAAATTGTGATATTTTTATTGCACTGACATTATATTGTTGTTATAACGGAAAGTTTAAGTAGAAAGTAGATTTTTTGTCTTAACTGAGAAAATGTAATGTCTATTTCCTGGAAAAATATTATCGTAAGGATTTACAACCTTTTAGGTTGGAGATAAAAAAAAGTCATCGTCCGAGAGTCGTTAGTGCTTACTTCTTACTTTTTATTGTTTACGTCGCAATTTATAATCTATTCCGAAAATTGGATGTTCCTTGTCGCTGTGTAGCTCGTCACAGCGGGATATCTACTCGATCGCTTTAAACTATTGAAGATATTTATGATACTACTGTTTTCTTGTAGTTGCACAATGTAGTGTAGATGAAAAGCGAGTGGGTAGCGTAAAAGTGGGTGTTGGTTATACTTTAAGCTGTGAAGCTGTTAATGACACCTACGATGTCTCTTCAATGAAAGCAGTCTCGAACTACTACATTGACTACTTGTATAGATTCGAAAGGTAGAAGATTGCTTCAATCTATCTCGAGAACATCGCAATATTTTATCTTGTGATAGATCTTTAATATGCCGAGAATTTTATTTCAGAAAATATATATTATTTAAAAATGTCTAGCTCGAGATTGCTAAGCAAAAATTGATAGTTCGAAAAGTCGAAAAACACAAACACCGTTTATTGGATTCTTAAAATATACTAGTTTATTACAAGTTTAGTACATTAAGAATTAGATTAGTTTTTTGTCTATAAATTAATTGGAACCGTTTCGACTTGTGTATTAAGTCTTCTTTAGTCTACTTACAAAAAATAATTAAACATTGAAAAGAAAGATACAATATATTAAAAACATGAAGTCATATTATAAGTTAAACACAATACATTTAATATTACAAATGAAATTATATAAAATTGAATATTTAACGTCATCCTATTGTCAAGTGAGGTTTAACTATTTTGTCCAGAAACCTCACTTACAATAGGATGACATTAAAGATTCGTCAATTTTATATAATTTCATTACAGTCGAAACATTTCCGATTAATTTATAGATAAAAAACTAGTTTAATTCTTAATGTGTGTATGTTGTAATAAACTAGTTTATTTTTAAAGATCCACTAAACGTGGCTCGTGTTTTTTAACTACTAATATATATTATTTATTAAATACTTCTACTTTTTTAAACACATTTCTCTTATTTGATATTCTCGGTTGTTAAAGATATCTTTTATTAAGAACATATTAAAAATCCATACCGATTTACTATTAACCTCAGACATCCGATAGTATTATTTTACACTATGACTGTATTTATAAATCCTTTTTTTCTTTCCTTTATTTTCTATTTATTTCTCTTCTGCTTTGCACTATCCTTCTTCTTGCTCCTTTCTCCTTCTCTTCCCGCGCTTGTTTTCTTCCACTTCTTTCTGTCAGTTTTTTTATTTTCATCCTCCTCTTCTTCCATCTTCTTTTCCTTCTCATCCACTTTAAATGTGTTGCATGCGCGTGAACTTAGTATACGCCTCCACCTGCTACTCGAGGATGAATCGACGATATAAAAAGCGAAGGATGAACCTTAACTCGTACCTTCACAGCCATTGAACGATTCTCTCTTTAACCGCGTCCAGAAATTGCCTGCTTCGTGCAGTTAGTAGAAATATAAGATTTGCTATTTCTAAATCACTCCATCGTCCTATATGATTTCGTCTTCTATGTATTAATTTCCAACAACTACAGAAAGAGAAAAAGTAAAGATATAGATTTCATTTCTAACCGCCTAACTATTGTAATTAGATTCCTACAGTATACATCCTACGTGTTAATTTTGTGTTATACGAAAGAGGCAATCTTTTGGAAGTGTCTATTAATTTAGATGGTTACATGATTCTATACTTATAAGTAACTAACTTAAGACTGGTTAGTTTTCACTCTTACGATCCCATTGATATGATGCTGTTGTGTGGACGCAACAGCAAGTCCCAGCAACATTGGACTCCTCGAACGAGAAAGTTACGCGACTGGGCGGGCAGTAAAACGCGCGAATCGCTGTTCCCAAGGCGCAAAAAATCGCATCGTAACGGTTAAAGGCCGTTAAGGTCCTGATCCTTGTTTGTTCGAGGTGGCGATTTCGCCGCGATTATTTTTCACTTCACCGGCCACTCGTGCTCGACGACGAATACTTTTGGGGCCAGAGAGTCCTACGGCACCGTGCTACCGAGTCCGGTATCAGGATGCGTAATCAGTTGGCATTCTCCGGGAATGGCGGGAGAGGAACTTATGGCAACGTCTTGTAATGACATTAGTAAAACGGGACGAGTCCGTAATTCATCGGTACGTACCGGAGATTCCATAGATGAACCGTTGATACGCTTTTATTAATGCAATGTTGCTTCTTAGGATAGTGTGGGATTTGTTTTCGTCGATTGAGTTCGAAAATTCTCCCGAATTTAAATTTTTTATCGAAAAAAATTTTTGATTACGTTGACTAGATATATTTTAAGATTAAACAGATATGTTTTATGATTCAATAGACATAACTTATTATTATTATTTACATTAAAAAAAGTCCATCTATTTATTAGACGTATACTCTCTTTTTCCCGTTTTTAATTAATTTTGTAAAGCGTTTTTTTTTTTTGCAATGCAATATCCTTATTTTATATCCTTATTTTGATAAAAAGTTGAACGTTTGGATAAGTTTATCTTATTTAACATCTTGCATGAATTTACTCTCCTATTATGAGAAAATGATGTTAAGCGAGCTGTCCTCTTTCAGTAACAACTTTGTTAAGAAATGAGAAGTCGCAAAGCCGATAAGGTCTCTCTTTGGAGTAATCGCCGGTAAGAATCGGCATGAGACATCGGTACACCGCTGTCGGGTTAACTTCTTATTCCAGTGTGTGGCAGCGGTTCTTATCTCATGATGCGCTCTTTTGATGCTGCCTCGTTTCGGCCTTTCTTTTTCTCTTGCGGATTATCACACGCCTCATGCTTCAAGGTATGCGCTGTCAACGGTTGACGATAAGGAAACTTTAAATGGCCATCTTTAACCTGTTGCAATATTCTTATATGCCTAGATAATATCTACATACTAATTAACATAAATAAACATCGTGCCACAGAAAATAAAGCTCGGTAAATCGAAAATGTTTAGGTTTTACATCGATATCACCGGTAACTTTTAATAATTTTATAATTATACAGATATTATATTGTCATTGTGTAAAAAAGGGGGAACCGTTATTGTCATTTTTCTCAATCAAAAAGAATTCTTTTTTAAGCGGGTCATTTGAAGGATGTCCTTTTATACTCAGGTATTCTGTGACATCCACGTACCCATTCATATACTCTTGCAAGGCGCGTATCTTTGAATCAAAGTTACCCACGTTCGTCTTTGGCGAAGGGAGATCAAAGGCATGCGCGAGTCCGTAAAGCGGACGCGGGTTCGCCACCCGCGTGTAAGAAATAATAATAATTAAATGCGCTTAATTACCGGCGAGTTGCCGCGAAGGATTCGGACGGGCGATAACTCAACGCCGGGCGCTTGCCTGCGAGAGAATGGCCGACGAGAAGCATTTGGTAGGATATTGCGCGTTGTGTTGCAAGCATACGCAGTTCATTAGGGTGGATCCTTTTCGACTGGCAAAGCAACGGCGGCCCAACAGGGAGCGCGAAGAGACGAGGGGCAAGCGCGTGCGAAGGGCAAAGATAGCTGCAGAAGCACGAAGCAGTTAATATTGTCTCCTGGGGGCATATTTTACGGCAGATACAATCTTCAGGATGCCTCGCTAAAAGCTACACGTGTTTATCAGCGTAAGTCTGCCCCTCTTCACCCCCGTTCCGCCGACCTCCCTTTCGTTTTCGCGACCTCCCTTTCGTATCCCGCCGAATCTGCCTCTTCCGTCTCATCTAACCGTAGGGCCTCTTTCTCTTTAACGGCTCCCGAGCCCTTCGATGCTGTAATTTCTTTCGGGGTAATTTCTACCGTCGTTTTCATTCGCTCCGGCCTTCATCATTTCCGGATTTATTTGTGCCTCAGGGAAGAATGACATCTGTCATAGTGAGATATTTGTGTATCGTTGAGTTCAACGCTGACAATGCTTGAAAAGTTCACAAAAAAGGAATCTTACTTTTTTCTTTTAAGAAAGTTTGTTAAATAAAAATCTGGATTTAGGAATATTACATCGACAAAAATATAATTTAAATAAAAAAAAACACAACAAAAAGGTATTGGCATTAGTACGCGAGTATATATGATTTCCGTGTTCGTAACTGCGAGATTTCGCTATGCTGCACCTCTCTGATCTTCCTTGCGTGCTCGTGTCACGTTCAATGTTTGTACGCGTGGGATGAGTACGCGAGTACACCTGGTATATAACGAAGGTCGTTCGTACACTAGCTTGTCTACCGGCTGATGATACCTCCGTCGAATGATGCGCACCTACCTGCTTCTCATACGCCGAATACCATTCCCGATGCCCCTGAGGCGTCGTAGCCAAGATCAGGCCCCGGTAGCCGCGCGCTTCTGATATATTATTTTCTCTCGCTCTCTCTTTCTTGAGTACCTGTCCTCCCGGTCGGTAGTACTTATCGAATTTTGCAATATTAATTATTCCCAATTTTCTTATTTAATTCGTACGCGAACCGTACCATCAGTGTGGCGAATAACGCCCTGAGCTAAAAATTTCAACTGCCATAACACTAATTTATTATTCTTGTTGTCCTTTAAGTATAATCACGAAAGCGTAATTATTCGCGTCGTAATTTCTCGTCTAATTATTTCGTAAAAGTGCACGTATTGAGGACATCAAATGAAGGAATTTATAAGATTGTATTTACGTCCTATCATTTATCATATACTGTTGTATTCTTAATCGTGCGATTTTACATTACATAGCGTTAAAACTTTATAAGTTCTTAATTATTATTTGAATAAATAAGAAGAGTAATAATTTTCAAGATTTTAACCAAAACAGTGACGTGTTCACGTATATCTTTATATGTATAATAAATAATAAATCTATGTATATGAAGATGCCTTTCCGAGTCAAACACTAGTAGTTCGTGTGTAAATGAATTTATTCGATAATTTCGTTACCAAACGTTTCGATCCTCGCTTCGGATCCTTATCAATGTATAAAATTCGACAATATATTATTGACTGCAGCTATCTTCCCGGAACGATGATAATATTGAGATTAGAAAATACGAAGTTATCGTGTGAAAAGTAGATGTGTTCCGTCTTCTCACACGATAACTTCGTATTTTCTAATCTTAACATTATCATCTTTATGGGAAGATCAATGATATGTTGTCGAATTTTATACATTGATAAGAATCCGAAGCGAGGATCGAAATACGTTGGATAACGAAATTATCGAACAAATTCATTTATACACGAACTACCAGTGTTTGACTCGGAAAGGCATCTTCATATACCTACATAGATTTATTCAACTGAGAGTCGAAATTTTAGTCCTACATTGAATCTCTTTCAACCTCAATTAAACCTTATAAACCTATTTTGATACTTGAACAATCAAATAGGACCTCTTTTAATATTACTTAATCAACAGCTTCTATTTAGAAAACTTCTTTTGAACCTAAAAGTAGGAAATTTTTCGATAACTGCCATTTACAGGCTCAATGTAGAAGCTCAATTTATTATATTAGAACCTATTATAAATCTCTAGAGCCTACATACGTCCTAATTATACATCTTTAGAGTCTACGTACGTCCTATATAGATGATATAATTATAATTATATCATCTATATATAAATAATAAATATCGTAGAAAGACAGTTTTCTCTGAGTGCAAAAGGTAAGCATCAAATATGTCTCTTTGTCCTGATTACGCAAGATAGAAGGCCGGTCTTGGTTGCGATTTCTATATTTTTCGAGCGAGTAATAGATTCATATGACAACCCTTCTTATGTAGTCCACTTTTCCTTCCGTTTGACCTGAATGATGTTATTTATGATCCCGGTTAATCGAGAACTATATCGAATACAGCGCAAATAGCGTATTTTCATTGCGCATATAACTCACGGGAGAAATCGCCACCTGCTTCATGTACCGCACTATACGTCGCTATTGCGTTTAATAACTTTTACAGAGTACACCCGACATTTCGCCGTCGTGAACGGCGTCTGTAAAGCGGTACAATAATAGCAATACTAATTAATAAATCGATTATTGTACTAAATAATAGTTCACGCACGGTGACGCTGAAAAAGAGAAATAATAATCACGCGCGCGTCCGGTGTAAAGAAAAAATGATATTATGCAGGTAACAATCTTTTTTACAACACACTCTGACGCCGTGCTCGGAGCCTGTTTACTTGAGTGGCGAATCAATCATGTCGTTATTGTGTTATCTTTCCGCACGGCGATCACGTATCGTGCGTGCAAAAGGTACGAGACAGTGATCTCGATAACGAAGCAGAGGCGACAATTTTCGCACCGATTTTTTTATCGCGTAGAATTATATATACATAATGACGTAAAAAAATATTACTTTTTCAACGATGTTCTGTCTGATAAATCGACAGTATTTATTCTTTTTATTTACCTTATTAATGCAAAATGTGCATTCAAAAGTGGTTAGGGATCTCAACATGGCGATAACCATTACGTTTATTTGGTCTCTCCGTTATTGAAGTGTTTGTGAGTTTTCGGCATTCTCTAATGTTATTACAATGGCGAGGAAATAAAATTAAAGATCGCACGCGATCAATGCCAAATGAACGAAGAAGCGGGCAATGAAGAGTGAATATTTGCATATTCAACACCCAGTCGTGTTACGACAATAAAATGCCACTAAACACATGTTCCGCGGTACGATACGGCCTGTCCCTTAACGCTCCGGTACCATCGGAACATTCTTTCGGTACAGGTCGTGTTTCTTTCGCGAACAGGTAACACACGCCACCGACCATAATCGCAAATTACCCGGGTACCCCGAGTGTGCGTATTATACATACGTTCTCGCGATTACACGTTTCTTCGTTTACTCGACACGGAAGTGTCACAAATTGACTCGCTCGAAAGGTCTCGCGTGAAAGTCCTAGTTTGATAGCGAAATGACGGAAGGATGGATATGCGAAAGTTTCTGACTATCTACATACAAGGCGAGCGACGGTACCTTTTACCGCAATCTATGATCACGAGTTTGTTTAGCATCACTACTCGTTAACACGTTGATTACTATGATGATTATCCATGATCAGTATTTGATTTTTCAGTGTCCTGATAACCGACGTTCTGATGATCACTGATACATAATCGATGTTAACAACAAATTCTTTAAATATTTATAATTACATTTATAATTACTTTTATAATTTTTATAAGTACTTATTATATTTTTTAAATACTTATATAAAAAACTTAATATCATTTAATATAAAAATTTAAATGATATAATCTGGATAACGATGTAAGACATAAATTTCATAATTCAATATCCTGAGAATATATATTCCTACCTATGAGAATATATAGTTTCATTTAATTAAACACCGCAGAGTATTTTTATATTTTATATTATTATGTAAATATATTATTTTATATCATAATAACAAAAATTCCACTGGTCTACATTGTAAGACACATTCCCTGAATAGATGTATTGAAGATGTATTACAGAATGAAAAAATTATAAACTTTTCTACACTGAGAGAAAAATGTTTTGTATTTGTAACTATAATTATATATTACTATAATTATGATTATTAGTGCTATAATAATAATAACAGTAACTATGTATATAGTTCTAGTAACAAATGTATATAGTAGGCAGCCTAAAATGACTGTAATTACAGTTGTTATAACCCCTTAAAATAATTGAAATTACCATAAAAATGATTCAAGTGACTATAATTTTATAGTTATATTTTGGAACAATTATATTTTATAGCAGTAATAATTATAATTATAATAATATATAATTATAATTACAAATACCAAACATTTTTCTCTTAATGTATAGGTATATATTATATTTGAATGACGAAAAGGTTGATGGCGATTTAGAACCTGGATAAAAAAATATTTCAATACAAGAATAAACATATATTTTTGAAATATAATAAGACAAAATGAGAAAATTTTCATTAAAACTATAAAATTATATTGTTAAACATAAATATTGACTTTATTGAACTGTTTTATATGTACACGTACATAATTCCTCTTTATATGGAAAGTATAAATTTCTAATTATAGTTACTTTTTGCAAAGACTATACACTATGTATACACTGATACATTTTTAATGTTCTACCTAACTAAAGCTCTCTAATATTCTCTCTGTTATTGACGCCTTATATATAAATTGAATTAATGCTTGAAATATTGACTTGAAAATGACTAATGACTAACGATTCATTATCGTCCCTCGCTCGGTGAACCGCACAAAGGACGCGGACCGCGCCGTACCGATAGCAGGCCCCGCGAGCAAATCGCAATTCGCGCCAGCTATGCTCGCGCTCACCTAGCGTGCGTGGGCGCGAGCGATTGTCTGGCGTGTCTCTTTTTTGCGCCTAGATCGCTCGCGGCAAAAATGAAAATAGCTCGGCTCTACGCTCGCGGCTAAGTCTTACCAGCTCGCGGGCCGTGTACGTTTCCTACCTACGTGGGCCTGTCCGCGCGAAAGGGCGGACAGCCGCGTGCACGGAGGCTGCTTGTATGCGTGCGAAAGTGTGTACGTCAAACCGCGCCGCTTAATTCTACCACCGATTTACGCACTGATTTACGCACTGCCGCCATGTTAATCACAACGCGCGCATACAGGTACACCCTGACGGTTTTATGCGTCACCGGTTTTGTTCCGCGTCAAATGTCATGCAGAGACACCGGCCGCTCAATACACTCGGAGGTGTCGTAATTTCAATTAAAAACAGAACGAAACGCGTAAAAAGTCTTCTTGGCGCGAGATCGATAAGCATGATCGGCATATCAGCTGTCAGTCTGAACAGGTGATCACGAAGTCATTTCAATTTTCTTAAAGCTACTGTTGCTTATGTGTCTATCTTGCTGCGATCTTCCGAGAAAATACAACTTAATTTATACGAATTACAAATGTTTTTGTTGATAAAAACGCACCTGCTACCTTAAAGTGTATTTCAAGGAAATTAATTTAAAATGGTTTTTTAAGAGAGCTTAATTTAGCCACAAATATTGTCATGTTTTTTCGGAGGAACGAGATATCGCAACTCGAGACGGCAAATAATAGATTTTGCCGCACCTTACTGTACTGTACATATCGAGATTATGTATATTGTCACGCTGATTGGCGTCGCGTAGTTACGTAGAGTTTATACGTTTCTCACATAATAGACATGACATGACCGATGTCAAAGAGAGCCGATAGTCGACTCCCTTTACAGCAAAATGCTGCCGGCACACGCGTGGCACGGATTCAGCGGGGAAACCAGGCCTCAGGCATCGGTATCTTTTGAAACCGGTCTCCGCGAGAGGTCCGGAATGACACCTACGCCTTTACGCGCGGCTGGCGAAATCGATTGAGGCGCGACGAATTTCGTTGACATACCGATTTCCATGACCAATCGGCACGAGCGGCGAATTTCTCAATAGGCGTACAACAATTTAAATGCGCTCGATAAGGAACAAGTAAACCGGTAAAAATCTATCGAGGAAATACAGATCACTTGATTATTATTTAAAAAGTAAATCAAAGGACTATGCCCAGTTTTATAGGGGAATTTGGGCCCCGGAATGAACAACTTTGAGACATGCCTAAAATTTTAAGGTATCGAAAGAGAATAAAAAATTCCAGGCCCAATTTTATAGAAGAGATTTCCTGAGTGCTAGAACTATCCAAAGTTCGTTATTATGATCATGTACTACTAGTCTTATTCAATTTCTCTGCGTCTAAGTCACTTCCCCGCAATGATAGCGGTAACGGATTGTACCAAAGACATTGAAGTATAATAATATCTAATATGTATTTGATACAGTTCATTAATCCGGCTAAGTCCCTGGTTGCGATTCATGCCGTCATGTCACAGAAATTCGGATTTGCTTGTAATGACGGCGATGACACGGAGAGGATTTTCTTTTAAAATTTACCCTGAAAATATGGTGATTGTATTCTACAATACAATATTTTAAAGATTTTTACCATGCACTTCAGTAAAATTGATCAAACTTATTTTATACTTTATTGTAGTTTTATTAATGAATGAGAGAGATTTATATTAAAATTCTTCGAAATACAATGTTGTTCCACGCCTGTCATATTTTCAGGGTAAATTCTAAGAAAAAATTCTTTCCGTGTAGAGTTCGCCCTGGAGAGAAAGATGGACAAGCGGCGAATGTATTAATCAGGATAAACCAGCCTTTGGTACGGGGTCACCTTGAAGCAACTACTGATTGCGATGAGATCCACTGTGGGCAATGTGGAAAATATTTAAAAAAACCGGTCGCGTAAACATTTGTTGGCTGGGGAAGTGCTAGATTTCTTGGAACAAGAGCCTAATAGTTCCACAAGAGCCCTACTCAACACATTTAAATATATATGTCATGCCTGTTGGTGCCATTATGAAAGAAAATGTACTGAAACGAGAGATGGCAACGTTACAGTTAAAAATACTGAAGCAGCCTCTTTGTCAAATCAATTAAAACCTTTTGTTTCATACTTTGAATGTCCCTCTCCTCTCTTTATCGATTAATATATATCACTTATAACTATTTATTTGGGGTCTAAATAGATTTTAGTTATCTTCGTCAAGGTTGGACATATTCCAGATACTAGATGATTCGAGAAATCGAATAAAACCAGTCCTACATGGTACACAATACATGGTCATAATAACTAACTTTGAATAGCTGTAACACTGAAGGGACTCGTTTTACAAAGTTGTGGACATGGAATTTTTTAATCCTTTTTTTATGCTCTACAATCCTAGCTAGGTCTCAATGCTCAGCCGGGGCCCAAACTGGGCATAGTCCTTTTTTGGTATAAATTTAGGATTATTTGATTATCTATATTAAAATAATTCCTTTAAAAAATATATAGTGCAGAATTATCGTAGACTGGATCGGATTAAATTTCGAGATAATTCAGTTCTCGCGATTACGGTTTATAACGCTTCATCAACTTCAAACAGGATTCACCTTGGGTGTCGAGAGATGAGACGAGATTTTCAATGTATATAACTTTTGTCCGAAAGCTTAATTACTTTGTCACGTATCCGAGTGCAGTGTAAGTCTTATCTCGCGATCACGGGGCCGAGACTAAAGGATGAAGAGTTGAAGACTGCGTTTCGTGGGAATCGATTCAACGCGATACGATCGCCGTCGTTGTTAATTCCTATCAGGCATCGCGAGTGTGATACTAATCCGGCAGTCGGCCCGATCTCCCGAGGAGAAAGACACGGTCCGCGTCTTTGGCCCCGTATGCGTTTTCTTATTTCGAATGAAGCGCAAAAGTGTCTTAATCTGACTGAAGAATAGGTGCCGTGACGGCTCCTTCGTTTGGTTGCACTCAAAGAAGGTAACCGATACTCGCCCGCATACGATCGGTAAATCCTCGACTCGATGTCGACTCCTCCTCATCTCGCCATCCATGTCTGTAACCGATCTGTTGCTGTCATCACTGGTCTCGCATCGGTTCGGTTCAACAAAAATAGGTATGTAACAAAATGTTATCGGATAAAAATGAAGGAAGCTTACTTTCTAAAAAATTATTTGCTCTTTTAAGAAGAACGACAACTTCTGTTATACGAACATATATTAATATCTAGAAACTAACACAAGTAATAATGATTCGAAATAGTCTCTAATGTTCTTATACTGAACCAAAATTGTACGTAAATGCAATAAAATATTCATTGAATTAATGAAAATTGGTCTAATGAATTCTCATAATGATTTAGATTATAAACTATTACTAGAATTCATTACAAGAATGAATATGTAGTATATAAATGAATCCAATTATTGTATCAATGAATTAACTACATTAAGTCGGACATTTATTAATGATCATTTATTGGACCTAAAATAACCAAAATTTTTTTCAGTATAGATTTACGAGTTAAAAATTACATAATTATGTTAATTGATTATTTATTCCGTCTTAGAACACAAGGCCTTATTGAATTCTCTTTAGAACACAAGGATTTTTTGAGTGCTTGCAATTTGTAATATGCACGAAAAAAATAATTTTGCTAAAGTATTTAAAAATTTAAGTAGATAGAGATGTGAAAGTAATTTTGTTATATCATCAAAGTAACTACGTGGAAAACATGATAAGTAATGCTGCAAAAAGTTTTGACATTTTAGCTTGAACGTTTTACATAATGATTTTGACAATTCAACAAAATTATTTTCAAATTTGTATCTAAATAAATTTTTAGGTACTTCAGCAAAACGTTCCTTCCGTGTAAAGATAAATGCTTTACGCGCCTTTCGCACATTATCATAAGAATCACATTTATGTATTCTCGTGCATTATCGTAAAAGATACGCGTGGGAAGGCGTAAAGAATAGCGATAAGCCCAGCTTGGCGCGGTTCAATTGAAACGCGGTAGGTGCTGCTACACAGGGGCCATTGTGCGTCCTCATAATATATGCGATTCAAATGAAATCGTACGAATGTAGTAAGTTGGAAGAAGCAAATAGTGCTGATTTTTTTTCTACATTCAGACGCTACGATAGCTGCTTTCTCTCGTTTTCTTCCTATTCCTCTTCTTTCTTCGAGTTTGTGGCAGTTACGAAGTATTGTGCCATTTACGAGCATGCAGGCGCCTTCTCTTTGTCCCATTCAACTCGCATTATCTAGATTGAAGTTCATGAATTTTAGGAGGGATTCTTCCCGGTATATATATATTAGAGAAAATTTCAGGACACCATCTGAACGGTCAAGTCAGCTGTCCACTAAATCGCTACGATATTTTTAACGTCGCCGACTGTTGGATCGAGCGACGTCTCTCGGTTGAACTCTGGCTACGCCAGAGACTGCAACTTTTCACCTCCGCCTTAAACGGGATAATTAACCGTCTCTGCTCGCTTAACGGTAAAGCACGATATTTCAGGCTGGAGCGCGACGGCGATATACCGGGCACCGTCATATATTGTATCCAAAGGCAGAGTGCAACCTCTCTCGCGCGCGTAAACCGCCCCTACGTTCTGCCCGCGCATTACGCACCTTGTAATTTCGTCCAATTAAAAGCGGTCGATAGTGATAGTCGAGAGGATGCAGCGTTCGACCCTGCAGAAAAACCGTGAGCGCATTCCTATTAACGCCGATAATTGCACCATGTACTGCGCGACGCTGGAAGAAAAATTGTCTACGGTTTTTATATCGATACGAAAGGATTATTGTGTATCGTAATTTCGACGATACAATATTCACTTCAGGTGCAACGAGAATTTTTTCGAGAATCGAAGGCAACCCGCAGGATTCGTCTTCCCTATCTGTAGGATCTACGTCACGTGCGGCCAATAAAAAAAAAAGTATAACGATAGTAGACGTTAAACGAGCATCTTGATTTCATGATGGTATATATGGAATTTAAATGAACGTCGTAAATTATTATAAATAGGGATCGCGAGAGTGATTCCTAGTCTGACAACAAAGTTGCAACGGAAATTACCCGCCCAATGCGTGTAAGGCTACGCACCGCGGCGCACCTGCTCTCCTTGCACGCATCGCCGCAGTCGCGTATGATAAGGGGAATCCAATTTAAAAGACACTCTTGTAATTTTATACGGACCGAACAAACAATAAAATTCATTTTCTCAGAAGCATGGCCACGCGCGCCCTATAGTTAGCCAGATGAAATCATCAATTTTGAAAGTTATATGATAATTTTAATCGGATCCAGGTTCATTGACGTTCCTCGTAGTAATAATAATAATAATAATGTAGCGAATAACGAGATAATAACGAGCGGCGATACTATATCGGACATAATACTCACGTTAGTATTCATACGAATTCTCCTTATTAATAATTCCTACATTAAACAAAGATCTGTCGCGTGCCAGCCATACATTTTCGTATTATGTACTTTTATAGTACAAACATGTACATTATCATGTTTTATTAAAGAGCAACGAGGGGACAAATGCAGAAATAACAAAAACGCAGTGAGAAGACAACAGCAGAACTTAATTTATTGGCATCGACTCAAGGGTTTAAGTTTTACAGTACGGACGTAAATGAATTGCGTTGTAAGAATAATCGACTGCACTCGTACTCATAAATACTCGTATATCTGGAGTCTGTGCCATTAAAAGTCCATGCAAACAGATGTATATTTGCGACGCAAATTAAGTGATAAAACGTAAAACGATAGATTTGTCCTGGACGCAATTAACATGTCTCCTACGTTTCGTATCTCGCGAAGCAAGAGGAAGGACTCAAAGCGAGTTCATGCTCACGTCGGCCTTTAGTGCTCATTAATAACACGATTATTAGGCGCGGCGCCAACGACTTAACGCTATTCGGATCTTAACCCAATTGGCATCGGACAATTGGCCGCGCCACGGATCGTTTTACCTTCCAATAAGATTTATCTTCTTTCTTGCGATGACCGCGTGGCAATGCCACCCATAATTCTCCTGCTCTGTTTTCGTTTGCGTAGCTCGAATAAATTTTTACTTGTCACCGATAACCTCGGCGCCTACGCGTCCATCGAAATACGAGAATAATACACCCGGAGAAGAATACTCGAGGATAGACTCGAGAAGAGATTTGCGAAAAGTTTCTTTTGCTAAGTAATTTGATTGCCATTCGTCATTGCTTTGAGCTCTTTTTTATATAATTTCCATTTTTACGATCAAATGTCTCTCCAATAGCTTTTAAAAATCTTCTATTCAAACTTAACACAACTTAAACGTATTGAAAATTTGAATATTACTACTCCCTAACTTAAAAGTAATGATAAAAGAAATAGAACGGCTCGAGGAAATAGGCGCTGTTCAAGGTGTGCTAGTTATTAAAAAAAAATCTCTTAATATACAGATTAAATTTATTGAAGAGACCGCAGAACAAACAAAAATCGTTAGACTATACGGAGATAATTTTATATTTAAAATTATTATAATGGGGTAGTAGCTACAGACATCATGTAAATTATAAGTTTAAATACTATAGCTATTTTTTTTAAAACAATAATGCAATGTTAATAATTTTTACACTTTTTCATAGTAAAAATTTTTTGTTACAAAATCACAATTTGTTGAATAAAAGTTAGTATTGTAAAGATAAGTAAAAAATATATACCTAGCAAATTTTGTTTGCGTACCATAGTAAAAATTAACAGTTTTCATGTTAGAATATGGCTTAAGCACTGGTTTAACAAAATAATTACTTTATTTATAATAATTATGTGATAAAAATTAGTATTACCATAGTAAAAGTTATGTCGGAATCATGTTGTGACGGTTCATCGGAAATATTAGACATAATAAAGTGTAATTTAAAATTGTGTGTATTAAAATTTAATATAAAATTTTCTCCGTGTATAACAATCTCGTACGTTTCGATTAGTCTTCTAACCTTCTTCAGCGATAATAGACGCAAAAATTACATACAGGGTAGTGCCAAGTTAAAAAGCTAAAAGTTAAGTTAAAAAGTTGAAAAGTTAAATAATTTTAACTTAACTTAGTTTCATTTTAGACTCTTAACTTTTTAACTTTATTTAGTTACATTTTATCGATAACTATTAACTTTTTATTTAAATTTGTTGAAGTTAAGTCTCAGACTCAAACATATACTTCATTTAGAACATACTCTATATTTTACTTAAAAGTTTTGTTTGTATACATTATTTACATTATGTATTGATTTCAATCTAGCAAAAACCGTATATTTTAATGTATCTAGTTTTTGATAGGTAGAAATCAATATATATATAACAGTACATATATAAACAAAAAGTTTAAATAAAATATAAAGTATATTCTAAATGAAGTATATGTTTGTCATTTCCGTTATTTGTAAGACTCTGAAATCATAAAATAGAAAAAAATTTAACTTTTAATTTTTCAATTACTTTTTTTTATTAACTTAACTTTTAATTCAATTAATTTCATTATACATTAACTTGTATCTTAACTAAGTTAAATTTTCAAGGTTGTTAACTCTAACTTAACTTAGTTAAAAGAAAAAAGTAACTTACCCAACCCTGATTACATACTTGGTTGCTCGTTGTCTACACACACAAAATTGAAAGTAACTAGCATGAGAGAGCATGAGTATTCTCGACAGAAAACTCATTTTGGTTTTCCTGAAGACCGCAAAAAAATTAAAATTGCATCTTTCAATTTTGTATGCGTAGACAACGAGCAACCAAGTGTGTAATTTTTGCGTCTATTATCGCTGAAGAAGGTTAGAAGATTAACTGAAATATATGAGATTATTATAGTCCAACGATTTTTGTTTGTTCTGCGATCTCTTCAATAAATTTAATCTGTATATATTGAGAGATTTTTCTTGAACAACTAGCGCATCTTGACAACAACGCCTATTCCCACGAGCCCTTTTATTTCTTTTATTATTACTTAAACGTGTATCGGTTGTTCGTTGTTTTATTAATCAATTATCTTTTCTCTTAAACATACGATACCTTTTATGTTCGAGGTAGGAGGTGGCACAGGCGAAAGTAACATTCCGGAAAAGAGCTCGCTTGCTCGCGCGGTACATTCGCGTAGGTGGAAGGTCGAAACAGGATTCACGGATCAATGTGTTTTTGCGGTGGAGGCGAAAGGCAGGACATGCAGTTGACAAGTCGCTCTTGGGAACTTTCGTTGAACGTAATCGGAACGCAGCCAATCGCTGGCCGGCTCGTCATCAACGGGCGAAAGTATTCTTATCAAAACATAACAATCATCTGAAATCAAGAGGTGGCACGGTGCGATTATGTCGGCGAACACGGATTGCAGTTGATAGTAGAACGTCTCGAGGAAAGAAAATCGGGACGAGTGATTTGCCAAGGAACAGAAGAGAAAGGATACCGGTATAGTCGCGGAAGCGAGCAGCGTCCGCTCGAGATCGATATCGATCTTCGCGAATTAAATCTCGATGTGTGCCGGCGCGCTTCCGGTTACCGAAGATTCGATCGCAAAATTGCAATCGCCAACAGCTATCCTCTCGCTATCCTGTCGATACGAGCCATATCTTTTTTTTCACGCGTGATTTCTAATAAGATTAAGGAGCCGGTTGTGTGCGCAAGCCGGCAATGTAACAAATAGATCGTAGCGTTTGCAATAATATAATGATCGCAACTAGGCCGCGACCTAGGCGTGTAAGTCGTTTTGAAATATCGAATAGCCAGATAATTGCAGCGACAGGTGGTGTTGGATTGAGATCAGAACTTTTATCAATGAAATTTGCAAGCGGACGTTTAATTCCCGGCTCGAGCAGCCCGCATTGACGTATTATCGAGCGAATAACAGTTACCAGTTCTGTCTGCGGCCTCTTTCTTATTCTTGATAATAGAATACAAGAAATGTGGTTTTTCTAGTCCCTTAAACGACATATTTTTCTGAAATTTTTTTAATTCTCTCTATCTCTCTCTCTCTCTCTCTCATTTTTTTTATTATTCTTAGTTCTTATTCGCAGTTCTTGTTATCCTGTACATTCTTAAAGGGCTTGTCTTAGAATGTTAATAAACGCTGTATCTATCTTCTCTCTCTTTTCCTCCTCCCTTCTCTCTTTCCGTCCCCTCCTCTCTCTCCCTCTCTTTTTCAGTTTCTTATTGTCCTTTCAGTCTTTCTGCATCTGCATTAAGTCTATAATCTCCGATTATATAAGGATTAATGTCAGTATCGATTAATAAACACACCAGTAGAGACATATTAAGACAGTAAAAATCGCAGCGACCTGTTCTGCAGTTGTCACTTTGTTTCCGGTATACCAGGTATCATACGTTTATTAAGATTTCGCAGTGGACTCGACCACATACACGTTTCCAGTCACGTATCGTTCGTCTAATAATCAGCCGATCGAGCTACGAATCGTACGCAACGCGCCGCTTGCACTATCACAAACGCGACGTTTGCGATTTGCATACAATGGCACGATCTGACGCAGCGTTTCACGCGTTTTCGACGCTGTCCTCTTAGACGCTGTCCTCTTAGACACTGTCCTCTTAGACGCTGTCCTCTTAGACGCTGTCCTCTTAGACGTTGCGTATCGCTGATTAACTTCCTGAAGCTGGTGACATTTATTACACAAACTCCATGCATAAGCCAGCGTCTAATAGCTTCCATTATATATCCTCCACGAACATGTCTAAATTATTATGAAAATATCGCGTAATAAACGCATGAAAATTGCACATTTATAAATAAAAGAGACATATGACTATCATAACATCTCTTAGGAAAAGTTTTCCATTTTATTTGAGCATAAGACTCATAAATTTTGAAAGATAAAGATTAATAAAAATGTAAATTAATTAATATGCTGTAAATGAATAGATTCTTTGATATAAGTGAAAAATGTATAAAAAAATAAAACGTGGTGCTTTTGTTCGAAGGTCAGCTGCCGATAGTTATATAGATGGTTATCGGAATTATGGCAGATCCCAAATTGGGTGTTATATACGCATTATAAATTGGTCGGGGTATACTTTTTTCAGGATCGAGCCAACGAATCATCCGCATTAGTGGTGCGTTCTGACGAAGTTCACGTTTGGAGGACCGTTACGCGAAGAAACAGCTATAAATCTGTTGGACCGACACTGATTGCATCCATAAATCGATCGACTTATTAAATCAATTAAATCGATTTATTAATTTTGACGCAGAAATCACGCGGGACCGGTTGCCATCTCTCCAGGGTGATTGATTTATCGGCCTTAATCAATTTCCATGCCGAAAGTTTCGCATGAATAAGTAATTCTTGCTGCGTGGTCCTCGGCTATTAGCAAGTCGTTCAAATATGGGTATTATCCGGATGACTTTCGGCGTCGTGACGCAGCGTGCTCCATTTTTCAAAATGACCAAAGTTTCTCGAGAAGAGAAAGAATCGTTATATTAACCCTTATGAAGAGGCACGTTCTTGTAATGAGTACCGCGAAAACTGGTATAAAAGATAAATGAGACAAATTTAAAAAGCAGTTTAAAGATTCGCTGCAACAGAAGCCGCAAAGAGACTTTGTCATGCTTTTAAGCAGTATCCATTACAGATAATGGAGCAATGTGAAATATACGTCGATGTCCCACGTCAGTAAATATATTATTAATCATTCCTGCATTAAAAAATTTTTTTACAAACATCCTATTTTCCCCTTTGATGGATTTCATAATGTTGATAGGTAGTTTAGAACTAATGATTACCCTTCGATTTTATCTGCCCGTGACGCTCGTTGTTTAGACACGTTATATTTATACGACGATCTTAGTCACGACGATCCGTTATCGTCACGAGATAGCAATATTGTGTAATACACGGTATCGATCGTTCCTGTCTGTTGCTACTGGAAGATCAGCAATACGTGTCGATGACTATCTGAATGACACTCGACTGTCTTCGAGTGCTCCAATTTGTTTACCAACGCGCACGAGTATTACCTTGATAGACCTCCTGTTGAGATCGACCATTTTAAGTAGCATTCAAAACTTTTAAATCGTATTGAAATTATGATCAGAATAGAGATTCGTGTTCGATGTTTTTTTTTAATGTCTTGTAAGTGAAATCTCAAAATTAGGTTTTGAGGGATTGATATCTAATCTCTTCCAAGTAACTAATAATGCTTTCGTGAAAATGGAATGTAATCGATGACACATTAAATCATCGGGGAGATTACTTTTGTAACAATCAACAGACGTCGAACGTATAATCGATGATTACAAGTATTATTAGTATAATTATGAGATTATTAGTATAATTATGAGATATGGTTGATGAATACGAATCCACGATTGAAAATAACGATGTTTTCGTGAGCGTTTTATATCGAAGGTTTCCTCCGATATGAAAGATCGTGAGCTACAAATATCATGTCTTCGGAATTAATGGTCACTGTGAATGCACCTTTAATCGTCGGACCCTGCCAACTCCGCGGGATGCCATGCCTCGAGTCAAGCATTCCTGACACCCTGAAGTGACTGTCGGAACCAGAAATGGAAGGAGAAAGAAAGAGAAGCAGAAAGAGACTGGGAGTTAAACCAAGAGATCGAGAAAATATCTAGAGTTCCATGACAATAAAAGGACACTCTCGTCATCCTCACCTATTATTTGCGACCGACATTTATCCTGAACCAACAATCACGTAATAACGCCTTCATCAGAATCTAGGTTGGCCAATTGGTGTCCTCAGTTGGTGCTAAAAGTGCCTAACGGCGATTCAGTTTAAATAGTTTATCTAGAGAACTACGTGATTTCTGCTTTGTGATATTATCTGTCTTGTTTATCATGGAGAGAAAAAATATCGTACTAACAAATTAAAGTGATATTGTGTACCGCGTATCAAAAATATTTTGCGTGACAAGAATTGATTTCACGCAGGAATGCAATGCGGAAATTTCAGTAAGGACGTCCGCCTCAACCTCCCCACTTTACGTCGCTTTGGTCACCATGCTCGTTGACTCTTTTAGTAACCTCATAATGTACCGACATTGCGACGCCGAAATGGCATTAAGAGATAACGGCGCGGCGCCTCAGTCTTCTCATAAATACCACACGCGACCGTTCAAGAGTGTGCCTAGTGCCTTCTTGAAATACTTTATCTTTGACGCCACCCATGGAACTCTAACTAATCATCTGATCTTTTTTAAGTTTGTTTAAAATTGTGCAGCTTTTGGAAAGTGAGATTCATCTTGATCGTGAAATTCGTTTCGAAACTGCTAGTTATAGATTTTAATATAGTATTATAATTAAATATTATTACAGTAATACTTTATAATATGTTATAATAAAGTAATTACTTTATAATATGGTATTATAATATGGTACTATAATTAAAATAATCTTGTGTATTTATCTCAAGAATTTCAGCATAGAAACGACAATCTCTTTATACATTCTTTTTATGTAAAAAAAATACTATGATGATTGTGTTAATTGCATAAGAACGGGTAGTTAGCGGATTATTACCACCGTAGTCCCGTAAGCTGTCGTAAATACACGTGTAGCAAAGCATAAAAGCTAATCCGTGCAACTTTCCAGTGGCGTCGATTAGCCGTTAGTCATGGAAGAATTACGAAAAGGAGAGGGAGGGAGAGGCGAGACGAAGAAATCGCGCGAACAGAATCAACGACGTGCGAATACGCGCGAAAAATCATCTACGACAGCGTCTCAGCGCTGCTGGTCGGCGGTCGGGAAAATAAGAGTACATCTGCCGCAATCCCTGACGGAAATAGTAGCCAGACTACAGACGGAGTCTCGTTGCACGATATTTTAAGTGATATCAAGTTATTAATATCACGCGGTAGGTATCCCGCGCCTAAATATACATTTTTGGCGCGAGCCCAAGTCATCCCCGGCTGGTTTTAATCGCGGGGGGATAATGTTTTACTCGATAATTGGAAACTGTACAGCTTCTCTCACGTGGTCCCTCTCGGATTTAATAACCTTAAATTTAATCGAGTTTTGCCAATGACACACACAATACGTCTGTCGCCAGTGCTATCGATATTCTTCGAGAATAATCGCGAATAATAAAGGCCGCAGCACACACTTTTGCATAAAGCATAGTGCATAAGCGAATCAACTAATCAGAATCTTTCCTTTTCTCCCATTCCATGAAAAAGAAGAATTTTGATTGGTTGATTCCTTTATGCATTATGCGTTATGCAAGAGTGTGTGCTCTGGCTTTAAACCTAATGAATCCCTTCGAGCTCGATCGTTCTTCAGCATTCCTTCGTGGTTTTAAAATTTTCTTTCTTTGTTTTTCTTTGTTAGGCAAAACGTTATTACGTGATTCGATAATATTTGTTATATAGTTAGACAAAAAAGAGAAATTTTTTAAGCATCTTAGGCCCGGTGCACCAACGTTACTTTGACTTGAAGCTCAAAACTCTCTCCGTCTCTGTCTCTCTTTCGCTTTAAAACGAGACAGAGAGAGTTTTAAGTTAAAAATACATGTTAAGAAAGGCTACGAACCAAATAACAACATAAATAGCAAATAAAAGAAAGCAATATAATTATTAAAAACTAAAACATAACAGACGTCGTTTCGAGCCCAATCAGGTCATCTTCAATGTTACATGAACATATTTAAAATAAACGGATCAGCTAATATAACAAGATAATAACCACAAATCTGGTATAAAACGATCACTTAATGATCGACTGTAAATCAGCATCCTGTCATTAATAATCCGATTTTACATCCGCAATAATATAGCGTGTATAATAGATGTCAAACTAAATTCCTTATTTGAAGTCATAGTGCGCAAACGATTCTTAAACATCGTAAAATTAAGTTAATCCTATAAAAATAGTGAGAACAAAAAGTACATTAATATCTAAAGGAATAAATAAACGAGAACGACAAGAGTTTTAAGTCTTGCTTAAAGTCAAAATAACATTGGTACAACTGGATCTTATTCATGCATATTTACATAAATGCAATTATCAAGCGATCGATCAGGTGTTTATCGAAATGAATATCAATATTTTATGATTAAATGAGAGACGTCGGTTACGTCCCGCGGGAAGGAGGAGGTCAATGGTCTATCAAAAGACGGTCGAAGAACCCTCTCGCGATAGCCTTAGTGGTGGGAGGGTTGGTAGTTAGTAGCCGAAGAAGCATCTGTTAGCGCCAAGCATTCACATGTAAATCAAGCACCACTAAGAGAAATAAACAATTGGAAACAAGCGTGCAAGACGAGCCTGACGTACGGGAAGATGCGCAAGCAAGTTTCTGCTTTGAAGAAAAAAAAGGACGAGGCGAGAAAGATCCGACGTTGAGTGCGAGCAGGGTGCGTATGAATTAAAATCGTTGCTCGCAGCACCATTGTCACTCGATCTGTCCGATCTCCTCCGTGAAAGTCACTGTATATTATCTAAGATTCCGCGCTTCATTTTGCAAAAAGCAACCACTTGCATTCTGTACCCGCAGGTGCTTTCCAAGTAACGTTAAATGTATTATTATATCAATGTTGGTCAAGTTGAATGGCTTCCAATTCAGCTTGGATCCTTTTCAAACGCGACATTATGTATGAAACTTATTATAGAGAACAACAATAATTATATTAGGACTCTCGAATTTTAAACAATATAAACATAAATATAGTAGGCTAATGAGAGTCAGCAACGATAAACGGCGCAATTATTTAGTGAACAATCAATACTCAGATATTGGATTGATGTCTTCTTTATTTGAACGTTTCGACTCTTTTTGGAGTCTTCCTCAGCAAGCATAATACAAGGATAGTTAGCTCACATGTCCATAATGCTTCAGTCACTCGCAAATTACTAAAGTTGCAGCGTTGTTAATCATCATGGAACATGAAGCGTGTAATGAAGCTTTGTTGCACATATTAAAACTTAAATGTAGATATGTCGAAACCAAATATAAAGATCACACATTTTTAAACGCACGTCCGTGTAAGGCGCCGTGTCGCTCAGATATGTATTATATTATAGAGATATACGCGAAAGAATCTCCACCGTAGAATTTGTGATCTAGAAATATTCTTTTTTCACATATATAAGACTTGAATTTAAGATAAGCTTCTTCTCTCTTTTAATAGCCTTTATTAGACCGTAGTAAATCGAAATATCTATATTTTATTGCACCAAGAACAATCTCGGTAGCTTAATAACCGCATCACATAGAAAATAGCGGTCGAGGAAAAAGATTAAACGCCCGCCTGAAATCAGACTCTAATTACCTGAAGAGTAAGGTCACCGCATTAAATCGCCTCTCTACGCTGCGCATATATCGAGGTTCGGTGAACCCACACGCTATCAATCTTGAGACGTAATCGTCGACGTTTCATTAGAGCGGCACAATGTATCCGCGCGAACAATTTCCGTTCGCGTTCCTCTCGGACGTACAAATATCGCTGTAACGGAGCGGCAACATTAATTCGCAACGTAATTCGCATCCTCCTAATTTCGAGTTATCATTATTTATTCTCCCCACGTTCCAAATAAAGCGCAGCATGCCGCCCGTGCCTTTCGTATAGTTCGACAGTAGTTTCGTATTTTTTCTCATTAAACCGATATCATTATTGGTAGCTCACGCACGCGAGAGCGAGCACTTTTGAAGGGCGAGAGATAATTGCAGGTGTAATACGTCCCTCGTTATGGACGATTTATTCGTTTCTGTTAGTCGAAAGTTAAACTGATCGCGATCTGCGCGAATATTTCAGGATCTCGTCCGGTCTTCGTTTCAGCTTGCGTTTCCGCCTTTTTCTTGTTTCTTACACTTCTATATTGCTTCAACGTATCGCAGAAGTCGACGTATATAATAGCCAAGTAGCAGCAGCTGGTTTTAATGTCGTCCTCCTGCATTTTGATAACATTAAATCCTTGTCAGTTATATGCTTTATGCTTTGTATAAAATAAAAGTAATAATTTTTACTTCAACATCTTGTGAATGGAATTTAAATTAAGTGCCAGACTACGTTACTACTTGTATAAATAATTTTATACGTATACGATTATTATGTAAAATGTAAATAAATTGTTATATAAACGTAAATAACGCTTCCTCTCTTGTATATTTTAAGGTTACTAATTACAGCTCTGGTCGAATCCCTCATTGCCAAACGCGAGGTGCTCGAAAATGCTTACGATACCGATACCGATAGTATAGCGTCGACCTTGCGAAGTGAGCGAGGGTAGCAATTTCGTCGCGGTTTAATAAAATATCAAACAACTCTTCTCTCTCTCGACGAATCCTTTTCATCTAAACGAGCGGGTACGGGATTAAAGTGAGTTCATTGAGAATTTCTGAATCACGTTCGCCCCATTCCCGAGGGGCAGACTCGTGCTCGCCAATTACGAGAGAAGTTGCTTCCCTCTACGGTTCTTCCCGTACTTCATCCTCGCCTCTTGCTTACAACCGCGAAGGTCACGATATGCGCTCGACCGCAGTTACGGCCTCGAGGAAACAACGTGAACAAGAGGAGGTGACGGTGGGAGGCATCTGGGCACCTGGCCTTTAACCTGAACTTCTTGATATAGCCAGATTCGTGATCGTATATTGCTTTCCTTTTTATTTGTCCTGTGAGGTCATCGATTATGGTAATCGAGGATACGTTGACTGTGAGTCGTTGAGTAATGTGTGAGTAAGACGTGCATTAAAAATAAATTATAATACGTGTGTGTTGAAAAGATTTTCAATTTCTAGAAAAATGGGTGTGATCATCCAAATAATTCGACTAAAATTACTCTTTCTATTAATTATAAATAATTTACTTTTTTTAAGGTATATGTTATGCTGTAAATGTTACAAAATATAATTCTGAAAGTCCACTTATGCGTGGGTCTAATTGAAATATTTTTATCTTCGAATTTGGATCTTTTTGAATTGGATTCGAATAATATTATGTGATAGAAACCGAAACAATCGAATCAAAAACATGACAGAATCGAAGAGATAAATGAAAAATATCACGTGTAACATCGGCTTTATCAATACTGTCTGTTTTCGGTGACTGAACCAGTGTACACTTTTGGAATTTAAAGTGAAATATGTATATGTTTGATATTTGTCGAAAACGAAAAAGAGAGTTCTAGGAATAGAAAACAGACCATATGAATCACGTGTAAACTATTTGTGCTCACTTTTGTCTTTTCGTACTTAAGCGCTATATTTCGATCTTGAAGATTTATCTTTAATGAAGAGCACAATTTCGGTGTTTCTGTAAGTTATCTTCAATTAAACAATTAGCCTCCGCAATAATAGTTTTTAACTTAATTATTCTTGAGAATAAGCAGTAATTCGTACAGAATTTCCAAGAAGCTAATGTAAAACTTGGCATAAATATCGGTATGAATATAAATATCATTTATACGTGGTGAAGAGTGAAGTACCTAGCGGTGGAGAATGACGTTGACCTAATTTCAGATTAGTAACTGTCGCACGCGAGGATAGAACACACATGTTTCATTTGATTTGTGTCGTAGCACCACGAAGACAAGTTGTCCAAGCATCTCAGCCTTCCCCCATCATATTACAAGCCGCATCTTAATTAGACCAGCGTAAACACAATAAATTGGATCAATATTGCAGAGAGAATTGCATATTAACAGAATGATAATTACAAATCCAACATATTAATGGAAAGAAATTTCGATTAAATAATTCGAAACTCACATCTACTAAAAATATGGAATCTTTTTATCAATATTGAGTTTTAATACTATATAATCGTATCATTATATACAATGGCCATTATATTTTTGGATCTATTTCTGTAATATTAATGTATTCATATAATATTACACATTTCTATTGAAATCTCTACAGAGATATATTATAATAGATATATATAATAGATTTATATAGTGAAGATATATATATATACACTAAGAAAAAAATATACTAAATTTTTATAAATATTTATTTTAATAGTGCCAATTGAATATTTAAATGTTCTAAATATAAACATATATTTATTTGATACAAGAACTATTAATTTGATTTACTTATTATTATATTTTATTTAACAAATATTTAATTTCCATAAATAAATGTTGTATTAGTACTATTCCAACAATTTATTAAAATTTAGTACATTTTTCTCTCGGTATAAATCTCTACAAAAATATATAAAATAAGAACCAAATAGATGAAAGTCGATAAAACGAAAGCATAAAAAATTTGATCATATAAAGATTCATAGAAGGAGATATCTGAAGAATCTATTCCGATAAACTTAACTGAATCTAAAAAGAAATGTTGAAGAAACGCGTCTGTAAAACGCGTGCTCGTATCCATTCTCACGGACGACTTTCTTATGAACGACGTGTGTGCGCGCGCGCGCGTGTGTCTGTGTGTTTGATCGATAAAAAAATCAATCTTCCTCTAGAAAGTCATCGTGAACACTCATTTTCACGGTCGAGGGAAATCGTGGGTGTGCGGAAGAAACGAGCGACGGGGGAGATAGAGGTGGAGGCGAATATGCGCACCCTTGCCCGTTACGAGAGAACGTGCGCCGGCTTTCGTGCCTCGCCGAGATAAGTGGTGTATGATTTGGCGATGATTGATGGGGTCGTAGGTCAAAGTGATCAGCGGCGCTCCGGGCACCTCGACTCACCTGACTCAGCGCGGACCTGAAAGTCTGGAATACCGGGGGCCTTCCCCGCGTGTAATACGCCTTCACTTGTATCCTCCTTCGCTGTTCCCCTTGCGGTTTATTCCTCTCCCTCTCCCCCCCCTCCCTCTCTCTCTCTTTCTCTCTTCGTTGATGCCACATGCGAGTGCTTTTCGCGCTTGATATCGTGGTGCACCGTCGTTCTCGTCGGCACCTTCGAACGGGCCTCGAGCGACGTGACGATTTAAGACTTCGATGCGTGTTTGGATGATGTTTCATTCGCTGCAAAACGACATGCCGCTGGCTCGGATTGAAAGAAAATTATCGCGGCGCTTTATAAATGCCATAGGAAATGCAATGGGTTCAAAGAACATTTCGATGCAGTTTTGATTGCTGAGTTTGTTTTATCTCTTATTTTGTTTTTATGTTATCTCATATATTTGAAAAAGTAATTAGTTGATAAAATATCAAGCATTATATATTAATAATACTTTCTTCAAATGAATATAAAAATTATTTTGCAAAATATTGAAATCAACAATAAGATTAAAAAAATGTTTTTAAATATTTCCGAACGTAGGTAATAGATATACATATTTAATCGTTAGATTTAATCGAGATGCATCCTCAGATGTCCCAATCGAGAAGCAATATAACTTTAGCATTTTCAAGCAGATTTTTAATTTACAAGAATGGTCAATCATTACACGAGACAGTCGATGATATACGTAGTAATAAATAAACACCAGTGAAAGTCTCGATGTTGAATACGGGCATAAATTTAGATTTATCGGCAAAAGTTTAGCGACGTCGGTTGACTCCTGCAACCCTCAGGGGCGAAAGGAGAGAACTTGCTCGTCGCGCAATTAAAATATATCGACATCCGCATGTAATAAAATAGAATCTCGCGGATATGTATTCCTCACGTCCATCCAATGGATTCCATCCATTCAATTTCCACCTGCGTGTGTACCGATTAATTATTCGATCGGATGGTTAATCACCGACACTTGCGATAACGAAACAGATGGATTCGACGTAGCGAGAAATGTTGTCGGTTGAACCTTTAACACCATCGACTGATCGGAGAAATACTTTTAGTTGTAACATTTAAAGTTGCGTTTGGTAGTGCATTTCGTCCCTAATGTGTGATTCTGCGTATCAACGAGAAAAATGACCATCCGACGTGAAAACAAGCAGAACGGAAATCTACTCCTTACAAACTTTTTTCGACTCGGTGCATTACGAAGCCTGCTCAAGCAATGTCGACCGCATTAATTCGGGATAATCAATTTGGGCCTAATTGGGGATTACGACGAACCGCTCAGGGGCCTCCAGACCCGCCTCCTCGTCCCTTTTTCTCCGTAGGAACGCGGTCGCGACCGCGGCGCTAATAGATTAATTTATTACGCCAAAGACCTCAAAGACACCGCCCGACTTCGTAGCTCGGGGACATATTAGTATCGTGTCACGGCCATCGTTAAACGAACTCAACGGAGAACCGCGAACCTTCAACCGATGGAATGTTAATTCCATTGCAATGCACGCACCGGATGTTTAGGAATGCACAAGCGATGTGGGTGACATCAGATCTGTTTTTTTTAATTGCATCTATTTTTATAAATCTTCGTAAAATTCAAAGTCAATTTTTACGATTTTTCTAATTACTATAAATTTAATATTAATATATTATATTAATATGTATGTATTACATGCAATGTTATACTAAAATAAATAATTAAATAAATAATCGTTGTAATTTAAACTTTTATTTCAACTACAATTATCATGCGTATTAAATATATTGCATCAACCTCGAAGATTTATACATGCTACAGATCTGAAATGCTTATTAAAAGGGAAGACCAAATATGATCCTCTCTCTGATTTGGTTGATTTTATATTTATAATAGTTCAGCCCTCCCACTAATTCATGCTAAAATTATAAAATGTGCTTCTCAAACATTTACCAAAAAAAAGCATTTAAAAATTTTCTTACCGATAATGTAAAATTTTTAAACGCACTTTTCTAAACTATTATACATATAAACTTCAGCCAAATATAGGAGGAAACCATGTCTGGTGTTGGAGGGAACATCAAACATGGCCGCCTCTGATTTGGTTGAATTTTATAAAAATTATGTGTTAAAAAATTTCACATTACTAACATGTAAATTTTTTAATGCATTTTTTGCTTGAAAAACGCATCTTATAATTTTAGTATAAATTAGTGGGAGAGCTAAACTATTATAAATATACATAATAAAGAATGGCTCAAAAGATTTAAATAAAAGAAATTAAAATAAGAAGAGCTACGAGCCAAAACAAACAAATTTTAATATACAGTTAGTTAAGTATGTTCCCAAACTCAACAGAGCGATTCTTTGGTTTACTTCAAGTAAAAAAGTCCATATATAAACATGTGTCCTAAACGGCTTAATTTCCGAAATAAAAAAATTTAAACATCTAGTAATAATCTGTTTATTTAAAAGAAATACAATTTGAACTAGTCAAAAACTAGTCAAAAACAGAAAAACAAAAACAGGCTTCAGTTCTTCTGACGAAATAAAACAATTAGATGAATTGTTGAAAATGTCCACCTTGTGCCATGATACATCCATCTTCTTCTTCTCAAAGATTGACGTATACGCTCAAAGATACTAGGTGTGTTACGTATTGCCTCGCATGAAGCAACTATTCGATTCCTCAAATCATTCTCATTCTCAATTGGGGTGGTATAAACCAATGATTTCAGGTGCCCCCAAAGGAAATAATCCAAAGGATTTAAGTCTGGTGATCTAGGAGGCCAAGGTTGAGTTCCTGCTGGACCTATCCTGTATTTCGGAAAGACTAAGTCGTTTAGGACACATATTTATGGACTTTTTTACTTGAAATAAACCAAAGAATCGCTCTGTTGAGTTTGGGAACATACTTAACTAACACCCTGTATACGTAATACAGTTGACATTAAACAGTAAAAGTAAAATCAAGATAAAAATATATCTACACAAAACTAACGTTTCGACCACCTTCGAGTCATTTTCAAAGTTCTAAACTAATATGTATATAAATAGCGGTTGACTAAAATAGACTAACATAAATAAGTAATTATAAAAGTACAATCCCAAAAAATAATTAAAAATAGACCTTCGCTGTTCAGGCCCTGATATCAGTTATGTGTAGTCGACGGAAGGTAGATTCCGGATTTGCGCCAAATACTCAAATATCGCTGAGTATCCAACAATGAATATATGTAGTTGTCAAACAATAAATCCCGGGTATACGCCATAGTTCGATTACAAAGGATATTCGCCAAATATAAATAAGTTATTGATAATGCCATTAAGTAAGCAAATTCATAAGTCCTTCTTACGAAAGGTTAATCCAGATTCTACAGTATAAATTGAAAAATATAAGAATAAACATGTATAACATTTAGTTGCCAACGAAGTATGGGAAATATATAAACTGTGTATAATATAAAATTCAATAAGTAATATAAATAAAAAAGGGTACAAAACGCTATAACAGTATGAACGAATGTATAAAAAGTTAAAACTATCTAAATGTGTCAGAACCTAAAGTAAATGGTACAAAAGAAATATACCTTAAAAATGCAATGCGCAATCAAATTTAATAAAATTGTAAAGTCAGAAAAAATCGTTGAGTCTACAAGGAGAAAAATGTACAGGATTATACACTAGAATTCTAGTAAACTTTATGGAATTATCAAGTTCATATAGGGATACGTGCCTACTTATGTAAAATTTTCTTTACATTTCTGGTAAATGAGATTGTCGTATGATAATCATTCTTACTTTATTAACAACAATTTTTTCTTTAGCATTGACAAAATTTACTTTATTGCATAGTAAAATATAAAAGTTCTGAGAGTTGTTTGTGCTCGTCAATCTTGAAAATAGTACGATTTACTTTACTGAAAGTATAATTTATCTTACTGTAAGATAATAATCACTTGAAATGATATACTGTAATCATAATGTACTTTTTATCTTAAATCTCTGGTATTTTTACTTTTAGGCAAACAAAATTTATCACAAATTCAGTAAAAATAGTCAGAATATTTTTAATAGTCTTGGAAGGTATCCATTTCTAAATTATTTTTCTCCATGCATAATTAAAACAGTGTTATATTTAAAATTGAAGCAAACATGCGACGAGAACCACTCTGTATAAACTATTATATGTATATAGGTATGTATAAAATTCCACAAAATCGAAGAGGGCGATGTCTGCTGCTGTTTCCTTGCAAGTTATATACTCTTAATCTCCGGCATATGCAGGCGTGACAAAATGTATTATCGTATAATAATAATACTGTTCTTCAACACAGGCTAGCTACAATCGCCCCGTTACGGTTGTCTTTCTCGCATTTGTTAACGTTAGATCTTATTCCTTTTCATTACGTTCTTATGATATTATCATGCACGGAATAAAACCATTAGTGCTATCATAAACCGGTGTCGTGAACTAATACTGGTCAATATAAACGATCTATTCCTGTCTTGCAGTTTTCTCTTATCGTCTTCGGACGATCATCGTCGACGTCTTCACAGTCTCTTCCCCATGATTGCTTTCTGCGATTGCCAATTGAATATCGAACGACATACTTAACACATCAAGTGTTACGAGAAATATCAGTCTACGATGATAAAATTATTTATGTAGAATTTCTAATGAGAGGGAATCGATTACAACCTTCAATTTACAACTACGAGAGCTGTCATTTTCGCGTTTCTCTAACAATAAATGATTAGATCTAAGTTATTTTATTCGTCATAATAAATAGTTGATTATTTCATACATCAAGATATGATTAAATATTATAAGAAAATTTCCGTAACACGCAATTTAAAAAAAAACTCGTTTTATTTTATTCGTATTATGCACACATACACGGAGAGAATTTTCTCTTAGAATTTAGCCTGAAAATCATGATAATAGTAAGACAACATAGTATTTCAAAGAATTGTATATGAGTTTCTTTAATTTACTAATATGTGTCATAATAAGATATGTAATATAATTTATTAATTTTACTAAAGGGTATAGTAAAATTTCAACATTTTAAAATATGTTACGCAGTTTATGATTCTTTATTATT
>NW_017299926.1:500897-513679 GCF_001594075.2 Trachymyrmex cornetzi | reverse complement strand
TCGAGTGTGTCTCTAGCTACGCTAGAACTTACTCACTTCAAAACATTTTACAATCTGCATTATAATTTTTACTACATTATTTATAAAAAGTTTTAGTATTAAAAGTTATTAATAAAAAGTTACTCACTTCAAAACATTTTACAATCTGCATTATAATTTTTACTACATTATTTATAAAAAGTTTCTTATATATTTAAAAAAATCTATCGTTACTGATAATATTTCATTATTGTTAAGTTGTCCCAAGCTTATTACCAAACATGATGAAATTTGTAATGAATTTTGCGGTAAAAAATAACGAAAAATTCTCTCCGTGTAGGTACAATAATAAGCATACACATTTATACATATATAAATTATAATTTAAGCTGTAAACACAGATATTATGGACAGGATTGATGATAATATCCAGTCTCGCGAATCAAGTATTTCGTATATTTTAACATTTTCGTTTTTTTCTTCAGATACTGAGAGATTTTTAAATGAATCATCATAATTACGATACTTTTCGCAAGTCTGCGATTATTTATCGGAAGAGAGTATGAAAGCTTCCGCGAAAGCTCAATTTATACAGTGGCATACTCAGTCCAGCGTTCGTTCCTCAGGAGAAACCCGCGTGAAATCGCGAGAGACCCTTAACTCTCAACACCATAAATCCAAGCCGTGTAGCGTCATTAGCACCGAATAACGAGGCCGATGTTATGATTGCTCCAGCTGGAGTCCCTATCGCGGTTTCACGTCCGAAATAACAACACCCATCACCGATGCAACCGTGGCACGGGGTGCGTCACATATTCCCGGGAGATCCCGAAATAAGCCCTCCCTAAACGCGACTTATTTGCACAAAGATTTCGGAATTCGCCATGCGGAAATCTTTCGCTATTTTCCCGCGAATTTTTTATGTTTGCAATCGCTCATTACAATGTGTAAGATTTGCTTTGAAAAAATCACTCCATTACTTAAAAAAAAAACTTGTGTGTATTGTATCATACCTTCGATGGAGCAAAGTCATATGTATAGATTGCTAAATTTTTATTTTTATATTTGATCTCATCTAATATAATAAATGATTCTAGATAGGTTTTTAATTTTTCAATTTTATGTAATATTACTCGTATTCCAAAAATGCTTTACGCGCGAATATTGTGTAATAAAAAGGATGACTCATATTGACGAAGAAACATCGTTTACGATTTCGCGAAATCCATTTTCGACATGTTTGGTTTTCGGGCGTTTTATCGTTTTATGTGCTACATAATTTAAGTCCAGATTATAGAGCACGTGCTCGTAACTTCCTTCCTTTACTTCCTTTGCTCCTTTTCTTCTACTTTTTCAATTTACTTGCGATACATACGATCGAGTTGGAGTACAACAAACTAAACCTACACTTTAAATTTCCTACAGTGAAATCTCACTTCAAAAGAGTGAAAATGCAACCACCCTTGAAAAAAAGTGAAAATATTTCACTTCTTGAAAATAGAGTGACGATCTTCACTCTTTTTAGAGTGAATTTTCATTTCAAAAATGTGAAATTTCATTCCAAAAATGTAAGATTTCACTCTAAAAAAGAGTGAAGATTGTCACTTTTTTTTCAAGAAGTGAAATATTTTCACTTTTTTTCAAGGGTGGTTGCATTTTCACTCTCTTGAAGTGAGATTTCACTGCAAGAAATTTAGAGTGTAAAGCTAAAAGCATTTAAAATTATGTAAAAGTAGACAGTTATTTCAATATTAATTATAATTTCTGAAATTAATTCATTTACACTCTAAATTTTTGGGAGTGAAATTTGACTCCCAAACTATCACAAAGAGTGATAGTTGCGCCAGTCCGACAGGAGTGAAATTTTCACTCTTAGAGAGTGAAAAATCACTCCAAATGGGAGTCAATTTTCAATCTATGTGGAGAGTGAATACATTTCACTCTCTGAAGGGAGAGACTGAAACTTCACTTTGATAAATATTAAGTTTAGCCTTCTTACGTCTAATCTAAAAATTATTAGGCTCGTTCGACGTGTTTTTGCACAAAATGAACGAATATGGCAGAAGAAAGCGTCGCTCTGTCTCGCGAAACGAGATATTAATAATTAAAGTTGATTTTTTAGGTTAGGTTAAGAAATTCACTCCTGGAGGAGTGAAGTGAAGTTCACTCCTTGTCGGATTGGCGCAACTATCACTTTTCTTGGAGTGAAATTTCACTCCCAAAAATTTAGAGTGTACATGAATATATATAATAGTTCAACATCTTAACATTCACCGTAGTGGCGCTTCGTATTTTAAAGTAATGTTTTTAACATAAACGGTTTTATTTTCCAATCTTATTAATATTAATTTTATTTACCCATTTTGAATAAACATAGAAATTATGCTACAAAAATTAAGTACATTTTATTGTTTGCAAAAATTTCTTTGAGGTTGTCTGTGTGTGTCTAGATAAATAGAAATAATTTAACCCCAGAGATTGTACAAACTGAACGAAGAGTGATGACGCAGCAAGAATGAATCGATCCCGTCTCGTCATCTATTCATATCGATCTACGTGGCGCGACGAGAGTCCCATGGAAATTTATTTATCTTACGATCAGAGCCGGAGAACGACAACACCCACGTACACTCACGTCCCTCATTTACGATCGTCTGGACGCACAGCGCGCATTCTCAATGCACAGAACCGTCGACATCGCTCAGTTCCACCATCGACGATTTCACTTGAAAAATTAAAATTGTCGTTGCGTGTTCTGACCGCTTTTACACATTTTTTACCGTAAATCTACGCACAACGAGATAAAGTGAAACTCATTTAGTTGAGAAAGCATTGGATTCACGGAATGCCGAGCTTCGTCATCGTCCAACGATCATTCTCTTTACGGCTAACGAAATTACGTTCGTGGACGGCGAATAATGCAAGTTTAATATTCTCGCAATTTGAAAGAAATTTTTTAGATCGGTTTAATGGTAGCATCAGCCACGCAATAATCAAGAGGTACCCGCGCGCTCTCATTATATCGGTGTGCTCCATATTTTTCCATCCTCCTTCGCCGCCCTCGACGCCGTGAGTGTGTACACACACCGGCACCGAAATCGTCGTGCAATTACTCGCCCATAAACGAGCGACGCTAAAGGAAGTTATGCGCCCGGCCAATAAAAGCACCGTCAATGACACACGCACGGCCGCCAGCAAAAAGCGTTAATGGCCGCTGCGCACCGTGCAAGGCCCACGAGCACAATGTATACGTTATACAGGGTGCTTCTCCGCTCATCTGCTGTTAGAAGCAGAGAGGAGCTCGGCGATAAAGCCGATCGGTCAAGCTGCCGCGCCGAAAATTAACGCGGTCAATCACCGCCTAACGATTCTACTGCCAGATAAGAATGACATTTTAAATATCTTTATTGCGCTTTTTACAGCGTATACCGTCCATTTAGGCTCGTCGAGGAAACGTCAACTCGTTTATATCTTTCCACTTTGAAGCATAGATAATTTGCGAAACGAAATGATGAGATGTTAATATTAGAAGTGTGCTAATGAACGTGCTGAGACAGATAACGCGGCGAATGACTGATTAAAAAATACTGTTAAGTAATTAAATTTTTCTAGTAAGTGGAGGAGAAGATTAGTTTTATTACACGATTACCATTAGACTATCAATAAAGTTTAAAATTTTCGAATATCATTGATTTCATTCTCTCAAGGAGAATACACTCTTTAAAATTCCCAAAATATAACAAGAATGTTAAAATGGTGAAATTGTTATTATAGTTTTAATATTACTAAAAAATTAATAACTGAAATATAATTATACACTGAAAAAAAAATCTTAATTTCAAAGAAATATCTCTTTGCTCGTATTCAAAAAAATTATTTCTTTGGATCAACGAAAATTTCTTTGAAAATAAGATATTGTACTTTCAAAGAGATAAGATATTGTGTATTTTCAAAGAAATTTTCATTAATCCAAAGAAATAATTTTTTTGAATACGAGTAAAGAGATATTTCTTTGAAATTAAGATTTTTTTTTCAGAATATATTTTCCATTTTTGAAAAATTATAATAGAGACGTTGAAGAGGAAAGACGAGAAAATAATAAAAAATATTGATATGTAAATGCTGTACAATAAGAGTTAAAATTTAAAAATAGACCTTTTTTATTACGCATTTAAAAAATTGATTTTTTGAAACATCGCTCTCATCTTCTTTCTCGGCGTCTCAATTAAGTCTGTCACTCCATATAATGAAAAAAGAAGTGTAGATACGATTATTCACTGTCGTGTTTGCTCTCTATATGGATATCACGCGATCTTTGATAGTAAACATTCGCACTTCATCGCGATACCATCTCTAATTGAACTACTTCGAAAGTGACACCCTATGTGCATCCACGCACGCGATTAAATCACTCGGCGACGTCGAGAGCCACCGCGGTCAACAACACGCGATGGCAGCGATCGGCAGCTCGCTCATGCTCGCGAACCATAAATGCCTTCTTTGCTATACGCGAATATAATACGCTTGTCAATAATTTATAACACAGTCGTTAACGGCCGCTTTTTTCCTCGGAGCTTTTGCCGAGGAACGCCGACGACGTACCGTCTTACGCACTTTGCGCAACGACGCGCCCGCATTCGGACATCTCTTCTTTCACCAGGTCCGATAATTATTTATAGGCTCGGCTCGATTCCCATCGTCATTAAACTTTCGCTTGCTCGCTCGCTCGCTCCTCCAATTAATTGCGCGCGAAATGCTTTGGCGATCGGCGTGAGCGATGGCATTCCGCGGCCGAACAGTTGCGGGTTGCTTTCCGTCGAGGGTTACTGTGTATGTACGGCTTATACCGATCGCGGCGAAGATTATGTCGGAGTTCTTGCCATTTTGAGTCGGCGGTCTGTACCATTGAGATCGATGATAACTGCGTATGGACTGCATCAGAATTAATTAAACGAGAATCTTGGAAGCTTTGTGAAAGTGCCGAAAAATAAATGGAAAAAGACATTTTTTTTATTATAAAAGTAAGATTGGAGTCACTATAATTTTGATAAGAATTTAGTCTCCATAGATAGGGAGAACGTATTTTAGGGAATTATAATATATTTCGGTATTACACTCGATGATTGTATAATATATCCTCATTTAAAGCTATGTCAATTTAAGCCAGTAATAAATCGAGATATTGGCTACTCTTACGCTGAGACGCTGTGGACTCTGCTTAAGAAAGACAAGCAGTACGCTGGAAGGTCAACAAAAGCATATTTCGCATTCGCTGGGCATAAGCAGCATTAACTCCAAGAATAGTGCTAGCGTGGGCAGTTCTCCCACATGCCTTCTTACACGTCACGAGCGCGTCACACGAAAGAAGCAGGTAAAACACTCCGTTCTAAAACAAAAATGAACGTAAGTACATTATCTTCGATAGGAGAGCCCTGTGAATTAAATCGAATCATGCAATAACCTTAGAACCGAAAACATAATATTATCGATCTTGTTAGAAAAAGTTGTAACAAGATTCGAATGCAAAATATTTTATCTCTATATTTATACATTAAATTTGCATAATTTCTTTGTATTTATTTATTGAAATATATAGAAGTTACGCGTTTTTTCTTTGATTCTCATATGATATCACAGCAGTATCATAAGTCTATAAGATGACAAAAAATCATTAATTAATTACTTTCTTTATAAACCAAAATAAATTCAAATACCATATTTTTTATAAACTGCTATAATATATAACAAAAAATAAATAAATAATATTTAAGTATAAATTATTGCAAGTACATTTCCAGAAAACACTTTAATGATTAAAAATAAAAGATATTTGATAATGAAAAAAAAATCTAGTTACAGGCAGTAAGAAGTATCCAGCAGAGAAGTGATTACAAAGTTTAAAAGTGTTTTTGCAATTACATTTATAATGTCTACATTATTATCAACGAGAAACTTAAACTACCAGCGAAACGATCAAAAGTATAAATCGTTCTTAACGTTAATGCTGCCGAACACGCAACTGATATTAATTGGCCCTTAATGAACACCCACTTAAGACGTATCGATAAACAAGTCTATTTTCGAATCGAGGAGAGAATATCTCTTTTTCTTTCTCTTAATAAGGTGTCGCGCTATCTCGGAGAGGAGAGCAACTCCTTTTGCGAGAGAGTTGTCGTTCCTCTCTCGGGCGGTTCGTCACGTCGTCGGAGCGGTCGGCCTCGATTAGGCCTACAGAATAAATTTCTGCGGAGTGTGGGAGCGAGGCGGCCGAGGTCCTCGTCTCCAATTGACCCCACTTTGCTGCGAAACTCAAGTCACTATGCGGGCAGATTTCAGTATGTATACGCGGGCGCATGTCTAGATTTTCGCAGATTACGCTCGGGTCTCCCGCAGGTGAACCACCGGCCGCAGCAGATCGCGCCGGATAAACGCTCTGCACGCACTTACCTTGGTCAAGATGAAGAAAGATAAATTTTAGATAGTAATAAATAGTACAATAATAATTAATTTATGATAGTAATAAATCGTGAATTATAATTACGTAAATATGTATCAATCTTTTTATTCATAAATGAGAGACTGCATGTTTATACTTAAAAAATTGGATATCTTACATTCTCAAGTTTAGCGCGAGACAATTCCACGAAATTTATTTATCGTTTGTTACATGGCAAGATGAGTTATTACAGTCGTTTAAATTAAACTACGTCTAAGAAAAATTCAAGGGATTAAACAATTACAAAGTTTAATTAAAATGATATCCTTATGAGAGAGCGAGAAAGATTATATTTCGAGATCTTTACTTCTAAAATTTCTAGTTTGTGCAATGTTCAATTTTATTTACTTATTATATTATTATCTTTATTTATATAACCTGCACAAGAAAGTAAAAATATAGAAAGAAATTTCGGTTTAAACTATTTTTATATACCTAATGAGAGAATTTAATATAGCATGATGATTTATGAAGTTAAGGTAAATGATATTCATGTCCATAATATTTGGAAGTTTTTGTGCATTATAATTTCATAAATTATCTAAAAATAAATATTCGTTCGATCATATTCGGTAATCAAGCAGTGGCACGATTTATTCTACGACATGTTAAAAGAAAGTTTATCAATTGAGAGGATTTTCGCGATTGCAACAATGTGCGTAATTTCTCGACATTAAATTCATCTTCATTGACGTCACGCAAAAATTAAGATCATTATCACGACTCTCCTTATAAGATAACGAGTCGGTCTCACGCGCAAATATAGTACATAAATGTAGTGGGTGGTGGTTTCGTGTGGACGAGTGTTTAAGCATTAATTGAGACAAGAGCCGCGCGTTGGTGGTCTAAATTCTTCGCTATTCCTGGAAAGCTATTTTAAGAAACATGTATCTACGACAATTCGCCAAGTCCAAGGAAACGAGGGGTGAATGATGACGTGCATCGATATGTAGGCTTCTACTATTTGCGAAATTTCACAGACGCGTCTCAGAATCGCATTTCATTACGTTCCACTCTCACATCTTCCACACTAATTCATTTTCCTTTATGTACTAAACGATACTGATCGAATTTAAATAACATTTATTTTTATCAATAAAGATAATTTTGTATTAATGCATATAATACATAATACAAAACTCTATAAAGTCTTCGAATAAATTAGGATATATTACATATGATGCAATCAACGTACAAGTTTAATTTATTCTCAATTTATTTACTTATTACAATTAAGTTATAATATTTTAAGATTTGAAAAGATAAATTTTGTAATATAATTTTACTTTTTTAATCATAATTTAATTTTGCGTAATTTTTTAAAGATTTTATTATATATTTTTATTCTTATTCCATTTTCTTGCAATAAATCAATATAAACATTCGATCATTTCGACATTACCTAAGCCAGCTATTTGCAATATGTGTTATAATATTTTAAGATTTGTAAAGATAAATTTTGTAATATAATTTTACTTTTTTAATCATAATTTAATTTTGCATAATTTTTTAAATATTTTATTATATATTTTTATTCTTATTCCATTTTCTTGCAATAAATCAATATAAATATTCGATCATTTCGACATTACCTAAGCCAGCTATTTGCAATATGCCAGCTTGTACTATGAAATATAATGAAATCCTTTGCTGATAAGATAATGACTCTACATATATTGAATAAAATAGTAAATACTGAATAAAATAAATCTTTCAGGTGTCACAAATCAATTTGTTATTTACGACAGATTTGTGTCGATCATTAATTCAATAAATCATAGTTGTCGTCTTGGCCGCTGTCTAGAGTTATTAGTGTCAGACGTGTCCAATATCATTTAGATTAGCTGGAAATTGTCCGGCACGGAGTACCACTCTCGATCGTGTCGGACGGGGAATGACGCCCACACGCGCAACGCTGCGTCGCGTCTTAAGTGGTCCCAATGAAAAAAAGCGCACGCCTGAGTCCGGGGCCGGGTTCCCCGACAGTTGCATTATAATTACTACAAATTGAATCGTTTAGCCGCTTTTAAGGTCGTGAGATAGCGCCCGGCGGGAATGGAACGCACCGAATAAATCCGTCGCCGCATCCGTCCTTGATGTGCGCGCTCGCGGTTCAAGTTTATCGGTGTGAGGCTACCTTTAATGAGTGCTATTTGCGCAAGAAAGCGGTCGGTCCGCCGTTAAAACCGCTTTACCACTGATCGTCTCCATCCGTAATCTCCGTCAGCTTAAGAAAATATCTACGATAAAAGCATATACTGAAAATGAATCTCCAATTCGGGACTCGGTTAATGGAATAATTAAATGATTACGTTTCTCTGTTTCCTTCTTTCTCCCTCGCGAATATGAGACGCTCGGTATTGATGAAGAAAATCGATAGTTGTTTAGAATGGGTTTTGTTATATTCGTAAGACATTTGAATTGATTATTACGATATATATTTTGTAAAAGAATTATAAATTATATCAAGATAATTATTATTTATTGTAATGCGATAACTTTGTTAAATAAATTTTCGGAAAAAGGCCATTAATTTTTTGAAGATCCATAAATAAGCTTTATAAAATCATATTCTGTCTCTATAATTGATATCCAGTTACTGCGCGTGAATTCTTATTCTTTATACTCTTAAATTTTTCAATAAGTTTTTGTTCAGAAAATACATAAAATACACTTAGATTTTTAGAGAATTTTTAGGAATTTTACTCAATTTGAATTTTTGCTAAAAAAATATAGAAAAATAACTAACTCATGACATTTATAAAGATTTAATTTTCTCATGAAATTTTTTAACAATCTATACGTTTTATTTACGTTTTAAAGAATTTTAATCCTAGTATGATATTGTTATTTTTGGTTATCTTCCTTATAACACCAGGATTTGTGAAACCCTGCAACTTGGTTACGTTATATCTCTGGACTAAATATGTATTTTTAGCTCAAAATATGTGAAATTTATACCTCGAAGTCAGACAAAGACAGATGAATATGAATCAAATAAATAATATTTTATCTTCAATTAATTACAATACTTCAAAAAAATTTTGTTGGAAAAATTCACAAAAAATGACTACTTCGGATAAAAAATTCTCAAATTTTTAAATTTAACGTTCAAGTAAAATCCGTAGGATTTTTTTAGTTGACCGTTTGAACTAACAAAAAAAATAGTACGATATGACTCGCTCAAAAAAATATAATTATTTGAACTATCGAAAATCGATATTTTTGAAGAATCTACATATTTTAAGTCTACAATTAATAAATAAAATTTTATTACTTGAACAATATAAAAGAGTAATAATATAAGTAGATAAAGGATTGTACATGTATAAATATTATTATAGTATGTATAATGGTAAGTTTATTAGGACTTAGTTTAGAGGATTTTGCAACACTCGCTCTAAAGTAATAAATCCGTTCCGGCCAATTGTCTTTATGCTCTGTAATAATTCTGCGTTTGCTAATATCTTAATTATGCCTTCTTGCATTTATTTATATTTTAAGCATTTATATTTTCTTGTCTTCTATTGTCTTATTTACTGCTCGAGCATCACGTCGCATTGTTTATTAAGCAAGGTACGCTTTCATGTATTGTCTCATTTCTGTAATTCGTAATTTGTAATTCGTTTCGTTTTCTGAGAGGCTTAGTAGCAGCAGTTTTGCTCGTACCTCACCATTTGTGCATACTCTGTAATCTCTTAATACACAATAAAATAATAATAATAATAATAATTTGCTTTATGCAAACGCCCTAAAAAATTGTTCAACAAAGTGAATATAAGTCGATGCATTGTCTTCGGCATCCGTTTGCATTCCTTCGAATCTTTTACTCGATGAGGGTCATAAATGCCTATAAACGTCTTGCCCTCAGATCGAAAATTTACGGTCACTGTTCCGTAAAACGAGAGACCGGCGATTATCGCTCTAATTGTAATTAACGTCTCGCCGCAGTAGCATGAACCTATAATTTTTTATTCATATACGTATTTATGGCTTTTCTTGAGTCGACGATAATGACGCATGTCGCGCGAGCGTACTTTTTAATATGAAATTATGTAATCCCGATAACATCGCAGCGCATTACGGCAAACGTCGACTTTCGTGAACGTCTCGTCGTTCCCGTGACTACAAAGAATGACGGATAATTAGCGACATAAATTGAGTCACTTCGCCATTACGCTACCTTAATTATTCTAACTATTAAGAGCTGACAAATTCCGTGAGCTCGTAAAATCGGGAGCTGCAATTTTCGACATATAATGACTTAACTGGAAGTTTCGCAGAAACTGGCGCGATTATCGACGCTCTAAAACGTCGCACTACTAAGAAAGGAAATTTAATTTCCGATATTTCCATAAATGAATATTTTTAATATTCATTTCTTCTTATCGAATGACGTTGCATTTACGTTCCATTCGATTGTAAAGGGCTCCGCACAATAAAAGGAACAGGGAACAGAGAATAAGAATTTCAACCTATCAGAAACTGTATATTCCACAATACATGATTTCTGATGGGTTGAAATTCTTATTCTCTGTTCTCTGTTCCCTGTTCCTTTTATGGTGCGGAGCTCCTAAGAGCTCCGTGTGTGATTGTCGCGAATAGAAATACGAAGATGACGCTCGCGATCGATTTTGTTCAACCTAGCTCGAGGAGAATCTCTTCAATGTAAATATCGCGTTTCCCCCGAGGCTGACTCTCCTCGGCGAGCGAAGCGCGGCGATGAATATTCATGCCGGTAATGACGCGGATAATTGTGGTGTGCGCGCGAGGATCCTAAAGAAACTCGAAGGGACTACGCCTCTCTCTGTACGCTCGAGCCTTCCTCGAGAGAGCCCTCGGGGCGGATGCGCGCGTAACTCGGTGGTTAATTCAACAACCATCGGCGGATTGGAAAACACGATTGCAATCACTCCGCGGCACGGAGGTGGAAGAAACGAATGGGACGTGCGCGCGCGACTCACCGAGGCGGATTACGCGGAAGGAATATTAAGCGTGAGCGAGCACCGGTTTAAGGCAATAAAGATGCCACCGTTCGCGATTTGTTTTAATATTAACAAACTTCGTAGCTTAATTGACTTCGTCCCGCGCGATCGTAAATTATAGAGGGAGAAACGGTAGCAGCTCGACGGTAGCGAGAGTCAGCTTTCATGCGTTTTCATCTAGTCGATAGGCCACGATAAATGCTCGCGCTTCAACGTTAACGTTCGTATAATTTTACTGAATGACGGTAAGACCGACGTCTATTAATGAACAGCGGAATTTTAATATCAGAAGTACCAACTTTATATAACTTTGATATATACGCATAAATTAGGAAAACCATTAAAACTATACTTGCTCTTATCAAGCTCCTTTAAAATTAGAGAAGGTGGATTTGCAAAGCGTCTTTTACGAGAATGTGAGTGAATTGAGAGAAAACTCGATATATCGAAAGGATTTATGTTGGAGAAAGAAGGAAGGAGAATGGAGAGCAGCAAAGTGAAACGTTTCAAGCACCCACGCGACCGCCAGTCCAGATGAACTGTTTGTGCGTTTCAGTGGATTTACGAGCGGGCCACGGCCCCACGCTACGGAGCCGTCGTATATTAGCGGCTGAAAGCCAGCAAATGAGATCCGGGAAACATTACAATTACCATCGCAAACAATATTCCGCGGCGCTCGGACCCGAGAAAACGGTTATTTACAGCCCATTATAGTCAAGGGACAGCCAAGGAAAGAGGAAAGGCGCACATAACGCGCGCAAACCGCCTCGCGACGACACGCGTCGTAGACGAGCTCCCTTCAGAGAAAAGTAACTCTGAAGGGGGACCGGTGTGTGGAGCGTAGAAAAGGATTCTGTGAAGGCCCGTCTACAATACACGGAGTAAGAAGTAAGAGTATGAAATTGACCAATCACAGTCGAATGTGAGAAGAATAATCGACTGTAATTGGTCAATTTCTTACTTTTACTTCTTACTCCGTGTATTGTAGACAACGCCTGATATGATGAAAAGCGGATTATTACTGCGCTAAACGTTTCGATAATTACATTTACGAGATATCACCTACCGTGTAATCGATTCGAACGTTCATTGTACATGTTGATGTTTGATTTTGCTCTTTTGACTCTTTCGTAAAATCTCTGCCAGTATCTTAAAATGATTTAATGTTAGATCTACTTAAAACCATTCGCCGAATTTATGAACTGTATCGGTCTATCTTTGAGAAATTTATGAAGCGGACTGCATAATAATTTTCAACGTGAACAATTATCACGCAGAAGGAGAGGGAGAGGGAGGGAGAGAGAGAGAGAGAGAGAGAGAGA
>NW_017299926.1:424492-500502 GCF_001594075.2 Trachymyrmex cornetzi | reverse complement strand
GGGGGGGGGGGGAAAGAGAGAGAGAGAGAGAGAGAGAGAGAGAGAGAGAGAGAGAGAGAGAGAGAGGGAGAGGCTGACCATTGCACATAAAATAATGAAACGCCATTAGTTCGCGGGAGTCAGGATGATTTACGCTAAGCTCCTTGTCATTTCGGTGTGCCGCACGCCAAGGGATTATAAATTCCACGCGTCGCTAGAAAGTCTTAAATCCAGCGTTGCGCATCGGTAAAAGTGATGAATAAAATGATCTCTTACGAAGTATCATAAATAAATCGTCGACGACGTCACGGGGACCTTATTGTACCCGAACAACCATTTCGCTGCGCTTTGACCACTTGGCAGTTTAGCACGTAGAACCGGCGGTTTAAATGAATTTTTCTCCGGTCAATCCATACACACACACATCAGCTCGCACATTCCGCCGCTTGAAAATAAACGTGTACGATCCATCAGACTGCAGATCGTTTCACGGCACGCTATAACGCGTCATGCTTAGTCGCGGATTGGAAAAAGTATACCTCAATGCAACTGGTTATTACATAGACGAGCAACGCAATCCTCTATAATATCTGAATTCACACGTATCGAGAAAGCTGCAACTATTACGCGGCATAAATACATGTAAATATACGCGAACGCACGTCCATCTTTATCTATACGTTCGATTATAATCTATCTTGTATAAACGCATGATGCAAATCCAATGATGCAACGAAATGCGCGTGTAATTCATCGGATTGCCTGCAGGAGGGATAAAAATTCAATTAAAAAGGCACCGTGCGGTGTGAATTATGCGATGGGTTTGATATTAATATTGATAAACAAACTAAAAGCAGTCTACATTTCATTAAAACATCAGTGATTTCCGAGATCAGGTATCGGATTGTATCAGATTTATGAACGTGACAACTTGATCGACTGAAATAACCGGCATGATATACCTATAGAAAACAGCGTAGAAAATTGAGTCGTTGAATTGTGGCGTTATGTAACAAGAGACCACCGTGTAAAGGTATCTAAATGAATATGGAAGCAGGAAAAAGAGAGTATATACGAGAGTGAGAGAAATACAATATATAGTCTTCAACGGGAATAATCACCTGTTTTTACACCTCAGCGGCGAAAAAAATCTTGCAAAAATTGTAAAATATTGTTATTCCAAAATATTGTTTTGTATGACATTGTTTAATATATTTTCTTTCTTTATGAATAACTATTATTTACGAACTTTAAAATATGCAATTCCTTCGGAAACTCACAATTAATTAGAGAATCTTTACTTTTTTAAAAATAAGTTATTTAACGTACATGCATGTATATATATATTTTTTGTTTAATATTTGTTTCGTGTTTCTGCTTCTTTTCGAAAGCTGTGTCATCCATAATGTTCTCAAATACTAATAAATGGAAAAACATCCAACAATATACAACATATTGTTAATAATAATAATTTTAATTGGGATTTAAAAATATTCCATGTGAGATCGGTTACGTAAAAAAAATTAGATAACTACTCCCGTTAAGGACGAAAATATTTGAGACGAGAAGACTCGCTATGACTTCACGTGTTGAAAATGGAGTCTAATGTCACGGTACTCCGATGAACATCAATACGTAATAGTTGTGCCATACAGACATGGACGAAGTTATGAAACAAATATCTCCGCGACAGCCTTTCTTCTTTCTCTTTTTTCGTTATATCCGTGGTACTCTGTGCCAGGACACCGCCTAGACATTAGGCGCATTCAAAGCATTCCTTAATGTTTCACGGCAGAATTTATAACATATTTAGTGACCGGGCGCGATACAACGGTGAGATAACGTCGCGCGGTTCGCGATTCGCGTCACATATGTACGGATGTATACACATGCGGACCCTACGAGCAACCCTCGTCGGAGATTTATGTACGGCGCATGGAACGCGTCGTTTTCGCCATTGTGTGAGCATTAGGTAACTCGGTTGGTGCTTCATCATCGCCGATATAAAGGGAATAAAAAGGGACGATCGACTGGACGCAACCGGCCGACTCGTGGTTTTGCTGTTATACGAGAATAGGAAACATAGTTTAAAAGTTTGAACTGGAGTACAGTATCTACTATTGAATAGAATAGGAGTCGTTACAGGAAACTTTTCTACTGGCTACCCTTATGTTAATGCAAACGATAGAACTATCATCAGAATAAAATCGTTTCCCTTGTCAAACTCGCGAAACTTCTTTTCAATAAAATCTCATCTCCACGTTTTTCGCAGGGTAAAAAACATGTTTTAAACAGTTTAAAACATGCTTAATTGATGTTTTCAATATATTTTAAACACTTTTTTTATAGTACTGTATAAAGCATATTTAAAGCATTAAAAACATATTTAAGAAGAAACACAATGTGTTTTATTCATAAAAAAAAACATTAGTCTTTACCAACCCTGGTTCTTCGATTCTTCGATTTATGCGATGCCATAAAACTCCATAATCCTCAAATTGTTTTATGATAAAATTACATTAAATTTTACCTTAGTCTTGATCAAGTTTTATCCAAGTACCGCATGATTCTTTAAAACTTTTTAAAGTCATTCCTTAAATGACCAAAAACTAGAGTCCTAGATATAACAGAGAAGCGCAACCGCTGTCCTGATTTCTGATTGGTTCCGCCAATTTTTTCTACGGATAGTCTTTTAAGACTCTAATTTCGCTAAGTACCATTATTTTTAAATCTTGATATGTACACAGTAGTCTCCAAAGAAAATCAGTATTTCTTTGTAGTCGGTAGAAACACTACTATTATAGGAATTACACTCCGTTTGCGGAATGACAGATGTAAACACAGGTCGCCATTTTTTCTTTGGACGATTAATTATAACCTTTAAATATACTCGGTTGCGCTTCTCTGTTATATCTAGGACTTTACCAGAAACGAGAGATCGCGCTTAGCGCACGCTGTTGATCACACAATCAATCGTGGATTATATTAGTACGTAAGTGGTAATTTCTACACTGAATGATCACGCGGACCATGTTACGGTTCAGTTATCTACAGAAATCACTTCCAGTTCTAGACGCTACGACCGATCATAACCAATCAGGACGTCCGTCAACGGAGCTGTGAAGCATAAGTGATGATCTCGTCGTCGATGAACGAGGTCACTTCCGATAATTCTAGCAGCTAGATCTGTTCGATCTAGGCTGCCTTCGGCCACTTGCGAGAATGCGGCCGACGTCTAAATAAGACACAATCGTATCGAACAATCGCATACCACCGCTGTACAACTTTCTAGCGTGGCGCGTCGTCGTCTCGACCGGCCTTGCTAGGACTCTACCGGCAGTCGAATCGACCAGCCAACCAGCCGGACAGTCTCTCTTCGTTCAACAACCTGTTGCTTTCCGGCGCCGCGCGTTCGCCGCTGTGCGATAAATCGCGTCACTGGAATGCCAGCCTCGAACCAGCCGTTGCCAGAAGGGTAGATTTCTCTGCAATGTAGAAATATTTTATACTTGCAATCCTAAAAAAAAAATGAGAAGATCCTTAACTCCCGAAAATGTATGATTATCACACAAATCTTCATGTTTGTGAGAAAACGAGCGTTTTAAAAATAAATAATTATTATTGTAAAGAAAAATTACTATTGCGTTTAATATGTTATTCGCTCTCTTTTATTATACATGAAGTTTTTAATAATAATAATAATAATAACTTTATTAAGTGCATAAGCAATTTAGAACGAATAGAAATATTTGAGTGCATCTCAAATAGAGAAGCGTCAACAATATAGCTAATACAAGAAAAGTTTCTAATCAGAAAACTATAAATAAGAAGACATGACAAAAGAGCGATTAAAAAGTCTCAGATTTATGGTGAATAAAATAAATAGAAAGCAGCAGATCGAAAAGAAGAAAGTGATAAAAAATAATTGATGAAAGGTAATGTATGTATTATACATGTATTATATGTATTGTGTTTTTGAAAAACGACTTAAGAAATTTTTATGGTGTTAGGTGTGAAAAATTTGTAATAACGTTTTGTAGAAATTTCAATAAATTCTTACAATATGTAGCGCGAAGCGGAGCGAAGAACGAGAAAAGACCCGTTTGGAGAGATGACTTAGTGATCGAGACTGGTGCTCGACTTGCTTTCGACGGCGGCGGTTAATTAACATTAAGCGGGTGTCTTTTACGGGCTGTTTTCGCTTACTCTCCCTTTTCCTTTTCCCCTCAGCGACCATGCAACTATGTACGTATGTAAATACTATGGCTATCTCTCTCTCCCTCCCTCCCTCCCTCCCTCCCTCTCTCTTTCTCTGTTCTTCTGCGGCTCGTGTCTCGTACCACCACGAGATTCTCGAGATATCCGATATACTTCGATACATATATTTGGCCGATAATTAAAATTAATATAAAGATTAAGAATATTTACGACGCACGGTACCGCTTGCAGATTCCAAGCGACGTGCTCTCTCGGATTCTCGCAATTGCGTTATCGCGTCGATACCAAGGCTTTTCCCGCAGAGCGAAATTAATGACACCGACAAATGTTCGTTCATACGGAAGCCCGCACAGAACGTGTCCTATCTATTTTAAAGCAGTTTATCTCGTGGTGCCATTTGCACCATGTCTGCACGGGCGTCGCTCTCATATGCGTGATATATGCGCAAATTTCCGCTATCACGAATCTATCTGATCACACAACCTACTTAGTATAAATATCGCATAAGTACTTAGTATAAATGGAGCGAATAGCACAGAAAGATTCGGCCAATTAAAATTGACACTGCGTCTTTTTGTGCAGATGCAAACGTTTAACAGATGCGAAATGTTTCATGCTTAAAGTCTGTAAACTTTCTAATAAATTTAAAATCATCGCACTTATAAATCAAAGTATAATTATTTGATAAACTCTTATCTTTAGGCCTAACAAAATATTATTCTCAAGTTTATTTGAGGTCTGTATATTAACGCGATAATTCAAAGATTGCAAAGAATGTTACTAATTAATTCAATTTTATCATGATTCTCCTTTTGCCAGAGTCACCGGATGCTTCTAAGGCGGTTAAACAAGTCAATTTGTCGCATTATCTACTTCTTGTTCACTCCTTGTTTATTGCAATTACAGTTCGCGTGAGCACGATGGAACCTACAATTTTGCATTCGCTTCTGTAGTACTAGCGGATAATTCTATCCCATCGGCGTGGTTTCCGGTCGCTCTCGTGGGATGACGATGACATACGATCATTCCACATCGCAGTCGAGCAGACACCTCGTCATCGTCGTCGAGCCTGGTCGCCCGAACGAAACTGCCGTCTCCTTGTCGCAGACACCTCGTATCGACCACCTGACATAAGTCTATAAATATGCGGGCAATTCACATAGCAATTGTTGATTATGATTCGAAAAAATCTATACCGACGATGATGATCAGGTTTCGTTCCTTTTGTTCGCGAACGCTCTTTGCATTCGAATGCCGTAATTTTTATCACTCTGGAAACTTATACGTTTGCATGAATATAAAATTATTATAGGATCTATTTCTATTGCAATTTTTTAAAAACCATTGAAACTATACGTTATTCGGTAGAAAAATAATTATTACCTGAAAATTTAATAGTACACCATTTCTCTTGTTTCGATTTAATTTTTAAAGCGGTAAACATTCCAAGTCTTTTTAGGTGCAAAGTACTTTTTTTTTAAGCCTTTGGATTTCTTTTCGCATAGCCTTCTCAAATTAAAAAAAATTAATATTATAATTAGTTGTGGAATTTAAATTCTGTCTATGTACAATATTTATCGTTTTTGATCGCAAGTCTAAAACGGGTATCTTCTTTAGATCCTAGCGGCTGCATATATACTTACTCTGATCACGCAACTCATTGATAGAGTCTAGTCTTGGAAATGCAAATGGGACCGGCGATATTTATAATAATTCGCGGTATAACACAGGAAGCTTCGTGCGCTCGTAAGCCTCGTTTTGTTTTTTTTTTCTCTCGCGTGCGAGCCATCGTCTTCTCCTACGTGATAGCTTCGGCAGATCTTTAGTTGCCAAGTTTATGCGACGGGTACGGGATGCGTGGCGGATCTGTCGGCAGGCTCGTTCGCGAATCGCAGGCGACAATAATGCTTCTAGTAAATAAATAGCTTTACGTGATCTTCGGCCGTTACGGGGGATCACGTCCTCTTTCGCTTTCTTTCGCGGGATTCCTCCTCCTCCTTTCTCTTTGAATCTTCCTTTCATTCCTCGTTACCGAACACGACCTGGCCTGATGCTAACTGCATCTCGTCGGAAATTTAAGATCGATTTACGACACATACGCCTTGTCGACTTCGCGCCGCGAAACATTTTGCATAATACAATGTGACGTAATAAGTAGAACTGTTTCATGCCACAGAAAATATACTGGTACTCGTTCGTAGTCCCTGGAACTTCTACGTTTCGCAATTAGAGTAGCTCGGCGAGAATGCGCAAAAATTTGCGTGGTCATTGAGTCAGCGTCAAGATAATAGCAAGCGAGCGGAATAGCAGGAATGTAACGACGATATGTATAAGTCTTAGTTTTTATTAAAAGCACTTAAATTTCTCTAGATCCGTGAAGGCACGTGTTTCTGCTCTTACGAAGGATACTTTCTGCTCTGGTATGGTAATGTACTCATAAACTTCTGATGGCTGCTTCGGGTAGGAAAACCTGAATAAAACGTTAACAGCGCGTTCGAAATTTGGCAGCAGATTCTATCGATACATTTGTAATGGATTACATCAATCATGTCGAAGATTTGCTTGAGTTCTGTCAGATATTTCCATCGTTACACTCTATTAGCGGATCTCGTTAGATGTCTGCTAAAGTTCTTGCGAGCGAACAACAGCAGGCACTTTGCAAAATCCTCTTTCGACGGACGTGGCTCCCCGGGGCAGATTCTCATAAATGATGAAGAGAGGGATGCTTTTTGTATCGCTACGTTGTACGCGCACGTTCTATTGATTGCTCTTCGATGACCGTACAGTATAACGTCTCGAAAAAAGCGCAATTACGCGAAAGCGTGCATAGTAGCCCGTATCTCGACGCTTACGCCGCCTTGCCTCGGGACGAAGCAGGTGCCTTCCGTATACGTCTCTCCTTCGTGTTTTATTTGCCGAATCTCGCATGTCATGCGGCTTAAATGATATTTTTATTCCACGACGAGGAAAAAAGGCGTGTACCTCCAATATTCGTCGCAAAAAATAAATGAGTCACTTGCGCGCGAAACGTGAAATTGTCCTCACGATATTTAAAATGGAGCATCAGGAAGCTCCTTGTGTCTTTAGGGATGCATTCAATAAAACGTTATTAGCCTATTTGTGTCGGTTTATCCTTATTTTACATCTAGTGAACGGTAAAGATAGAATGACACTAATAGTGTCTTTTCGAACGCACTCTAGGGCTGGTATTCATAGTTTGCTCTTATTTTAAGACTGTTTCAAGTAATGTCTTAAAACGACTGTCTGATTGGTTCGTGACATCTTAAGACGGTACGAGACAATCTGAAATATATGATCCGACTATAAATACCGACCTAGGTCTAAATGAAATACTTGAACAAAGTATCCAAAATTTGAGCGACATAGAGAACGAGCGGCTCCGGAATAAAAAAGAAGATGGGAGGGGACAGACGAGAGTAATCGTCCATTCACTCTTGAAGTACCACTCATCCTCTCGCTTTGGCCGTCGGCCTCTTTCGACCAAATCCTCTGTCCTCGTTTGGCACGAAGGCACCTGTTGTGCCGAGACTCGAGTCACTGCCGCTGTGTGGCGGCTGTGATCAATACTGGGTTCTGATGACATTCGGCAATTTTTCTCGCGTATTTGTTCCAATAAAAAAGTGAATGAATATATAATTGAGAGATTGAATATAATTGCAGCGTGTAATTATTCGATCTCTGCTAATACCGGTTTTATTATTCAATCAATGGATGATTTTCTCGACAACAAAAATGATTATCGACATGTGACAATCTTGTAAAATTTGCTATATCATCGTAGTTATTTATCGAACAGTCGTGAAATGCAATTTTTATAATGAATTTATGAATTTGCATGGTTCACACAAGGACACAATAAACGTTACGAAGCGATATATCCATTAAATTTACAAATAAATTTAATTTTTACAAATATTTGTATACAGAAAAATACGAGTTTGCTGCAGTATTTAAAAATTTAGCTAGATACAAATCTGAAAATTTGTTGAACTATTAAAATAATTATGTAGAATGCTTAAATGTTGATGACAATGCTACAAAAAGTTTTAACATTCTGACAACTAGTTTAAACATTCTTATTTTTATGATTTAAACAACATTATTTTCAGATCTGTATACCAGGTATGTAAATATGAAACCGGAATTTTTTAATAGAAAATACACGTTTATTGCATGAAAATGATACAAAATATTTTATTCGAAGTATTGCCCATCGATAGCTATACATTTTTCCCACTTGTCTGACAATTTGTGGATGCCACGTCAAAAAAATTGTTGCTCTTCTGAGCAAAACCAATCATCTAGCCATTTTCGTACATCTTCGTAAGAAGTAAAGCGCTGCTGAGCAAGTGCGTGTCCCATCGATGCAAATAAGTAGTAATCGGACGGAGCCAAGTCTGGTGAGTAAGCCGCATGCGAAAGTATTTCCCAATCAAACGCCTCAATCGTTTCCTTGATCAGTTTTGCTGTGTGTGATGGTGCATTATCATGAAGCAAAATCACTTTGTGTTGCCTTTTTTGATATTCCGGTCATTTTTCACGCAAAGCTTGATTCAAATTGTTCATTTGTTGTCGGTAGCGTTCAGTATTAACGGTTTCGCCTGGTTTTAGCAGCTTATAATAGATCACACCTTTCTGATCCCACCAAACACAGAGCATTGTCTTCCGTCCATAGCGATTTAGCCTTGCAGTCGATGTCGATGGTTTGCCTGGAGTTACCCATGATCTTTTATGCTTAGGATTCTCAAAATATATCCACTTTTCATCGCCAGTCACAATTCGATGGAGACTTTCTTTTGTACCTGGCGAGCAGCATTTCGCAAGTGGTTTTTCGGTTTTCCTGCTGTCTTTCATTCAGTTCATGTGGAACCCATTTTCCCATCTTCTGGATCTTTCCCATGGATTTCAAACGTATGGAGACGGCTTCTCGTGTCACATTCAATTGATCCGCGAGGTGTTGAGTTTGAGCGTCATCCTCATCCAACAATGCTTGCAATTCGCTGTCTTCAATCTTTTTCGGTGGTTTTCCACGTTCTTCGTTTCTCACGTCAAAATCGCCACTTTTGAATTTTTTAAACTACTCAAAGCACTGTGATTTACCAAGAGCATGCTCACCGTAAGCTTCGACAAGCATTCGATGCGATTCTGCAGCAGTTTTCTTCAAATGGTAACAGAAAATCAATGCTGTTCGCAAATCGTAGTTTTCAGGCACAAAATTCGACATGTTCAGCGCTGTTACAAACTATACTGTTGTATGAAACTTGTACTGTTGTGAGTTGAAAATCTTTGTTAGATATCAGAACAAGGAAATGGTGTCAATGACGCGATCTGACGGCACTACATTGACAACTATGGCCATCTATTGGTAAATTCCGGTTTCATATTTACATACCTGGTATTTACACTGATAGAAAAGATTGACTGCTGCGGCAAATTAAATAGTAAAATATGACATAGCATTTTTAATTGGATGCAGCAGCCAATTGTTGGTTGCATTAACCTATTCAAATATGTCAGTATATAATTTCAATAAGCTAACTGCAATCAAAAATTGGCTGCTGTAACCAACTAAAAATACTATACCATATTCAGCCAATCTTTTCTTTCAGTGTAGTTAAATTTTTGGATACTTTAGCAAAACCGTTCTACACTACTAAACAGTGAATCGTAAACTCGAATTGAGTGTGTCGACATTATTAAACGTTCGCTACGTCCGTGAACTTTCTCGCGTCACATGTCAGACTCTGAAAATTATTCGCGATGTCGAAATCATCATTGCCTATCTCCGGACAAACCATTTCACTCGAGTTATCCTACGGTTGTCCTCTCGCCGCTTAATTGACAGTAGCGCGTTCACGACAGGGTTAAGCGGAGTCGCGCATTACCGGAGCGCGTTCTTATTATCGTTAATTTTAATTAAAGGTTACCGCGGGTGTCCACGGTCCCCTATACTAAGAGTCCCACGGGGACGCGAGCGTTTGCTGGAGCAGCGGGACGTCCGATCGCCGGAAAGAAGGCTGCTTTATGGAAGATGATGCGAAGGGACCGGGGAACAAGGTCCTGATCCTGGTTATAAACGACCGCACGCTGTTCGCCGCGAATAGGGAGTCCCGCCGCGAGGTGCGCGTCGTGGGACCACGTTCACCAGGAGAACGCGGGACCGGATCCCGTGAAACGTTCCGACTCGGGGCCACTTCCCCTCTGTTCTCTTTCCCCCGAGTGAATCTTCGACTCGACGACGATATCTGATTCCGCTGGCTGCGACTCTCGACAGCTCCCGGATTCCGGTGTCGCCGAGTGTCCCACTTAAAGGGAGAGCGTCCCGCGGCGATCTCTAATTCCTCTAATTTGGCCGGAGACGATAAAAATAAGTACGTGCGTGTGTATGTTTGTGCGTGTGCGCGACCGCCTTCTGAGGGAGTTAAGTCGATAAAATTATTGACGCTGTTAAAATCCTAATTTTCGGCCGATCATGATAGGCTCATAGAATGAAAGTGGCGAATGAGATAAAGGGATATCGGTCTTTCGATCACGGAGGATATCCGATTTCAGCGTTGTGAAACGTTTCTCAGCTAAGTTGGAGGAGCTATGAGGATCTTTACTTGTTACACAATTATTGTTGTAAATCAAAACATTATATACCGTTTCTGTAATTAATTCTACTTTATGTCTTGAATAATTGCTTTCTTAAAGTTTCTTAAGAAGAATTTCTTGTTCTGCAAGTACTTCTTCATAAATTTTCTAGATGCTACTCGTCGTTAAGCAAGTTATCATCATCAGTTATCGTCGTTAAGCGTGATTTCTTGCAGACTTGCTGCTTAAATTTCTTTATTGTACGAAATAATTGCTTTCGTGGAAATGATTTCTTGGTTTATAAGTACTATTTTGCATATCCTTTAACTACCCTTCGTTACTAATCATTCACTGTCACAAGTTATCATTATCAAACCTTTTTACTTTTTTTCGTAAAATTATCGCCAGTCTTCACAGATCTGGAATAGAGAGAGAGAGAGAGAGAGAAATTGCAAGCTTTTTACTCTTCTCCAGTTTTTGCGTTACTCCCATCGTATTTTGTCCAGTCATAATGACAGTGAAAAATCTCAGTGAGCTCTATCTCTGTTTTACGAACAGTACTTTCCTCACGAAGGAAGACACGTTCCACCTAGAGCGAGGTTCGGCGCGTCGGACAATTAAATCTTTTTAATCGTTCGACGTAATTGGCGCGGATTAGAGATGCCGTCCATCCACCGACGGACCGCGGTCCTTGATTATCGCTGATCGTCAGGGCAAATAACAGTGAGATAAAGAGCGACCGAGACGGGCAAATATAGTGGGAAAAGAGGGGGAGGGGGACGAGCATCGCCTGGACCAGCCTTCTTGCTCGTCGGGAGAGCGCCAGTGGTGGCATTCGGGGTCCGGAGTCCGGGGGCCCGAAGTGCGTTTCAACGGAGGGGAACACTTAACGGAATACGTCCCAGTGATTATTGGCCGTGATAATGATCGAGTCGCTGCGAGTTGTCTATGGCGTGATTGCAGGTCGCGCCGTTGATCCTTAGGCCATGTGGTGCGAGGGTGGTTATTAAGAGCGACCGGTTCCATCTCGAGCAGCGCACGGGGACCGGATTTAGAAGGGTACAAAACCCTTCGGCTTCTCAAAAGAGATGCATCGCTGATGGCAACATGGCATATTTTCGATACTGTACGAAGAACAGATCGAGAAAAAATTGGGAGCACGTTGATCAGATACGGAATCGTGTCACGTTTGAGCGAAACGCACAACGTTAAATATTGTAGATATTTTTTATACTTTATATTAAACACTAGAAGTACCGAGTAGTCATTATTAACCGTTTCTATTTTTTAAATATTATATTTATTGTGTAAAAAATAGGAGTTTCACGTTTTTAGATTTTTCAATAATTATGTCCTATATATATATTGATAAAATATTTGGTTTTTCATCACTTCATTATTTTTATAGTAATTTTTTTCGCTTGATTCCTTTCCTCTAGTGAGCAAGGAACGTTGATACTTGAAGCGTTAAATATGATCTTTAATACCTAAAATTCTTATTTTATACGCTCTTTATTTATTTAACTATAATATAATGTATAAAATTCGAAAATATTTTATACATTGAATTTTATATATTAGTTTAAATTACATATTGTAATTTTTGCATTATCAAAATAAAATAAAAGAATTATATATCTTACATATTCCTAACGTCTCCAAATTTTCTTCTATTTGGAAGATATATTTTCCACTCTTCATCAATGATTTTCGGGACTCTACGTATTCTTTATTTTAACATGAGTATTTAGCTCGACGTATTTACCCTCGAGAGACAAAGTGATGGGTCAGCAATTAGGCGCGAACGATTAAAACGGGGCCTTAATTGGCCGTAGTGAAGGCTCCTAAGAGAGATTTGCCCTCTTCATCCCTCTTCGCACGTCCGTCTCTTCCACTCCTCTCGCCGTCTCTCTTTCTCTTCATCTCTACCCTTCTCGCTTCGTCTTTACCAGTCTCGTATGCGGTTAATGCTAGGCGATAAATCATGTTAACTCACGTAAGTAGTAACTAGTAACCGATTCGCGTTTGTACGACTCTCGTGAGATATTGGCTATTACGTGAAGTTATGGCGAAGATGCGCGACTGATCTTCACCCGCTAGCTACGAGGTTGCAAACAATCCTAGATCACCAAGTTTGCAGATCCTGAAACATATTATATCGATAGAAAAAAATTGACATAAGATTTAACGATACTGACGGAATTTCAACAGAAATATACTAACAGAGTAATGGTGTAAATATAAATATTGATTTCGTCGCTTATGAAAACAAAAGCGTTTAACAACTTGAACACAAGAAGTGTTTAAATTAACTTTTTTTGCATTATATTGTAACATCACAAAGTAGACTTTCGTAAATTGGTAAATTAGTAAATTTACCAATTTACCAATTTACGAAAATCTAGTCTTCCAATCTTTCCCTTTTTTTTTTATGAATCTACCTGACGGCTAGACATGCTATCTAGATTGATGCAAATATTTTCGAACAAATACCTATAATGATCTTCAGATTGCCAATTAAGTGATTTTTTCACTCTGTTTTTAGTAGCGATTTTTTCCTACGTAACATTGTAGTGTGTTCAACATTTTCTGTCACGCGAAGTTATGTAATTGCTAAAATTGGTAAATTGATCTTTCGTCGTCTAGTGTTCCAATCTTTCACTCTTTTTTTATAAATCTACCTAACAGCTATACGTGCTATCCAGATTAATGCAAATATTTTCGATCAAATACCTATAATAATCTTCAGATTGCCAATTAAATTAATTTTTCCACTATGTTTATCAGTGATCTTTTTCCTGTGCAACATTGTATTGTGCTTGACATTTTCTCTCACGCAAAGTTATATAATCAAATTGATAAATTGATCTTTTGTTGTTTAGTCTTTTAATTTTTCACCTTTTTTATAAATCTATCTAACGATTAGACTTGCTATATCTAAATTCATGCAAATATTTTCGCGCTGAGCAAATACCTATAATAATCTTCAACTTGTCAATTAAACCAATTTTTTTACTCTGTGTTTATTAGCGATTTTTTTCCTGCGTAAAATTATATTGTGTTCGATATTTTCTGTCACATGAAATTATATTTGTGCTATACGGCTATGGGTGCTTAAAAACCATATTTAGAAGGAAATAAATTAGCATTTTTTTCTATAGGAAATGTTGATTTTTACCTTGTATATAACAAATAACAAAAGCTTAACTTTAATTTTTATTCACTAATTCTACTATTTTGATATATTCCATTCGCTCTTATATACTTAACAGTATAGTGCGTAGGTGTCTGCCATCGTCCACCTACCACAAAATATATTCTTAAATAGCCACGGGGATAACAACGTCGTCTAACTTAATAATTTACGACGAACTAAAGTATCGCGAAGACGCTTTTATGCGAAGCGGGAAAGAGCGCCGGCTGATTCTCCCGAAAGGTGGAATGCCTGGACGAAAGGGACCCACAAATTACGCGCGTTTCGTCGCATTTTATTCGGGTCGTGTCTTTGGGCAGGCCCCCGGGTTCAATCCTGGGTCGGTGATTACGAATTTCTGGGTTCGAATGGCCAAGCGACTAGGAACTGTATGCCATCCTTTGCCAGGACGACAACGACGACGACGACGACGACGACGACGACGATGACGACGACAACTGCGAGTCACAGCGAGGGTGAGGAAGACGGAATTGTCTTAAGCGCCAAATTGCACGTATGCTAAGTGGCCGCGATTCAAATTATTATCATCTTCTGGCCACGGGAATTGCTCTTCCGAGAATGATTACCGCAGAGACGTGCCCCGCGTTTATATGGTTTCGCTTTTGGGGGCCTCACGACGAGAGCAGCTTCTCCTTTCCTCATTTGAATGATTTGGAGACTGCCAGCGATGCGCAGTCCTTTATAATCCGGTAATATCTCATCTTAGATTGATTATGATTTTCTAAAAACGAAATCTTACGGAAATCATTGATAGATAAAACAATAAGAAAGCGAATATTTTAGATTTTACAACTGATAAAATGAAAATTTATAACTAATGTCCACTTTAAATTGATCAAAAAATTTGCCGTTAAAAATAATCTAGAAATAAGATTGAATATATTTAATAAATTAATATTTTGTACATTTTGAATTATGTAATTGTAGAAGGCGACATATTGTGGCTTATCATGCTTTTCGTATTAAATTTCGTAACTTAATTTTTTTTTAAATTCAATTTTTAATATTTAGAAGAAAAATATATAGCAAAATATGTAGAAACATATGGTATCAAAAAATCTGTTACAATGAAGAATGAGTGTATGAGAACCTCTGTGGAAATGATAGAGTATACAAAGCAATTCGTGCGATCGATTAGAGGTGATTCTTGTAATACATTATTAATTTGAATACCTCGCGCGCGATGAATTATTGAACGGCGCGATTACCCTAATGCATCATCGCATGTTCCTTCTTTCTAAGTTCCTCGTTTCTTGTTCATAAGTGCGAAATCACTTGTTCGTGATCACAGACACTAATCTCTCCGTCCATCTCTAGCTAGAAGCCCATATTTATAATCGCCGTTTCCGTCGAAGAATTCAACCAGTTCTAAGACGGTTGAACAGATGAATCTCGAAAATCAGTTCATATTTGCAAAATTCGCGACATATTTGTCATACTTCTAATTGCAATTCGGATGAGGAACTTAGATGATATCTATCCTGAGGCATACTGAAACTCGTTCCCTTTCCAGTTAGAAAGCATTATCGAAGAGTTATCTGGAATCCTGAAAATTCGAATTAGAGCCGATTGCCAAATATCATCGAACAAACCGCAATAGGAACGTAAAATTAGCGAGGAAGCGTCGCACCTCGGGGGGCATTCCTGAAGACTACGGTGCGAAGCACACGGTATCTCGATTTTGTAGGTGGGTCCAATAAAGAACACAGAAACTACATTTATCCTCAAGGACCTGGGTACCGTGCTCGTCCCGGGACTGAACATCGCGCACCGACAATAATTAGGGCTCATAATATGGCCCGCGGTGAGGATTTCAAAAAATTCCGAAGAGAGCCAAATCAACCGGATTCGTCGAATCGACAGATGGCCCCGACAGACGCACAGGAATTCCGTGGGTGGATCCTCGCCGCGGGGACGCTTCCCGGGGCACAGGATTAGGTCTAGAGATCACGGAATTGGTCGTCGTGACGGTTGCCTCTTTCGCCTTTCTTCTCTTCACTCCGACTTCGATAAAGTTCGAAAAGTTTACTCCAAAAAAGACACGTACAATATAAAACATATTCTTTTTTTCAATTATTTCTTATCATATTATTATTTATCCAACTTTATCTTTCAAAATCTATGCTTTTCAAATTGTATCTATTACTATGCGTGTATCTTGAAAAATTATTTTTAGGATAGACTTCAAATTTTTATATAATCTCTTTCTTATGATACAACTATTATTTGATACTTCTTTTTAGGGCAAACAAAGCTGTTTCAATTCTACGAAAATCATGCGAACGAATTTTTTACCTGTTCGGTACAGTCAGCAGACGTGATATATTATAGCGGCAGTTTTTCCATAATCAACAAAAATAAGTTCTATCTACGCGCCGAAATTGCCGGTCCTCCATTAAATGATTCTCATTAAAATTTTTGAGACTAGAACAGTTTACATTCGCGTATCTTTACTTCACAGAATCGGACCCATAGAGCGCCAAATTCGGCGCCACAGGTAATACATGCGGGTGGAAGATTGCATGATTACAGTCATTATGGGAAATTTATAAAAAGTCGATCGAGCTTTCATAGTGCGTATATACACTACGGTACGGACCCACACGCCGGCGTAATTTCTCTCTTACGGCGGCCTCTAATCGACCCGATTACCCGAATTTCTGAAAAACTGACCCGAATGAAATCGGCGGCGGGTCTCCTAATGAAACTTTGATGGGTTCTTTGGGTGTGATTTTCATTATCATCAATACTATCATCTTAATAACGTAAATTTTTATTGTTTAAATTAGACGTGACATATTATATCGTATCTACAAGAAAAGTACAAAGTTATAAGTTATGCCATGTATATATAGTACGTTATGCAGTAATACTCGAGTATGAGATAATGAGAGAATTTTATTTTAGAACGTTTATGAACTCGTGTTTGGATATATTGTGAGATGAGGGAGGTAAAATTACTATTGTGGAATAAGGAATATGAGGAGGCGGAAGGGGAGGAAGAATAAGAGCTCACAAAAAATATAAAAATAAACATAAATCGCCGAAAGCAGTCACGACAGAAGGCACGATAAATTGCTACATGGAAGCAGATGCTTGCATTGAGTCGCTATTAACAAATAATCGCTTCCGTCCCATTCTGTTTGCTCGCCATTGTTATTGCGATCTTTTCTGTCAATCATTACAAAATACGTGAAGCAGGAAAACAAAGTTCTTAGATAATAAGATATGACAGAGTTGCTAAAAATGTGTTTTCACAAATGCAAAAATATTTCGCAACTCGATTACGTTGATTATCTTTACAAAACTTTGAATCTCTGCCAAAATCATTTTAAAAAGTCGCAACTGGCAAGCAAACCTACCTTTGTGTGACTCGCCGATTTCATTGAAACTTTGCACACTTGCAGAGTAGGCAAAAATAATAGGTACGTATTTTTTTTTATCGGCAATGGTCAGCATTAAAGGGGTGAAATCGACCCCCAAAGTTGAGGGTATTAGGGCATCGTCATGATGTTTCACATAAAAGTAATGTACCGATCAACACGAAACTTTACTATCTAACATAAAAAACATTATTTTTGCCTACTCTACTAGTGTGCAAAGTTTCAATGAAATCGGCGAGTCACACAAAGGTAGGTTTACTTGTGAGTGACAAAAATAATCAAGAAATGATTGGAACATTCGTAACAATTTATTTAATCAAAAAGTTTTTTTCTAAAGGAGAGAAAATAATTAATTCTAGTAATAATTACTTCATGAAATCTTGAAAATGATTGAATGCTAAAGATCACAAATTTTGTTAGCAAACGGTTAACTTTAATCTCCTATTATTCACCCGTTTTTCCTTTATTCTGCTTTTACTATCTCTTATATTTCATTAATATCTCTTTCCCTATCTCCTTGAATACATTCGCGATTTAAAAATGTGATTTGTCCGTACGCCGAAAAGATATGCTAACAGGACAAAGTAAATATCGCTTTTAACAACGTTGATATCGAAGTAGGGATAAAACAAATAATGATATGCTTGCATCGTCACTCGACAGATTAATGGTCAAATCAAAGAATTGTCGAGTTCAGTCGCTGATGAACGTGTATTTACAAAATCTTCGTCCCATGTTCAACCATCGAATCACTACAATCGATGAGAAAATTGCTTCCGACAACGCAAAGTAACGCGCATTTTCTCTCTTTTTCTGTTTCGCTGCTACTGCGAGCTTTGGCGATTGCGACAAGCAACTTAAGTCTAATTATTAGTCCTTACGACTTTATATTACTAAAGAATACTATCTTCTTTGCGCGAATCGCGTAAACTTAGTCACATGTCGCGATGAGTAATTGCTTGACGCTCGGATAAATTCTCTTGATTTATATTATTTTAGTCCGTAAAAAATAGCGATTAGTATATGAGCGTACGTATATAATTTCTTTCGCAAATACAGATATATATATGTATATATATATATACTATGTACTAGAACGCGTGTGTATATTTGGCTTGTGAGTTGATAACATGTAGATGGAAGTATGAGCATCTATGTAAATTAAACGCGCGCGCGCAACAATTGTAGCAACAAGTATTGCAACAAATTAAGAATAAAATCAGTAAACACTAATATTTCTATTGAAACGTTGTGAAACGATGCAACGACGCGATAATAAGAGCGAAAGTAAGAGAGCAAAAACTAAAAATTAAAACGTCCTTTGTGAATATTTTAAAAATTTTCTTAACTTAGCTCAACGTATCTACAATACAGGCATCTCTGATTATAACGAAATTCTATTAAAACAGACCGGGGAAGGGGATATATCGCATCGTGATTCTATTAAGTATGTGTGCATTGTTCCTGAAAAAAGAACATTCTTCAAAATCTGTAAACCTATCATCATGTTATGCAAAAAACAGATATTTAAAACTGACGATGTAAACGATCTCGCTTTGTGTTGCTGTAAAACAGTATCGCAGCGAAGGATTATTCATCCGCAGTCTTGTGACTCCCGATTAAATTCATAGCTAAAAACAATCTTACCGATGCTCATATCGCATGGTTTACGCGTTCTTTATTCCCTAGCCCAAGTCTTCAAAGCGTGTTACGTTTTAATCATTTAAATGCTTTACTTTCGCATCAATGTTATAATATTACGCTGCGAGTTAATGACACAGTCGTATAAATCAAAGTTTTAATTGGTCATTTAAAGAATAATTAAATTGTGCAAATACGTTAAAGAATATCGTTTGAAATTTCATTTTTTGTAATTATAATCTCTATGAGATTATTTAAGAATCGAAATTAAAGTCTGAACTTTTTGTGGGATCAATTCAATGTAAAAAAAAGAAAAGAAATAAATCTAAACAATATTGTCAAAGATGAATTACTATGTTCTTAAAAGAACAGGTAAATAAATAACGGTGCATTGTTATGTCGGGACTTTAAACAGGCGGTAAAGCCCACAACGTTGCAGTTTTATCAGCGGAAGTACTGAGAAACGAGAACTCCGTAGGATGCCAACGTCCGGAGATGACTTTGTCCTGATGTTGAGCGACTACGACGCTAGGTAGAGGCATTGTAAGATCGCCTGCAATATATTTCATCATATTGATATTACTCGATTGTTACAACACTCGTATTATAAATAAATTATTTGTTTCAATACGGTAAGTAATATTTCTAAGAGATTAAAATCAACAAGAGAAATTCACCTTGCAAGTCTGTGAGTACCAATTTGTTGTCATATCCCGCCGTCAGTAAGTAATACGCCGACGGTGAGAATCGTATGCTCCTGATATCTGCCGCGTGAGGTTTGAAGCACTGTACCGTTCTACCGCCGCGAATGTCGAAGAGAACGCAGCTACTGTCTTCGTGGCCAGACACCAACAGTCGGCCAGACGGATCTACGCACAGCGCAGCTACGGGACTACCGACCTGTAATGGAATCAAATGCTGATCAGACAAACAATACTGTTTCTATTCTTGATAATCAGAAATAACGTCCGATAATCATTCGATTTAGATAGAAGAAAATAACTAATTTTGTGCAATTAAAAGAGATGCTGGTGCAATTTAATAATGTAAATCGAATATTTATCGGACGTAGAATTCGATACGATGTCGTAACAAAACAGAAAGATGCTGATGATGCAAGGATTTTAAACAATAATAGAATTTTTTTTAAATGTTATCCATTTTAGTCTTCTTTCTCTCTCTCATTTTTGGTGATCACTACAAACATATCGACAGAGAACCCGACTCACCCGGCTGCCAGGTACCGTCGCAGGTGTAACCATATTGACGCAGCTTCTCGTCCTCAGATCCCAGAATCTGACTGTTTTATCCTGCGATCCGCTGACGAACATCGCTCCGCCCCAGTTGTAAAGCGTCAGCACGTGACCGCTATGACCACTCAAGGCTTGGAAAGGTGTACCGGTCGTGCAATCGGTAACATAAATTTTGCAGTCGCCAGCACCACCGCTGATCAAAAGGCTCGATTTATTTGACGTGTCCTCGAGGAAGCACAGGTCACGCACTGTACCATCGTGCATAGTCAATTCGACCTCTTGCCCTAAAAATTAAACGTAAAAAATACAAAATCTTGTAACGATAGTAAGAGAGGTACTAATTCCACTAATAACCAGATTAATATAACAAATCTGATTAACGATTACAAATTAATTACATTATCTTTCTAAAGGATCCGTAATAATTATATGAAAAATTGGGTCCCGGTGAAATGAATTAATTTTCACATAGTGTAGCTTATCGTGTAATGAACAAAAATATCATATCAAAAACATTCATCATCAACAAAACAAACAAAAACATCATCACCTACATTATATGAAAATTAACTTTTATCAGGATCTAATTTTCGTACAATTAATGCGAGATTCTTTTTAAATTATGAATTATTTTTCGATGTTTAAGCTACAAACTCTGCGGGTTTTGTAGTTTAAACTGCTTTCAAAAATGCAAACAAAGAAATTTAGTAATTTATATATTCGAATAATGAGAAAAATTCAGAATAGAAATGAGCTAGATCTATAATTCAAGACTTACTTTTAAAAAAATTAAAATTTTTTAATAACATCAAGATTACATCTATAGTATATTCTCTATAGTATATTCTCAGAGAGAAGTTTTATCGAGAAAGAAATATTTACAATAGTAAAGAAACATTTCTTTCAAAGAAATAAATCAAATAAATTTTTTTATTTTATTTCAAAAAATAATGTTCAAATTAAAGAAATTTTTTTCTTTAACCATATAGTAAAGAAACATTTCTTTGTATCGAAGAAACCTTTCTCTGGGTGAAGAGACCTTTCTCTGGGTGTACTTTCGATTAGATTCAATAGTACCTTCAAGATTCGACGTATCGGCATTAAAGCGCATTAACTTGACAGTTTTGTCATTGCTTCCGGTCGCGATCAGCCGACCGTCCGGTGTCCACGCGAGGCAGTATATAGAGCCTTTGTGATGCTTCGTCCTCTTGAAGAGAACGGTAGGTTGATACGTCTGATGATCCTCCCTGAAAGAGGAACATGGAATTCTATTAAGCACGTGATGATATGCAGCAAACATTTCGACAATTCGCAATGGCATAAATCATCCATCTGAAAAAGGAGATTCCATTTCGCTCTATTCCACGAGCCATTAATCTGTCTCAAGAAGGAAGAATGCTCGAGTTCTCGCAAACGTCACTTTCATCGAGCTGTTTTCCTTCCTCGTTTCCAGCTTTCATTAACCGCGTCTCTAATTGAAGTCGATATTGTGTACACCGGCTACGGGATTCCACCGTGGAAACGAAAGAGGCTCGGGGATCTCGAAGAGACGACGCGCCACCGCTTTCACGGCGCCAGTTCTTATGCAGATTTTAATTAAAGCACTGCTCTTTTCCCACCACACGCAACCGACGCGTGTGAGATCGCGATCGCTTAGCTCCTCTCCCCCCATATATCTGCTGATCAAGATATTCATCCATAAAATCTTCCCCGATGTTAATTATTATTCGTCCCCTTGAATCTGTTCGACTTGAGCATGACGCGCGAGATTAACGTCACTTCTGCTGCAATTTCCAGCGAGTGCCGAAGGGGAACGACTTTCGAAAGTGACGATACGATTATTCGAAGAGAGGCGGTTTCTCCGGATAATAACGACATAATTGGAGAAGTATTAAATGATAAAAATTATAGCACAAGTAAATTATATGTATACAATTATTTTATAAAAATACAGATGTAGTGATGTTAGAAATTCTCTCTTGAAACATGAGATGAGAAATTTTGCAAAAAAGATTCTTATACTAAAACTAAAATAAAGTTTATTAAATTCTAAATTTAATTTGTAATTGATCAAAATCTAATAAATTATAATAACTATAAGTATGAAATAATTGCAAAATTAAGTCTTGCTATAAATTTTAAACTTGATGAATAACTCTCTTATGGCTTTACTTGTGTACACATCCTGCGTGATGAAATATCAGGAGACAATTGTTAGAATTAAAATAGTAAATTAAAAATGTCGGCAGAAAAGAAACTTATATTCCTATTTGCTAGAGCAATTCTATAACCTTTGAAAAAAACGCTAATCTTTTTTTATATTTTGTAAGTTGACACAAAAATTGTGCGAAAAAAGAAAAATACAATAAAAAATAGAAATTCATGAAATGTAAAAATATACTTTCACTTATCAATCGGGTGTATGCGTGTTCATCGTGTTTGAACGTGCCTATAGTTTATGTTAACTATAATTACTATTATTAGTTTTCACATTTCATTCTTTAGCATTTCTTTTCACTTGTACAAATTAAAATTATACAAATTCTCACTAGAATATTTAACGTGTAATTTATATATTCATTCTATTTTATTCTTGAGCAAATATCTTTTTTACAATCTCGACAGCGCAGCACTCGCCAACAATGTTACTTTAATCAGAAGCACAAGTAATGAAACCGCAGACTTACTGTCTGTAATACAATGACGTAAATGTCAACGGCGTGAAGTGATATCTCAATTTTAAGTCGAGCAATGGGATTACGTCGCTCTAATTGAACAATCACGGAGTTTCTCGATAGTCATCTCGATATTCTCACAAGCCTCATAACAACATTGACTTTTGCTCCTATCGCGACACCGAGTGTCATGGAGAACAATCTCTCGGCACCTCGTAATTTTACGCAGCACTCAAAAAAAGATAATCTAATTGTAAAGTGAAATTTCCGGTAATCTCATATTCTAAGCAGAAACTTTTACAGAAAGAGTATTCCTCTTCCAATGCACTGGACTATTCATAAAAAATGTATTGGAAATTATTCTAACAATTTTCCTATTGTATGAAGAGGAATATATTTACTGAAAGCGGAGTGCCCTCTTACGAGTAAATTATATTAGGAACAGCAAGATTTTTACTGCAGATGCAAAACGAAAGTACTCTAACTGTAAGAATATTGTGCTTAGCATATTTTTCTCTCGATTTCAGAAGATTCCTCTTGAGGCCGTATATAAGAATAAAATCCTCTAAAATTTAGCGGTTTCTGCTAATATTAAAATTATTTTTTTGGGTGAGGAAATTACGAGCGCGTGCGTATCATTAACGTATAATTGCAGCAGCGTCTCTGATAAAGTAGTCGCGTACTTTAGGACATTAAGTAGATTTTATGAGCCGTTTATTCACACGTCTTATTGTAACGTTATAGAATATAGAGGAAAGGCCCCTATTATGAGATACCGAGTTCATTTTGGGTAAATGTTAGAAGTCTACAGGCAGAATTTAAAAATATAATAGGTCATTTTGAAGGAAATTTAATAAACTTTAAGATAACGTTACATACAATTTAATTCAAATTCAATTTTTTTTTAAATTAAAGAAATGTAAAAAGTGAGCAAATCGCAAAATGAAAAAATTGTGCTCCTAATACGAGATGTCCCTATTTAAAAATATAATAGGTCATTTTGAAGGAAATTTAATAAACTTTAAGATAACGTTACATACACAATTTAATTCAAATTCAATTTTTTTTTAAATTAAAGAAATGTAAAAAGTGAACAAATCGCAAAATGAAAAAATTGTGCTCCTAATACGAGATGCCCCGAAAAATCGATAGTAAAACGCAAAGTATATCAGTATTGCAATTAAAAAATTTTATTCAATGTTTCTAAAATACAAACAAACACAGCCAGCGTACGCGAAAAATGAGCATACGATAGATTATACCCAGAACCCGTTTTCAGGTAGTTGGAATCAACCATCGCAGATATAGGCACTCGACATCCATTCCAGTTGTCTTTTTTATTATTATTTTACAATAACATTTATACTTTAGCAACGATTTTCACCAAAACATAGGAGCATGGGTTATTTCATATTAGGAATACCGTGGGTATCTCATATAACGATTTCCACCGCGTCTTATGGTTTTACGATCATCAAATCTAACTTCTATAATTAAACAATTCAACATATCCCGTATTTTTATATTAGTACGACCTTACTCTATCACTACATAAAGAATTTATTAAATAATAAACAAGATTTAAATGCTCATCTCAATGAAACTTGAAGACATCCAAATTCTAAAAATCTTGTTTTACAATGACTACAGGCACGATCTAGTAATGAATTTTCCACTAAATTAGTTTTCAATCTAAGAGCAATAAATTCATGGTGGAGCCAATAGATAGCGTTTATTAGTTTAGCAGAAACGCCGCTATCCATATTAGGCGCCTATCTCATAATAGGGAGCTTTCCTCTACTTATAAGGCGGTGCTTGTAAAACACTTTGTAATTTGTATTCGATGGCTGTCGAAGTAGTAATTCCGACAGTTACGCAAGACGCACGCGTATGTCGCACACTTTACGTTTTAAGTAATACGGATAGGTATAAATTTTCTACGGTGCAACGGTAATTTATTTCGCGTGCGCAAACTTTCTCGACGCCAACGAGAATCGTTCCGCGCGCGAAACAACAGCCTGAACGGAGTACGAGGCTGCTCGCAAACGGATAAATGGAAATTGTTGCGCGTTATTGACTTTGGACACAAATTACAGCTCGTTGAACTTACCGGAACATCGTAATACAGCGTTAAATGAGTACTGCCGTGAATTGCCGTACATGGAATATTCTGTGAGTGAAAGGGGACAATTTGTTGTCTATCTTGTAATGCAAAACAGATTGTCTTAAGGTATAACGTAACGCTACCTCAAAAAACGAAATTACAATTCCATTCCAAGTAATTACTACACGTCGTGTAGACATAATTTTTTCCTTTTTATTATTCTTAATTATAAATTCGTTATTTATTCATCCGCGATTACTTTACGTTCTCCGGTTTTTTTTTTATCGCAAACTGACGTTATTTTTTATGATCCATTTTCATATGTTCTTTTTCGTTCATTAAAACTTCGAACTAATTGGTCTTAGAATTAATTTGAACTTTAGCAAAAATTCTCGAATTTTTCGATTATTATAACGCGTTTATAGTTGAAAGGCAATTATATTCAAGAAATCAACGTATTAGAATTATGCGGAATTATTCTGAATTCACGTACAAATGTGATGGCAGGAAAGATAAAATATTGCGAATCGCGCGTTCAAGACGATGTAAACGGAAACAACATGTTACAGCATGGTGATGGTAACCGGTAATGGAAAAAACTGTACCAGCAATTCACATTCGCTGAACACGCAGGAATGCTCCGTTTGGCATGAAGGCCTCCGCCGCTCGTTAGGCCAGCACACCCGCGTAAAATTAGTTTAGCAGACGCGAATTTATACTTGACCAGCCTCAAATTTACATACGATGAAGCTCTTTTGTTACGTATGAGTGACAACAAGGACTTGTCGATTATAATTAAAGCAGCTCATAATCATATAAGATTATTCTTAACTTTCTGTGAAGTTCATTTAATATGTATCCTTTTTTCTTAAATAAACCAGATTTTTTTAATGCAACAAACCAGCAATTTGCAAGAATCTTGTTTCTCCATTAATCATTAATTTCTAAAACGCTAGAAACTAATTATATTCTTGGAAATTGATTGAAGAACATTATCGCTCGGCAAAATAATCATTACTAACCTGTTTCCCATTGATGCAAATTTGAGTCTAAAAGGTTAGCATTTGTAATGAAAAACGGTACATACAACAATCCAAGGTTTTGGTGCATACGTTATTGCATAAATAATATTATACGTGTATTGCATGTGTACATATTACAAAGTATAATATCTCATCAAATTACAGTTTGCGGTAATATCGAATTCCTTTTCTTGCGATAAAGAATATCTATTGCAACGTGGGAGAACGCATTTGATTAATCTCTGTTCTAATTACACCGCGGAGCGAAGTTGCGTTGATATTATCGCATCAAGATGATAGATAAACCGGAGCTTATTGAATAGCGTGACGCGTTCCGCTGTAAGACCCGTGATTTCTCTCGCGCTTTACGTCGGCATTTTTCGTGATGCGCTATCTCGGGATCCGAAACGTGTCCACCACAAGTAAAAACGACGCCAAGCTCGGCTGAACAGGATTTATCGTCGCAACGACAAGCAGCGAATTTTAGCTCGCAAAACGCGCTTATCGCAGATGTAAAGTTGTTTCATCGTCGACGATTCTCCCCGCGTATCCCAACGATCGGATCAGCTTTTAGCCGACTTGTAATTTACAGTTATTTTCGCTGGATCCGTTAAAATATATCACAGCTCTCTCTTCTTTTTTGTTTTTTACTTTCGTTTTTTTTGTAAATTATTTTTATACTCTGTATATCATGGTCGCTTTAATTTGTTCTTAGAGGGCGTAGCCGTAGAACGGTATAATAAACGGTATAATAAATACAACATATACACAGAAAAAAAACTATTCTTAAATCAACCATAATATATTCATATATAAGCAAAAATATTATAATCTTGCTTCAAAGATATCAATCTTGATTAAATTTATTTTGATGCGCGCAAGTATTACTTTGCACTTAATTCAAGACTTGCTCAATTAAAAATCTTATATCAATACAAATTCAAGATAAAAATTTTTAAAGAAAGTTTACAATATTTTTGCTTATATATAAGTATATTATGGTTGATTTAAGAATAGTCTTTTTTTCTGTGTACACAGACTTATATTTTTGCTTATATATGAGTATATTATGGTTGATTTAAGAATAGTCTTTTTTTCTGTGTACACGCACTCTCTCTCTCTCTTTCTCTCTCTCTCTCCTTCGCAGAAGCGCGAATGTAAGTTTATTCGGTTTCTTCCAACTTAACAGAAATCATATCTCCGTTACCTAAATTTTTCGGTAATCGCATAACGTGAACCCATTCGTTATCTTTGCGTAAAACCACTAACGATATAGTGATATCTGTAATTCGTCGAAGAATGCGTATCCGAGACTGTCATTATCCAACGATATGCTATCGCGAAATGGCTCACACACGATAATCATAAAGTCTGTTGCAAGCACGAGACAGGCGGCAACGATCACGTTATTTCCGCGCTTCGATTGAGTTGCAATTGCAATTTAACGATTTCTCGAGCGTCCGGTGCGAAACGGCTTCCAGTATCATATAGGACTTCCGCCACTGATATGAGGTGCATTTTGTAGAAAGTTCGTTCCACATTAGTAACTAATTAATTAGCTATGCATACTTAAATGATAAACATAAAACTGTTTTATTTCTAAAAGTATTTAAGTATCAGAATGTTCATGAAAATATCAATTTTTAAATTATATATTAATTTGTCTCGAAAAGCGATTCGAAAAATTATTACAAATAACTTAAATAATCAGAATTATAGGATATCAAAATATTATGAGATTATTTTATAACATATTTAAATTATATTTTGTAATCCCAATTAGAAGAAAAGTGAAAACATCATAAACTTATCAAACAATCCCGAATGTATAATACTGGAAATTCCCTAATGATTAATAGACGTGATATAATTAACCGTTGTCTCTGTAACCGAGTACCCGGGTACCCATTTCGTACTTTTGAAACTGAGCTATACACGTCCAAACTTGTTTCTACGCACAAGAGAAGGGATGGGGAGGTCATAACAACCATTTACATTCACATAGAAAAATTCCTGCGTGGGTTACCGTTACCCGGGTACCCCGGTTATTGAAATTATTGATTATAGAGATTTTTGGTTATAGAGACAAGGTAATGAATATAATTTTTACCTGACGTCGTGGAGCTTCGGGTAAGCACATATTCGCAACGTCTTCGAGTTCGATCCCACGGCATATAACTTTCCATGGGGGTGAAATTCGGCGCAGCGTATCGCCTGCACGTCCTCCAGAGCGGTGACGGGAACGAAACGCGGTCTCCCGCCGCCATTGCTGCTTCCATTGCTAGTTTCGAGTTCCGGTCTCGGCTCTTGCTGCAAAACGAGATGTGCGATTGTTACTCAATTTGGTATTAATAAGTAATTATCATCGTGCGAGCGCATGGAACTAATAATATGCCCGTTGCAGCGTGGACGATTAGGAGCCACGCCGTTGCAGCTCTTGCAAACGGAATGCGCGCGGAAAAAGTACAGCTATCGTGATACAACGTATTGCTTTAACGAGATCTAATGAATGCCTGCCGGCGCAAAGCAACTGTTTTTATTCGCGGAAAGGACAAGTACCGCCGCAAGTTGCGGATGCACTTCTGCGTCCGGTAGCCACGATGAATATGGAAACGTTGAGGTGAGATGAACGTAATATTGGAACAATATCATTGCATTCGATATTTGCACATTCTCGATGCTTCCTATTTACTTACAAATTACATGCGCTAAAATTACATAGACGCAGTTCGCAATAGTGTGTAAATATATTTATATTTACACATATTAATTACATATAGAAAACGATAATTTTAAGAGATTGATAAAAGTATTCAAATAAATAATTTTAAAAAATATTCAACAAAAAATAAATACCAATATGAGCTAAGTACAAATATAAATAAAAAATTAATGAGAAAGTATATACGTATCAAAGATTATAATATTGCTCAGGTAATGATTGAATTACAAGGATGCGAATGGTTAACCAATTTTTTTTGGAGAAAATCGTACGAGATGTTAATTAAATTCTTGATAATTCTGTGATAATTAGTACTTTCGTTTAATTCTTTCGCTACTATTAAATTTCTTTTTTTGGACCAATTAATATACTTAACATGGAGATATGCATGTTTATGTATACATAAAGAAATTTCACTTTCTCGTTTCGCGTAAGACGCAAATGATGCACACTTCTTGTGAGACAATTATTGCTCCAAACTCGCTAAACCAGCTCCCATATTGCAGGTGGTGAACCGAACGGAAGGCGAAAAATTCAGAAACGTTAGAAAGTTAAATCCTGAATGAATTTCTAACTCATCAGAGTTCTGTAAAGAAGCAGTCCATTTCAATATTTATGCAATAATAAGATAAATCAGAAGAATCGTAGTTTTCTTCTCTCCGGCGTTATTAAATAAAATAAAATGCACGAGTTAAAGGTTTTCTGTTTAAAAACAAGAAAAATAGCGAAATGTGCGGTGAAATTGATGCAGATCGATTTCACGTAGCCGTTTTCCACATGTAATAATCATAATTCTATTTCTTCAACATCGATAATTAAGCAACAGTTATGGAATTACTTTTCGCAGAAAAAGCTCGCAATGCTTCTTGGCGCGCAAAGTACTTTTTTCTGAAGCTACAGATCCGGAATCGTTTCGCGATTCGTGTTTGCGCAACGGTGCGCTTCGCTACGCTTTTACTTTCATGGCACGAGATTGGCTGCGACCGTTTATCTAGATGGATAAATTAGCAAAGCAAATGCACACTCTGCCTGCTGTTGTTCTCTTCTTAGCAAACCGTGCAGCACGAGCGGAATTATGAGTACTCGCGTGCGTTTTCACGCGGCGGCATACGGTTTAACGGCGCCAAAGTTGCTTCTTGCCAATTGAATTGACTTACAAACGTGTAATTAGATCTCGAAGCGTGCGTGCCATGATAAGCGCAGATCTTCGCGAAAAGATAAGATATAAAGAAGCCATAAACCGATATAAATGTTTCCAAGTTTAATCATTATTAATGAAAAAAAAATTTTTTATCTATCAATTGATGTAAAGATAAATTCACAAAAATATTTACATCGTTATAAAAATAACATATAAAGAACAATGAAAGAGAGATTGTATTAATAATGGTATTCAATGTATCACTTGTTTCACAATTCTATTCTTATATGAATTAACATCGCAAAATCAATAACCATTGTATAATGATTCATTGATTTTCTTCAATAAGAATTTTTTATCTAAGCTCAATAAGTCAATCCGAACAATAAGTGAACGGAATTGAAGGGTGAATCAGACTGAATTTTTAGTTGCAATCTTGCTTGCTAATTCATTACCTTTCACCTTAAGTTGTTCTAATTCGCTACAAAATGCTATTTTTACGTCTAAACGGTCCAAACGTTACATTTTCTATAAAAGATCAAATTTTAGAACTATTCACCTTTTAGTCCTATATTTTGTCGACTATCATTATTATGTCGTGAGAAAAAAAACGACAGTGTATTTCGACGACCACTCTTTTGCGAACAGTCATCTCGCAATTTACGAGGGAGAACGAGGCCATAAAGGAGAATCATCGATCGTAGATCCAAGAGAGATTCCCATTTCCGCGAAAATTCTGGCATTCTTCGTGTGGCGATCTCTCGGGTGATTTAACGAACCGGAAACGTTTCTCGATCGTAATTCTGCCAGGAAAAGCAGATGAAACGTCGGGGGAAATATAGCTGAGAAGCCTAGTTTTGCCGGTCGGTCAATCAACTCGTCGGCCATCGTTAAAGACGTTCGGTCTTAATAGCTCTGTACAACCTTGCGAAAGCGTTTGCTACTGACGCTGTAGACAGAAACTCTATAGCGCATACGGATGGATTATTTCGAGATGCCGAACGAAAGCGGGACAAATATGACGCAAATGTAGTTTCGAACATCATACTGTTTCGCATTCGATCTCTCAATACTGTCTGTATATCAATAGAATTACCAATGAATGAAAGTCTTATCTAACAAAACGTTATTCTTTAATAAGATTACAATATGAACGTTTGCTATCAATATCTACACGGAAAGAACGGTTTTGCTTAAGCGTCTAAAAATTTAGCTACATACAAATCTAAAAATAATTTTGTCGAACTATCCAAATAATTATGATTGCTAAAACATCAAAATTTTTTACAGCATTGCTTGAATTTCCCATGTAATTATTTTAATGATTTAACAAATATTTTCAAATATGTTATTTATAATTAAATTTTTAGATATAATATTTCAACAAAATTGTTTTTTCTGTAACAATAATTCTTTTTTTTTTTAAACAAAATATAATCTGAACAAAGATATACAAAGATATATAATTGTGCAAACAAAAAATCTATTGTAAATATGTATCACGTTAATCAAAATTGTATCGATTATATCCGGATTTACAGATAATTAATAATAAATAATTGACATATCCGCGACCTTAATGCCTCTATAAATGATCATCTCCTCCGTGCTCTTATAAGAAAGAAAAGATGGATCGCGAAGAATTCACCGGATGCCCTGAAGGCTTTCGGACACGCGTCTCCGATCGAAGATTGGAGGGACGGATCCAACGACGCGTGGCACGATGAAAAACAACTAATAAAGGGGCCTTGACCTGATTCATTCGACTCTGGCTTTTTACTTTTCTCCACTGCATCGTTAAAAAATGATGTGACGCGCGCGAGAACTTCTGTCGCGCATATAAATATACGAGATATTGATTATGAATTTACTTGTCCTAAATACGATTTGTAATCGACAAATCTCTGTCAACAACTCAGACAGACATTAGCAATATTAATTGCAACGATGATCATGATCGAAATTTTCACTTTTCTCTCAAAAACTGGTTAAACCGGATCTATCGTTTTCGATCTCGGACACCTAGATAGATATCCAGAGAAAAAAAGAAATAAAATTTGATAATTAATTTAATTAAACAAATATGAAGCATAAATCTAGGTATACATATAAAATATATCTTCGATATATTTCGTATAACAAAAACCGGTGAAACCAATCGACCTCTGTATATCTGGGTTACGGCACACTTCTTCGTCGTTGATCGGTACAGAATCGTCGTTGATCATACAGAAATCGAAGGTGCACATGCGTGTGCGAGCTTAAGGGCACTCGAAATTCCAACGCGCGAATTTCACCGTGTGTTTTAATACGAATTCTTTATGTGAAGTTACGAGTGTTCCTCCCCTGCAACCAGGAAGAGAACGCTCGTACCATCGCGCATCACCTTCTTTACTTTAAAAGCATATTACGTATAATTAATGTGTTCAACTCCATATTTAGCGCGTTACATTCAATTAATATGATTAATTGTAGTTATGCTCAGCCTTAACTTAAGATTTTTTTATCAGATATAAAATGCGAAGTTATATTAAGAAATGATTTCTCTTATATTAATGAGAATAACAACCGAAAAATTTATTCAGCTAAGCGAATGCGGAAGTGAATTGAGCATCACGGATACAATGCTAAACACACACAATTCTCGGCGATGTTATCGAATGACGAGGACTTTTCAAGAAGTGAAATATATTCCTAAGAAATCGAAGTAGATTAATAAAAAAAAGTCTAATAAATTTCGAAAGTAAAATGTAAAACGATTCCAGAATTACGGTGACATTTCGTAAGAGGTCACTTGCAATTAACGAGTTTTCGCACTTTTTTCATCTGCGAACGAGATATAATTGCATTCGGCCTCAAACGAGCCTAGTATATTATATACAATATTTCACGACTAGAGACATTTAAGTCGACTAGATGTAAACTGGCCACTTCTGGATGTAATAACTCAAATGATGATATCGGATCGCTTAAGAAAACCAGGTGAAGCTATAATGCGCGTGTAAATCCTTAGATATTGCAGTTCTCGTTATTAAATTGGTTATTAATTAATCCGACTATTATTACCCAGCTACTACAAGAGCGTTTTTATTCTAGGCGAGACTGTAGAGTACAATCTGTGAATGTATCATCTTGAATTACGAGCATCAATTTTCTTACGTAGCGGTAATTTCGACTCTCGAGGAAGTATCCGTAACTTTCTACCGTATGCATATGTACGAAACGCACGCGACGGAGATTATAATTAAATGGTCGATTACAACGTGGCGCAAAATGCTCTTAGCTAATAGTAGACTCGCTCCCGAAGCGAGAGAGGAACTAGGAAATTATATCGTTGGTACTTTCGACATACATTACCGTCAGAAAGTTTAAGATCAAGCGTTTTAAAGACTTAATTGTATGTTCTTTTTATTTAAAATATCCGCAAGTCAAATTTTATTTTTCACTGTAGCATAATATGACCCTGAAGGTATAATCAAGTAAAAAAAACAATTACCAGAATTGCACTATTTGTTTTGTAATTTTACCATAAATTATGTGTTTTAAGATTATATCACATTGGTCCTAAATTTTCTGACGATAGTGTACGTGCAGTTCGTGATCATTTACTGAGAACAAAATCACCTTGCCAATATAATAGCTTCCTCCTTTTAGTTATTGCGAGCTAACGTGTCCTGTCACATCGATTAATTGCGTAATGCGAAGAATACCTCGCTTTCACTAAAGAAACAGTCTAGATTACCGTGCCTCGGTCATTTCCTGCAATAATTCTAGTAATCAGTCTAATTTCTCGAACGATTGTTTTTCGTAATGAAGTGTGCCCGCCGAAACGAACAGGAAGTCGAGGCATGATGGAGCCTGGCGTGCAACAAAAAGAAATCGTCGATCAAGCAGAACAATCTGTTTTTCCATGTTCAAATGTAATTGAGATTTATGGATAACGTCGCAATAAGCAATTTATACTGGACGCACATCTCGTGTTTAATCAATCTGCAGGCCTATCGATTCGCTGATCTACCGATCTGTCGATCCGTCAACACGGCGTATCTAATTAGCGACGAAACTGGCTAACAATGTAACGATTTAATGACCGGCAGCTGGTTAACGACACTTCGTAACTGCAAGCACGATGTATACTAGATTGCAATGGATCGCCGAGACGCGATCGGTCGTGAGAAATAATGGAATATAATCGCGATCGTCAGCGAGGATCTCTCCGTAACTTCGTGGAGCGTGGAATAGAAGATTGAGATTATTCGCGTTGATTACCGATTATTTCGACGGGGCGAATTAACTTTCTTAATAATGAAGTAACGGTTGATTAACTTAGTACCTATAAGGAACACTTTCTATCCCGGGTTAGTCGAAAATACGGATCATTAAAGAGCCGTAATTTAGAAAAATATATGGACCGGAACGTGTTACCAATAACAAGAAAGAACAGGATACCTGTGCAACAACTATATTTTTGATATTTGCAAACATGAATATGAATGAAGTAACATTTGAAAATATAAAAAGGATTTAATTATAGAAAGGAGTAAAAGTTCAAATTCGAATTAAACTATCTTAAGATTAGAAAAGTTTAAAGTCTATAATTATATACGTTCCGTCACTTCTTTTAGTTCATTTCGTGCATATTCATATAAGAACAACATACTGTTGTTCTCGAAGCATTTTGTATAATAGATGTGTGACACAACATTCGATATTGTATGTATTAGACATTAAAAAGCGCCGACAAATCAAAATTAATAAAATATCAATCAATAAAATTAATGAAATGTTTAATCAATTATTTGTAGAAGGAATTTAACAGTTTTTAGAAATTATATGATAAGTTCCTCTATGTGACTATTATTACATTGGAAAAAAATTGGCTGAATATTGCATAGCATTTTTAATTAATATCATGTTTATTGTTCCAGGGAATATTGACTCGAGTTTATGCATCTAAAAGAAAAGATTGGCTGCTGCAGCAAGTTAAATGATAAAATATGGCATAGCATTTTTAATTGGTTGCAGCAACCAATTCTTGGATAGCCTATCGAAATCCTATACTGACATTGCGGATGGACTAACGCAACCAAAAATTGGCTGTTGCAGCCAATTAAAAATGCTATGTCATATTTTATCATCTAACTTACTGCAGCAACCAATCTTTTTTTTTTTAGATGCATAAACTCGAGTCGATATTCTCTGGAACAATAAACATGACTTATTTATTTTCGTTCTGTAAGCAAAGTTAAATTCCACGGAGCACTTTCTTCGACCGACATTCGTGAATCGCAACAGACGCGAGAAAAAGCAATTATCCCCACGCTACATCAACCAAGTTCCGGAATTGTATAATTGGGAGTGTGGAATGAATGTCGCTAGGTGGTTTCCCCTTGAAATGTGTGTTTTGTAAACTCATAGGCAATTATAATCTTGCCATTGCCGGATGATTTAGCTAATTTAGTAGAACACGACGCGAGAAGCAGCACGTTTCCGGAAAGAGCGTAAGAGACATGGATTGTGCAACTAGTCGATCGCCCAGACTAGATTAGCAAACTCACTGATCTGTAAATCTCAGTCTGAAAGTCGTTCTGACGTGTTTGCGTGTGCGAAATTGTGCATTAGTTACATAGTTAAATGGGGAGATACGAGCGCGATATTTTGCATGAAAAATTATATCGAGAATGAATGGCCAGTCACTCAGTCACTTAAGATATGACGCAAATAGAGTCGCTAATCATTTCTAAAAGCTTAAGTTAATATCATTAAACATTGATAGTATTATTATATTTGTATACAAATTTTATACAAAAAATAGATATAACGATGTTATAATATATTGAAAATTAAAAAACACGAACAAATCAAGCAATACAATTAATAAAAGCGTTTAATTAATTATCTATAGAAGAAGCTTAACATCGTTAAAAAATTTTTTTCATGGCATAACAAGATATTTTCGATTACCTATATGTACAAGAATAAATAACTAAAAAAATGTATTAAATATTTATTATGTAAGATTTTGACTCGCGATATAAATACGTGTATAATAAGATTCTTTCGGTAATATAAATTAAATGGCAAAAAATTACATCTGATCATAAAACCTCTCATATTTCTTAAAAAAAAAAGCTTGCTTATAAAGATTTCAACACACCATATAACTACCACGTCGTCTTCCCGTCTTGTCGTTTTTATTCTCCTCGGACCTCTTACAGATTTTGCCGATTCTCTCGAACGTGTTCAACGCGCGTTCCTCTGTATCAACGTCCAGGAGATTCTCCATGGACCTGCGAATCTGTCGGCACACGTTCACGCCCTTAGGGCTGTTCCTCTGCAAATGGTTGCCGTTCTCGTCGTGATAATCGTCCCACTCGCTCATTTCGCTTCTGACATCCTCTAGAGACCTGGTTCTACCGACAGCACAGGTGCAAGGTGGCATGCTTCTGGTAAGGCCGCCCGAGCTCTTAGCTCGTCCTCTTGGCCGTTCCATCATCATCATGCCAGGTGGTGGCATCGCCACCGGCGATACTTGAAGCGGCGACATCGCTTGCGGTGGAGGCGGCATAGCGTTTCTATACAACGGGGCCAAGTAGTAGTAATCCCGCGATTTATTCGGATTGGCAGTGATTCTCGGGGCGGGCACGTAATTGTAATCGGGAACGTGCGGAGTTATCCATTGGGCCAAAGTGTCCAAGGGTACAGGTCGATAACAATAAGATGGTGCTCGGTTGTTTCTGTACATTGGCGGCCAAGGTCGGTGTTTCAAATCGAAACGAGGATCCATGCGTGGATCCAATACTCGGATGTCGCCCATCGTAAATTGTGATTTTTGCTGCTCCTTATATAAGATTCCGCAGCTAATTACTTAGGATCAGTTGAGGTATATATCATATTTCTTCAACTGATCTTTTTAATCAGAAAATATATACGTTTTATTAAATATACTCTATAGTTATATATCTTAATATATATATGTATTCTATATATCTATATCTCTATATAGATATTAATTGTTTTTGTAGAACGTTAAAATGTTTTTCAAATGACCATTTTAGTCAAAATAATTTTATAATTTTCTTGATAAATAAAAATTCTTTTTAGAAATCAGTTGCTGAAATAGTTCTCGCAAAATAAATAATTATTACGTTTATCTAAAAATTATTAATTTCTGGATGAAAATTTCTGGAAAATTATTGATACATCGATGGTAATAACGTCGTCAAAGATCAATGTCGACGAAAGCGGCGTTTGATCGCTCACTTAGAGAGTTTTGGCACGCTCGGACGAATAATAGAGAGATTCTGGATTAGAAATGTTTCTCGTTGGAACGACAATAAAGCGAGGATCAAGAGAAAAGTTCGATCATGCGCGACGAGAAATTTTGGTTGATTTTTACTATTTTTCGATGTCCTCCAGAAAATTCAAGAAATGCAGTAAGAGTCTCAAGGAAAAAAAAAAAGAAAAAAATCACTGTCAAAATCGACACTTCACTTCACTTTCGGGCGGACTTATTAATTTTCAGTTGCCACTGACAATCGAAGGTCCTGCCGTTTTGGCTGACATCGTACTCTTTTGAATTGTCGCTGTCGGATCTCAATTTCCTCTTCTTCTCGAAGATTTATTGAGAAACACTATGCTCTCTGTCGCACTCGAGAAACACTTGGGACGATCGAAAATAATCTCGCAGATCGCGAACTATCGCGGCCCGTGCTCAGCTGGGTACGATGAAGGAGTGCGTAGATTACGTTCTCGCCAAGCCACTATCCGTTGAGAAACGACCCACTTCTCCTCGTCCGAACGCGAAAGACTTCGTCTCTCCTACCATCGCGAAACTCATCCCCCTTTCTTTTGCGCGTATCGTGCGAAGCGAGAGTAGTTCGCACTCTATTGGGGAGAAGATTGCTCGGAACTTAAATAACTCGTCAAATAATATTGATTTATGAATTTCGTCAACACTTGTTATCGTAGCGTAAAATATAGTACATTTTCGACATAGATAATAGAAAGGTTGAGAAAGCAGGTGAACTTCTAATATTCACAATAATACATAATTCTTATAAATATCAGAATTTTAATAAAAATTCGAATAAAAAAAATCAAAAGAATTTTTTTAAATATATTATGTATTTTGAATATATATTATATTTCGATTTGTTCACTGCAGTACTTCTTTCATAATTTGAAAGTATCGTTAAAAAATTAATATTACAAAAAATAGTAGCATAATAGAAAATATAGCTAATAAGAAAATAATTGTAGTTGGTAATAAATCAGTTCCATGTAAGTGAAATTTAATTTAATTGCAAAATTGATATAATAAAGATATTAAATTAAAGTAGAAGTACTAGAATAATTATTAAGATAATTATATTGTAAAGAACAAAGGAAATTGCATGAGTCCTGCAATATGCGTGTGATCTCATTTAAAAGAACCAGCGAGGGATATCTTCATTAGAAACGTAGCGCGGAAAAATCATGCAATAGAAATAGAATTAGGAAAAGATTGTATAGAAGTAGAGACGTATATTGCAGAAATGCGGCCATTGGCATCGATTTATTGATGAAAAATGAATCCTTTTCTTCAGAAATTTAGAATAAATAAAGAAATTTTCATGTGAAAATTTATAATCTTAATCTTATTTCATCCAAAAATCTCGTAAACAAGATCTTTAAGATTTATCTTCGAGATCTGTGAACCGAGAAAACAGATAATCATATCCATTGAGAGAGTTTGACGATGTATTTGACGGATAGAAAAAAAATAGAGGAGAGCAACAACTGCAACATTCGTTTTCTATCCTCTCTCGCTTTCACTGCACGATCATCTTTTTCAGCGACAACCACCGAGGCCCATCCGCTCGTATTAATCTTGTTTCGAGATAGAAATCGCGTCATTATTCGCAGGAAGTGAGAACGAAGGTGGGCGTCGAGAACTGACGTGTTGGCTCGATCATTTTCATAACGCAAAACGCGCTGCCTCCGCGAATTCAATCGCGAATTGTGTCGCAACAATTCTCAATGTGCGTCAAGACGGAATTGAAGGTTGTTACAGAGTTGAGGCAAAGAAAGAGAAGAAAACATATGCATAACAACGTAATAGTTTACCCTATTTCTCTACTTTATTCTGTCCTTCGTATCAAGGCGGCTGCGAAAATGGATACGTGCACGCTTCAAGAATTTGTTTATATGTATTTGCAATTCAATTACGCTTGAATTTTATTTTTGACATAGAAAGAGAAGACTTCGGAATATATTTTAAATTTTATTTCAGAAAAATCACAGAATTGTTTTATGTATAAAAAAATAAATATTAATATGTATGAGCTATTTATAAAATATAATTTACGTGTATATTCTTATGTTTTTTTACGAAGATTTCTGGACTTCGTATAAAAGAGAACTTTCTATACTTTTTACCGTTTTACAGATACGAATAACATTAACTTGAATATTACTAATGGTATAGTATAGCTAGTATTCTGAATAGCTTTATTTCTTTTTTCAAAATTCCAAAATTTTTTAATTATTCACGCACAAATTTTGTTTTTATAAAAATATTATATTTTATAATTATTTTTTACAAAGAGAGTAATTATATTCATTTAAAAAACAATACAGAGATGTGAAGGGCACATAAGAGTCAACGTATATAATTGAGCATATATATAAGTTCTACGAGTGCGAGCGTGGCGTAGAAGGTAGCGCATGGGACTGCTATACCAGAGATCTCAGGTTCGATCCCAGGCAGAACTAAAAAATGTTTTCGAACGCTTGCAGCTCCTCTCGGAAGGCAACGGGCAAACCACCCATTGCCTTCCGAGGAGAGTATCCTTGCCAAGAGCACATCTCTAATAAATCGACATTAAATTGTAGGTCCAATATTATGTGACTGTGTACAACCAGCGTGTACAACCACAGACATATGAGAGAAGTCGCGAACATCCATTAGTGGATATGCATTAAAAAAAGAATAAGTTCCATAACATAATATATTAAATGTCTAAAATTGGATAAAAATACGTATTACATGTTTCGTCATTGAGCCATCTTCAGATGTTCGTGACAAAAATATGTAGTCAATATATTATTTTAGATTAAAGTTCTCATATTGATATAGACAATATTACTTCACTCAAAAAAAGATAATCTAATTGTAAAGTGAAATTTCCGGTAATCTCATATTCTAAGCAGAAACTTTTACAGAAAGAGTATTCCTCTTCCAATGCACTGGACTATTCATCAAAAATGTATTGGAAATTATTCTAACAATTTTTCTATTGTATGAAGAGGAATATATTTACTGAAAGCGGAGTGCCCTCTTACGAGTAAATTATATTAGGAACAGCAAGATTTTTACTGCAGATGCAAAACGAAAGTACTCTAACTGTAAGAATATTGTGCTTAGCATATTTTTCTCTCGATTTCAGAAGATTCCTCTTGAGGCCGTATATAAGAATAAAATCCTCTAAAATTTAGCGGTTTCTGCTAATATTAAAATTATTTTTTTTTTGTGTTTAAATCTTCATTTAATTACTGTGTGCGTTGTGAGATAATTTTTTATTTCAAAGTTCTTTATTCACATGTAAAAATGCATATATATGTATATACAGTTAAGAGCATGACGTATTTTAAAAAAGGAGAAATTATATCTGTTTATTTATAAACAATAAGAGTACAGATGTGCACTACTTATTTCCGAGGCGTTGGGACGAGTCACAACTGGTTTATCCTTGCAGCAGCATCGTATATGGCCCGTTGCACTTTCTTACATTGTGATAAATGCCGATAACCAACCAGAAATTATATCGATATTATCACGTGTTTTACAAATTTCCTCGGTCGGCTGATTTTGTAAGAGTTCTGTGTGCAGCGTTGCACGAATGAATTTATCCCAACGATCGATTCGGGCAATATATATATTTCGTCGCGGTACAAATTACTGGATCTTGGCATCTCGCGAGAGAAGTCTTGCAGATAAACGCAAGTAAGAATTTGTGACGATTCATAGCATGATTCTCGGATATGGATGATGATTTTATGGCTCAAAATTAATGTTATTTATATGTATAAACATGTACCATTTTATTCAAACATTTTTTTAAATTTGATTTATATGATAGTAATTTTTATTTTTATTACATAGTACTCTAATTTGTTAACATTAAATGGGGAGTGACGAAGAGAAATATATTCCGCAGAATACATAGTTGAAAAAAGTTAAACAATACCTTCTCGGTAGAAATTACAATGTAACGAGATTCATTTGTCAATATAAGGTTTAGTTCCATCGACATTCATAGACACAAGTTTATAGTGCGTTCCTTGAAGAAAAAAAGATATGTATTTTCTTTATCGCGGAGCGCCCTGGCGTATGATCACGCCAGTTTGATTTTCCATCGCTGCTTTCTCCGATACGCTCCGTTAATAATCCGCCGCGATATGTGGCAATCCTCTACCATTTTTCTTTCCAGCCTCTCTTCCTTTTTCATACGCGGTATCATTGGTTGCTGCGGCGCATACATGCGAAATTTCCTTTCGCCACCGTGTAATTATGCACGCGTTCGTAAATCGCCATTCGATTCTCAACCAATTATTATTAACACCATGTTTTGCGCGTCGCATCAATTTCACTACTTACATTGACTTGCGTTTTCTCAGGATAAGCGTAAGTATATAATACTCTTTGATTATACGCCGAGAACGAAAGTGACCCTTTCGCTGTGTTTAAAAGTCATTTGAACAAGATCAATTGCAATAGATAAAATCAAGCTTACCTCATACGTATATTGATTAAATGGATAGAGTGATAATAAATATATATAGATGGATAGGGCGATAATAAATAATCTAATTCCGATTGATAAATGATGATGATTATACTTGATTCATTGTTAGGACTTTCTACAGTTATATGTATTTGACATTAAACGTTCCGACTATATGTGTGTGATACAATGTATTATATAATATTCTCAATTGAGATATTTTTCAACTTAAGTACTTTAATCTGTTTAAATTCAATGTGAACTAAAATTGTAGTTTAGCGAACAACGGCGAGATATAAATGTTACAGATAAAAGCTGGATTTCTCCCAGTGGATACTCGAACCAATTGACACAAAAATCACGGAAAATAGACCGCGAAGCATATAATCGACAGGAGACGTCGATGTTACTGTCGATGCGTTGCCTCCACAGGACATCTGCGTTTTAGAGAAAGTATCGCGCGACACAAAAAGTAAATTGCCGTGATCCGGTGGCATGAGCACATGCGATTTATCTCAATGTGCGAAAAGAGGATGCAGCCTTTCGGATGCCTTTTTGTCATTGCGTGGATCTTTAAGCAATTATTGTGGTCGGCCGTTTAGAAACGCTCGTTTCAGTGACGTTGGGTCGCGTGGGAGAGTCAATGGTGAACTATCATGCATCGCTGTTAAAATACGATAGCTCACTATGTAGATCGCGAGAAAACGAAATCTGGAGCGGGCGTTTGTTCGGGAGACAGCAGCAGATTATCTCATGACGAAACCGAGGGTGATCCATACAAACCGCAAAAGAGTTCATCTGATTAGATGAAAGATTACCATCTTGGAAATTAGAACGTAATAGTGAAAGGAAGATGGTTAAAAATATCGCATTATTAAAAACGCATTAGGTGATATTTCGTGATATTAGAGGATAATATGTGTTATTAAAAGATAATATGTTAATGTTATTTAATGCTATTTAATGTTATTTTTTTAATGATATAATATACTTGTATATTAAATATCAATTAGAATTTAATCTTTTAATACAAATTAAAGTTTGTGATAAAAGAAAACAGAAAAATAAACGATTATTTTAGTAAATCCTTTTTTGAACTTCAAATAATCTTTTTTTAAATGTTCTGTATAATAATTAAACTATATAACTGTATAATAAATGGAAATTAGTAATATCTTTATATATAACAAGTATAATTTTATTCCTTCATATGACTGTGCGAAGAGACGAAGTCATTGCTTAAATATTGATGCATCTACCAGCATAATGATGCCTTCCGTGTCCAATACGATTTCTTCTTTCTCAAAAGGAAAATGTCATGACTTGCAAGTGCGCACTGACAAGAAATGTTGTCGAGGTCAAAGTTATCGCTGAGACAGGCATACGTTGACCGAGTTTTCGGTACCGGAATTACCAGCTACCAAATTCTTACTTCAATTCGCAAAATGATTCTGCATTATACAGTCATCAGACGTACGAGCAATACATTTTATTTCTTCTCACGGTCTACATTTCTTCCTCTTTTCCTTATTCATCAAACTCGATTCACATTTTTATTATCATTGATCTTAGAAAGTCCGATATGAGAAGTAAAATTGTATTGATTTTATCGATCTGCGATTCGGTGGCTACTGCAAGCGTAAATGAAAATTGCTGAATTTACGCGTGACAGAGCAATCAGGTTGACCTTTTCATTTTGAAAAGCTATCGATAACTGACAGCTGCAGTTGAGAAACAACTTATTGGTTCTCAACAACTTGTTGCACTCTGCGCGAATAAGATTCGCTGAATAAGTGCTTGTACACGCGCACCTTCTTATTTACTTAATCCGAGAAGTTATATACACCGTGAGAAAAAAAGAAACACGACCAGTTTTCTTGCGTAATACTTGCGTATGTGACCAACCACGACTTCTTTGTTGAGATTCAGAGCGGAGTTCGGGGAGCGGAAATAAAAAATTTAACGCCAAGTATGACTGGATTGCCGGCATCGTGTACCGTTAAAAAAACTAATAGCAGGTTAAACAGTACCTGTCACGAAAACGGGCAATGCGATAACCGACGTAACGAAATGTAAACCGTACATTATCAAGTATATGTGCGCCATGTTGTAATTATCATACGTCCGGTCTTGATACATGAACCATGACTTAAGCCGCTATTGACGGATTATGTCGAAAAAATATTATCGAAAGTGATACCTCAATGTAGAAGGCGGAAGAATAAAGGTTTCACATCATGGTGATAGTTTAAAATTAAAATATCAATAAAGATAAAGGTGCGACGATATGTTAATTACTATCGTATTGCTATATGTAAGTATATAGATTATATAATCACATCGTTATATCAATTATTACACAATACTTGCAAATTAATTTTCAAAATTAATTTATGCTATATACTTATTTAAGATATAGAGATAATATTCTAATTTATATTAATAAAGGAGATAAATAACTTTTATTTTATTGGCTAATTAAATTAATGTGTTTCTTTCTAATTAAATTAACTAATTAACTTTGTATCGCTCGCAATAATGAATAAATTATTGACCATAGATAAAATAAAATTGAAAATAATATCAGATATAAAAGTATTAAGAGAGAGTCATCAAGCATAGATGAAAAATAATACAATTGCTTTAATCTTCTCTTACATCACTTCAATTCAATGAAAAATTCAATTCAATTACTGATCTGTTATCAGTATTATGTGAATTACTCTACGGCAAACATTGTAATGTATCGCGTTTTCACAAATTACAAGCATCACGATTGGGAGAAAAGATCGCGCCAGTTTGCAGCAATCACAAGAAATTTACAAGAAAGTGGATTACTATTAGATGCGCCTGGTCGAGCTTACATCCATCAACATGAAAATCGCGACCCAGATTTTCTCGGCAATAAACTTAGCTATTCGGCTATATTTTGAGTCGTATGTTCAATGAAAAAATATTTGCTTTTCTTTTTATAAATAGTACATTGAAAACAATTTCTGGTTGAAAATGGACAAATCAGAATATTCTCTCTGGTTAAATTTATTAGAATCCTAGTTGAGATAACCAGAATTCTGGATACAATATTTTTGGTAAAATCTATTAAAATTCTTATTTTTACCAGAATAATTATGTCAATCAGAATTCTAGTTATCTCAACTAGAATTCTAGTAGACTTAATCAGAAAATTCTGATTCGTCGATTTTCCACCGGAATTACTATTTAATCTAACCAGACCATTTTTCTCAGTGTAAGAAAAATTACCGCGCTTATTACGATACGTTTATTATCGTGAACAATTAAAGACTGTTGTATATCGATAATGTAGAGCTCCTCAGTGTGATGTACAAAGAAAAGAGGATGACCAAGGATCGTCGAGGTAGAGACTGGTGAAATCGTTTACCATCAATATATCTTCTGGTACATTCACCAAGCTAACGTAGGTTCCTGTTTTATCCGCATCAAAGCATGTAGTGTTTGAAAATTATCTGATATATTTCAGGTACGTATTAAAAAACTCGTAATTTAAAAAATGTAAAAAAATGGAGCAGCTCCAAATAATTCCGATTACTTGAAAATAATGATATTTAAAAAATATATATAAACGAAAAAGATCAAAGAGATTTCAAAATATAATTTTATAAATTTTTCTCTTTAAAAATACATGTTTTATAGGATAGTTTACAATAACTAAACAATTTCAGAATATTATCGAATATAATTTTTTGAAAAGAAATATAATTCGATAAGCAGTACTTTTAAGATATACGCACAGATGTTTTCCAGAAGAATGTTAATAAGAAGGTTTTATTATATGTACATATTTACATTCTGACATTGTACACGTATATCAAGATAATATAAGCATGAACTTGAAATTTTTGCAGACGCTCGCATTGTCATCGCCGCGCTTTTTATTGTCCTTCGACGTCAAGTATAATTAGTGTCATCATCATTTAAATGATGATTACTGTTTTGCTGCCGCCCACAAATGGAGAAACAATAATCGTTTCGGTGGCAACAAGCGGATGATGGACTACGACGTCATTAGCAATGTAAATCATCTCGTCTTCCGCGCATGAATATATTCCAAAGAGAAGCGATATTCAATTTACAATAAATAATGTAATTATGTAAATACTCCAAAATCCGTGTATATAGAAACTGCACTAATTTGGATCCCGTAATTGGAGCTTTAATTAAAAATGTGATTGTACTATTATAATCTTTATTGTTATCGTTATTTCAAAATGAATTTAAGAATTTGTAATATGAAGATCATTTGTGTCTTCTAGAAAAATAATAAGAAAATCGTTCAAAGAGCAGAAATATAATGAAATACACTTGAGAAGGTAAACCGAATCAGAGAAAAAACGAATATTCATAGGCGTTGTCGGGCACGTCGGCGAGCAAAGGTGTAACGACGACCCACGCGGATCCTACCGTAAATGGAAATCCGACTGACTGACAAGTTATTACTCATGATGAAAGAGGATAACCTGATGTGTTTAATTTTAGATTAAAGGAAAAATACCGATCATTGCAAAAACATGTTTGCTCTGGTAAGACTCATATTAAGTCAATTACTATGTAATAGTTATTTCCATCTGTAGCTTGGTAACTAAGTGTCATTCGGTCATATAAATCTATTAGTATAATCCGCAAAAAATCCATTTCAATATTTAAATTCAAAGGAAAACCCAGTGTTCAGATAATACAACACATGAAAGAGAGCTGCACTAAAAATTTGCTAAAAAAAGCTAAAAGAAAAAAATTAAATTAAGTATCTCTTAGTATTTTCCAAAGAAACGATAGATATGTTCGTTTCGAATGATTGAACAACGTCTCATGGTCGTAAATATCGATCATTTCACTGGTAAAGAAAATGTTTACCACTGATCATGATCATAGCAGAACGCAGTTTGTGGTACCGGTAAAAAGGTCATGTACTACGATGAAGACGAAGAAAGGAACGTTCGATTTCACTGAAATGCAGGATGAAGAGATGGTCATTACATACAGGACTTTCACCAAATTAGTAAACATTTTACGTCGTGTATGTCTCCCTGCATAATGTTTCGAAAAGTTTCAGAAACTATACGTGAGCTGGAGAACTTGCGTTTTCTCGAAACTACATATTTCGTGCGCATTATAAGATTGTTTATCAGATTACAAATCGTTAAAATCATACGTTCAAGTGAATTTATATATATTAATATAAATTACTAAATACACAATTTAGTTTTAATTATAGCATTGGAGCACTAATTAATGAATCACATTAATATTAAAAGAAAAAAACTTAGAAATATTTGACGATGAAAATCAATTTAGGAAATTTTATCTAACATAATAAATAGACGATAACTTGATAAGTATAATTTGCACATTAATAATGTTAATAAAATGATGATAAAACGCTCTTTTATTCATTGTGAAATTACAACAAACAGTATTCGCCAACCATGCAAAAATCTTTTTTATCGACTTAATTAGTGGTGTTGAATTCTGCATGAGTTGAGCGAACACTTAATAGATTCTTGACGTGTTTCATTTAGTTTTAATTATGTTGTTAAATTAACCGTTAATAATTAAAGCCAGGGAATATTACGACGAAAAAAATATGAAAAACTTATCTTGAAGAAATTGTAAGGTATGCTATTGAAAGAATTCGTAATATTCTTTCGCAAGCGTATCATGATTGTAAATGACCAAAAATAAATATCTTATAATTTAAATATATTATAATAAGTCCCTGAAAAAATATGTATATATAGATGAAGATTTCAAAGTTTTCTCACCCGAAACTCCAAAGAATCCATCGCACCATCCGAGAGAGATTCGTAACCAATTCGACTCGTCCACACGAAATATGGAAGTAACTTTTTCTCAAAACATGGTAGTCCTCGCATGACGATTAGGAACAAGTGACGCTCTTCGAAATCGGAACTTTGCAAGGTCACACTGAGATATTCGGAAATTAACACTCGCGGTAGACAGATACCGGCCTAGCTGAGTGTCTGGCTGACAATAGCAGAGTGAATGACCCTACCTACTTGAATCGAATGTGAATGGAACGTGAGTGGATCCTATAAGTCTTCAGTCTTAAAGACTTGTGAGCGCAGTCCCCCGAACATTCCGAGCGAATAAATCGAGAAGAGGACTTTCCATTTCTATAGATTCCGAATCACTTAATTTCCGTAAATCTACATATTGATTAAATCAGGATTATCATGTAAACATTTACGTAAAAAGCATGAAGAATTTATTTCTATAAGAAGACAAACTTAGATTAGTAATACTAATTTGTGAAAATTACAAAAATTAGCAATTAGCATATAAGTTATTACAATTAGCATATATTATGATTTTTAGATACATAAATTTTTCTTATATGTATTCTTTCGTATCAAATATATTTCTGTCTTCAATAGTTTGATAAATAAACTGCCATAAAAATTGTTTAAATTATTATTAATTGTTTATTTATTTATTTATTCATTATTATTAATTATTGTTGGTATGCGTTCAATATTTTCAATAATTTTAAAATGTAAAATTCTGTAGGAAATTTCTACAAGTTTTTGTAAGGATCGGAATTGTGTATAATTCTTGTAGAGAGAAAATTCTAAGTTATCTAATAAATAATTTCTACTTCATACAAAAAACTCGTCTTGATTATCCTATATCAATATTCTTCTCCACAGATAATTTAAAGTGCTCTTCCGTGTTCTTATTAGATCATTCGCTATCAGTGCTGCGCGATACGTATCTGAATCACCGAAGTTGAAAATTAAAATATAAAGGAGAGCCTAATTTTTACAACCAATTTGTTGCATTTATTGTCTAAATTATTACGATTTACCTAGTTGCTCGCTTCCGGCTACTATTCATTTTTTATTATGCGAAAACTGTTGCAATACCGTGGACATGCGTGACACACGAAAGTCCTCCTGTGGGTCAATTTTGATCAGTTTGTACGCCAATAAGAGTCAATTTTTCATAACGGTACCGAAACGGCGATCGGTCAATCATCTTGGATGTCGTCGTACCGTGAGACGGAACGGTTCCGGAGCCGTGTGACACGCGGAAAATCGCACGTGCTCGCCGACCGTGAAGCTGCATGTATATAGGTAAAATGCATCGTGCACGTGCGGCCGCAGACCGGATTGAGGAATTTCGGCGCCCTGCATAGAACGACTTTGCATTTTTTCATCAAGAGACCGATATAAATAATAGATAAACGAAATATTCAAACTTGTTCTCTTTATATGCTTTTAATACATGATTATTAATTAGCAATATTTAAAAAGATATTAAAAAATTTATTTCACATCTACTTAAAAAAAAATAAAAATTTATATTCCGAATAAAGTAAGTATAATGATAAATAAATCTATCTTATATCTTTTAGAATATCAAAAAAAGAAATTAAAAGATAAACAAAAAATCTTTATCTGTAAAGCGTAACTTAAAAATTTAATTTCTTGAAAAAGTTTAGTTTATCATAGATTTTTTTTGTCGTTGTTATATTAATGGATAAATTCATGTATATGCGAAAAGCTAATCGCATGAGCGTCGCAGATGTATAAATTTACGATGAACTAATAGTGATGCAATAGGCTACTTTAAACTCTTGTGTTCGGAAGCCGACCATATCGAGCGCACCGACGCTCGATATGGATCGTGTGTGTATGTACACGCGATAATTCTCGCGTTATATAGAAAAACCGAGTGACCAGAGGAAGGAAATGGGAGGGAATAAAGGGGACCTGTCCGCAAAAATGTGAATTATCGCTGGAGCGAGTGTGTAGGCTAACCGCTCACGGCCGAACGCTGTGCGTAGGTTGTATCTACACAGGGAATTTGTTTCAGGAAATGCGCGGATCCATTACCTACAGGGCAAATAGTTAGAGAATGTAAGCACCGTAATAATGTAAAAGCCGACGTATTTACAAAAAAAAAACGGTTTAATAACTGGTTTAACCTTTATTATTTTTTATCCAGTAATTATATAGTAATTTGTCGAAGGTAAATATCAAAAATATCGTGTCGACATAATTCTACAGAATTCTTTTAATCTTTTACGTTTCTACGTAATACAACATTAATATCTTTAAATAAAAAAGAATTATAAAAAATTTGATCTTTTTTTATCGAAATGAAATCATCCGAGTTAAATTTTAATTATATATTGGTTATTTTCTATAATTACGTACATAATAAATTATACAAAGCAAATATTCATGTTCAATATTTTAGGTTTACTTTTAAGAACAATTTCAGTGATTATTTTACGTGATAATAAAAATGATAATGAAATATGATAATTGATGATTCCTGAGAACAAATTGAACCTGAATATATCAAAACTTAAGCGGATGGCGGCATTGACGTATTTACTCTATCTGTACTGAGACGCTAACGTTTCGATGACTAACACCGCGTGACACTCTCATACCATGCAAGGCACGTCGGTGACGTAAGCACGTATCGGAAATGCTTATTCCCCTTCAGTGTTACGTGGAATCAATCAACTTACCGACAAAATTAAAAAAACATTTAATATCATGAAAAAATCAATCAGAAAAAAATACTTCAATAGAGCTACTTAAAAAATGCAATATAGTTAGTTTAGTCGAGAAGGCAAGCGGGAATTAAAACCGGTATAATTTCGATGAGTCTAGAGTTCAATACTACAAACATACAAAAATCATCTCGCAATGCTTATTCATAGCAGTGCATGAATAAGCATACATTTCTTTCATTCCATAGAAATGCAAATTGAGATTATCAATTAAATTTTATCGGTTTCGCGAATCTACATCGCAAAATGCATCCATGTAGGATATCTCTAGATATGGGATCAATTTGCAAAATCTGGCAGATTCTCTAACATTTTTCCATGGACTTCAGTATCTCGTTGTCGAAGAATGGGTTACACGGTGTAACTGTTTCAGTAGATACATTCCGCAACCTAATATTTAGTGTATGTATTAACGGATCCCGAGGTTTTCCCACGCGTTAGTGCGAGTCACTCGTGTATGTACATAGGATCGCCTAACAAGGGCCAATAAATTTTTACTCGCTGTCGTGCAACGATCCAGCTAAGTAAGTATCTCTAACTGACAAGCCAACTTTATTTTCTTGTCGTGGGAATGGAAAATAACGCGAGATAACTCGCACAACGTTGTAAATATGATAGAAGTGTTTTTCATATATCCTACGGCCTTAGATAACAAATATTTCTATCACGGAAATAACAGTCTACTTACACGACAAATCCTTTTCACGCGAACGATATTTGTTGATCAACTTTCATAATCATATCTATTTAACAGTGCTATAAAAGCGATATTACCGCACATCTTACTCAGCTCTTCTACTTATCGATGGCATCATCAGCGGCCTTTCACATGATCTCTCTCTCTCTCTCTCTCTTTCTCTCTCGAGGCAAGTAAACAAAACTTGTTATTACCTGGTCGGTACCACCGAAGCTTCCTTCCTCCCAAATCGGATCATCCCATCCGCCCGAGGAGCCCGAGGAACTTCTGCGACCTGGATCCCACGAGTTTCTCTTCAGGTTATCCAAAGAATCCGTGGAGAGTCTCCTCCGGTCGTACGAGCCTCGTCTGCCACTAGAAAGCGGCATCGCCGACTTGGTGTCAGGCCTTCTGAGGCTGCCCGAGATTGAATTTATCGATGACGGATCGCCACTCAAAGTCACGTTTAGGTGGCTCCTCAGATTCCCGCTGGAACCGGCGAGGCAGCTCTTCAGATTCCCGTTGGAATAACTACGCGCCTTCAGATCTCCATTCGACGAGTTCAATCCGATCCTTAGATTCGCGTGGGGATCCACGGAGGTCGCAAAGAGGCTTGCCAAATTCGGAGCAGCATCGCGCCGCGTAGTCGTCGGTCGCTGGAGATTCGTCATCGACTTCGCCACGTAATCGCGTCGCAATGGAGAGTTATAACTTGATATGGTATCCTTCCTGAGACAGCCCATGGAGCGACCTATAGGGTCTTTTCGCAAAGGCGACCCGCCGATGGTGTTTGAAAAAAGATCCTTCCTGTTGTTGATAGCGCTCATAGATGATCCCAAAGGATTCTTTCTCAGGGTACTAGGAAAAGTCGAGGGGTGCAGTTCCCTTTTAGGCGGCGACATCGGTATATTCAGCGAACTTCTTCCGGTGGGAGACGTGGCAGTATAACTATAAGAGTCATGACGTCCAAAAGAATCCTTCCTAGTCGCGTGATGCAGATTACCAAAAGAGCCTCTGCGGTTCCAACAGTTCTCTTTCGCGTGCTTGCCGTGCACCTCACAGCATTTGTCGATTTTAATCTCGTGCTTGATTAGTTCAGGATTGTTCTGCAGTTGCTCCAGTTTGACGTCTCTGAAAAGTTCCTCAAGGCGACGTATAGCCGCTTGCTGGTGTGCCGACGTTGACATTGTGAGATTATGAGAAAATATTTTTTCAAAATGTAAACTCAATTAGAGATTACAGAATCCTTTCTCTTCTCGATCTAGTATTCGACCTTGTAGGTACACAATTTCCGCGCTTCGCTCGCGCACCACATAATTGTTCGAGACACTTATATAGGAATTTGTCCGTTCGGACTGTCTCGCCTGGTGATTTTAACGGCTACCAGGATGTTAATTAGCTCACAAAAACACTTCTCGACCCCGATGTAAGTTAAGAGAGATATTTCGTCTCGTTCTTAATGTTCATCGACCATGTATTCCGTCGTAATATAATAATGCTCCTGCATTACCATAACAGCAATAACCTCTTGAATGGCTTAAAACATTATTCGGTAACGGGGAAAAAATCTTCCATGCATTATTTCATTTCTCAAAACGTTTCCAACCACATTCTCTTGTTACGTTTCAACGAGTTTCAACTTGCTCGCGTATGTACTACGTTTTTATAGCAACAAAAGTGTTCTGTTGTATACCGAGAATTACTAGCAATTCCGTAGTGTCACGATTTCATACAGATGGGGTCACGAGATAAATTTAATTTGCAGTACTTATGTCCGTTTGATACAGTTCTGTACTTACAGTTCGAGATCACGTGAAGGGATTGGCGATCTTCGATTCTACCTTCGCGGCTCGTTAAGTAACCGGCGTGCGCGGCAGCGTGGTAGGAGAGCGATTGTAACGATATGAAAACGCGTGTGCGACGTAACACACGTCTGATGAGGTACTGGAGTACCGCGGTACGTGAGAGACCCGGTGCCTCGAAGGAGCTCTCCGCCATGCGGAGATCCCCACCAAACCGGTGTGCCATTCGTTCAAAAGCGAAGTATCCATATTAGGTCAAACCTTATGGGTTTGTCGCGCAAAATTGCGAGGGAACTGTCAATATGACCTTGACACATTGCGGAATCAGGTCGCCAACGAAGACACGTTAACGTCACTATAAAGTCCAGCTTACCAAACTCGACGAACGATGCTCGATAAACATGCCTGTGCACGTCATTAAACCCATCTTAACTCACATCATGCATATCCTGTGTAATGAGTCACATCGCGATTTCCTTCTTCATGATCAGGTAGATTAATAAACTTGACTAGATTTCGTCAAACCAATTATTTACGGAAAAACAAACTAAAAAAAGTTCGCAAAAATACGATTTTGAAAAGATCGCGTCAAATGCCACATAATAAATTTATTATGGAAATATTTTTATATCTATATGTATATAAAATATTATGTATTCCAGAATCTTTCTAATCCTAACAATTGATTAAATCAATCCATTCATCTATCAATCAATCAATTGGAGAATAGATTATATATAATAGAGCGATTATTTTTAAATGTTAAATACATAATCTTCAGAGCAAGGCTAGGTAAATAAAAACTAAGATAAATGGAATCGAAAAAAAGAAAAGACAAAATTATATTAAACGTAGTACAATTATATTAAGTGTCGATACTTATCTTCCTTATAATTAATCAAAAATGATAAATTCGTAATTGTAGGAGATATAAACTGTATTATATATAACGAAAAATAAAAAAAATTAATATCTTGAGATAAAACACTCAAACTGGCTAAACGATATGCAAAGAAAAAACACTTGTGTTGCAGAGTCTTGCAACTAGAATGGCAAGTGACTCATCTTTAACATATGTAAACACCAATCGGCATTATGCTTTTAAGGAATAGTACTATCTTTTCACGTAAAATACGAAGAATTCCTGTTATAGGAATATAAATTGAAATAAAAATTAACACAAATGCATTAAAATCAAATTATAAAACATATAATCCGAAATTGGCGAAGAAATGCAAGTATATAAAAATAAAATGGAAACTAAAAAAAAAATAAAATTAATTTTTAATTAATATTAATTAAATATATAAAATTACTTTTCGCATTGCTGCTAATTTCACATAAATTATAATCATTTGCATTATTTCCTTTATATCATAGAATCTCAACAAGGTATATATCTCGAACCATTCATAATAGTATTATACTTTCACTTTGAATAAAATTAAAATACAAAAAAAAACTCTTTCATATAAAATACATCGTCAAATTGATTGATCTTTTCATGATCATGATAACTAATACGTTCATATATAAAATTTTTTTTATTGATGACCGTAATTATAGTTAGCGCCATCTCCGGATTAACGGGAAGGCAGAAGAACGATTTGCGAGCATGGTATCTGGTGAACGGAAACGTTCTTTCATGTAGTCAACGAGATGGAGCCGCAATTGCGTTATACTCCATAGAGGCAACACGGATTGCAAGTGTATTTACGTACTGGACATATCGCAATCAAGCAAATATAATTTCTGTAAATAAAGACTACAGTGCACCACAAATTATATTCGAACAATATTCTAAGATCAAATTATGCTTTCTAAGGCATATGTAAAATAGAATTAGAGCAAACTGCATTAATAACTAATTTGTCCCAAAAGAGAATTAATTAGATATACTAAAATTGCTACAAACGTATGTTGTGATTGTATTAGTTATAATTAATGAAGGTATTTAGTTTTGTCACAATTTAATGGTATTAGAACATTGCAGGTGTTGTTATGCTATATTTATTTTCTAATGCTATACCTATATGTATTTTTCAAAAATTACAATCGAAAACAATTATTATTTACATGATAATTTATTTATATTTTAATTTAAAAATTGCAGATTTCAAATTTAAAGAATGTAAAATTTAAAATTTACAAAATTAATTTTAATTAATATATGAACATTAATTCTTTATGCTTATTAATTTTGATGAACATATGCATTAGTAATCCATTTAACATATGAATAAAAATATATAATGACAGCTTATGGACATGAAGTAACATACGATATAAACTGAGATGAGTAATTAGTGTTACGAAAAAAGAATAGCAATTAGATGACCAATTTATAGCACATTTTTCAGAGTAAAATTCGTATAAATATCTTATGCTAACTAGATTGAATATATAATTAATTTATAATTTATAATTAATATAATTTGTAATTAAAATACGGGCATGTTTAATGCCGTAATTCAATATTCTCGGAACATGTTGCGCCCAATATCAAGCTGATATCAGATGCGATGTTTATACCTTCGAGAGCAGAATCATCGCCAAGTAGCGCCACGATTATAAAATTTTATCGCAACTGTCGATCGGTTTACAAGTCACGTATTGTCAGCAGGAAACGTGTGTGCATGTATTTGCAGGTTATCGAGTTACTCGGCTTCTCTTTGACACCTACACGAAGAAGCCTATTCCGGTTCACCTTGACGATTGAAGGTAAATAACGACTTTGCTTCGCATATTGGAAAGGGTATATTCCCTCTTGAAAAAGTGACATGCTCGCAAACACTGGTGTCGCGTTGCATCGGCAGTGAGTTGACATTATCACAATTGTTATGTCTACTAAAGTGCTTGTCAAATCCATTTTAAAGGAACTTAAAGCTTGATTAGGCTAATTCATCTAACTCAGCTCAGCTCGACCTCCCTCCGTGCAGCCATCGACGACCATGAGGTAGTCTCTACGTAACTCTCAGATGACGATAGAATATAATGCGTCGAAAAATCTCAGGAGCACCCACGCGACAGTACCGTTTCTGTCAATAACGCGATGCTTCCTCCAATTGCGAACAACAGATGATAATATCGGCGCTCTTAAGCGTGCGATGTAATTTACATTCTGCAGCTGCGTCATAGCACAATATAATCTAACATTTAACAAGAATGGACATTAGAATTTCGAATGTAGGTGTATGAAGATCTCATCGGATTTTTGCAATAGCCGTTGCGATTTAGTCGTAGAAGATTAATCGTTTAGAAACTTATTTCCTAATAATTATCGTTTAAAGTTAAAATATTATACACACGAAGAAAATTTTATATTTAAAATCACTATAATGTGGTAGTAGCTGCGGTCTTCATGTAAATTATAAGTTTAAATGCTATAGTTATTTTTTTAAAAACAATAATATAACGTAATTTTTACACTTTTTCATAGTAAAAATTTTTTATTACAAAATCAAATATATATAGCAAATTTTGTTTGCATATTATAGTAAAAATTAACTGTTTTCATGTTAGAATATGGCTTAACAAAATAATTACTTTATTTATGTGATAAAAATTAGTATTACCAGAGTAAAAGTTAAGTCGGAATCATGTTGTGAGAGTCCATCGAAAATACAAGACATAGTAAAGTTTAATTTAAAATGGTATTAAAACTTAATATAAAATTTTCTCCGTGTATATATATATATATATTAATGATTATTAAATGTAATAAATCTGATTAAAATAACACTATAGATAGACATTTAGCAAATTACAAAGAGAATTATTGAAATTTGATACTAAATGTTTAACGATTAAAAATAAGTAGAGATAATCTTGTCATTAAATTTTCACCAAGAGAGAAATTGCTCTCTCGCAGCTGTTGACTTTATTAATATAAGAATCAAACACACCGCTGTCATCGCATTTACGACGCGAAGGCCTTAGAGGCCTTACGGGGATCGCGAATGTAGAACGCGAATGGATATTCTCATAACGCGAGGCATGTCAACATGAACTTTCATAGCCGATTCGCAATATTCGCTAAATCGTACAAAGACAAACGGGTGAAACTAGGGAGTCGGTAAGCTACAACGTCGCCGGCACACTTACGCAGAAGCGCAACATTTCAATCTTCGGTTACAGTTGTCGTAGTTTCCGCACTATTCTGACAGTTTGATATATTGCGTCGTTGTTGTCGGCAATATATGGCGAATAAAGAAGAAAAAGGCCTAGATAACTTTACCAAGGTGTGCGTAACTTGTCCTCTCTCGCAGAACAAATGACCAATAAACACCCCAAGAATTCAGAAATGGTAAAAACGATAAATATCAATAAAATACATCAAATGCACGGAAATCGTAGCATTTCTTCGAAGTTTAGGAAGTCAGTAATTATATCGGGAATCTATAAAACGCGTCGTTTACTGCGATTGCCCACACCTATCTGACGTCACGACATTTCCGTGAAATTATTGCATTGCATAATGTAATCGCGTCAATAACGAGGCCACTGAATTCAAAGTACTGATATTTTTTTATACGAGAGTAAGCTTTTCGATTCTTATTGTAACACAATTTCATTATAATATCGTTTTTTTTTTTGGTGACACATTTAGTAATAAAAATAAACTGATTCATTTCGTACATTCAAACCAAATTAATTTATAACGTTCGCGTTTCATTTATTACATATATTTCATTTTAGCTCGATAATTGGCAAAAAATATTTTCTTGCTGTGTGCTGTGCAAGTTAAAATTATTAATATAAATAATTTCTAAACCAACTCTCTATATGAATTCTCCAGAGTCATGCTCTGTATATTGGCGTTTTCAGGATTAAACCGACAGGTACGAAATGCGAAATACGCCAGCAGAAATGACACGGACAGAACATGATAAATGGAAATCAGCTACTAAATCATCATTATTTAACATTATTTCCTTCAAACAGCATATTCGCGTGAATGAGTAACCGAATGATAGCCGAATTTTGCGGACACGTTTAATATCACCTAATTATTTGCCACTTCTATTCATGGTAAACGAGCCGCTCTTCAACTCTTTTCATTGCTGTATCATTTCCGCCATCGGAGATAGAAAAAGCAATTGACATGCAAATTTTCGGCTAACTCCGTGCCGACCGCTATTGTTGTTTTATCCGGCGCGGAAATGCGTAATTTCGTATTGTACATGAACATTGGGCACGAATGTCACTCGTACTCAAATTTTATAAAAAAAAAATTTTGACGCAATAAACCATACTATTAAGCATAAGAAATTCAGAAGCGATTTTATTATACCTACTGATTTCCGATAAAATAAACAAAAATTAAAAAATTGCACAAATAAACGTGTATTTAATAATTAATTAAACTAACTGAAAAAATCATGAATGTTTAATATAAAATACGTTTTAAGAAAATGAGTTTACGAGCAAAGTGAAATGAAAGGTACGAGAAATAAGATCTATCGAGTCAAGTGAAAGGGCATACAGAAGATTATCCAATAGTTAATTGGCAATTGAGGCAATTACAGCGTTTAATTGTCAATTTCTTGATAGCCAGAACTAATCAATAACGAAGAAAATTAAACCAAAAATGTAGACAGTCAATCGACAAAGATGAAAGACTTATATAACAAGAAATAGAAGTTGCGAAATATAAATGATATATTAATAACGACTATCTACAAAAAAATATAATCTGTTAGAAAGATACTAGAATATCATAAACTTAAATTTTTATTCTCTGGTATATCTATGCTAGTATATATGAGATATACTTCAGTTTAATGCTCAATAAAATTTATGAAGCGTGATGTATCTATTTTTAGTAATTCTAATATGTTGTTATACAAACTGGGCGGAGTTTCTACTCACAGATTTAATGCGAACATATCCCGTTGACTTTATCGGCGCATTCGTCTTTTATATTGAACATTATGTTCTTACTCAGCGTAAAAATAGCAAGATAACGATCATAAAATCTTCTCTAAATTATACCGGAAGCGATGTAGAGAGATATAGATTGACTTTATGTGCTTGTGTTATCTCGATCGATTCATGGAAAATGTGGAAGGCGGGTTTCTCTGGTTACGGACGACACTATAAACGTATTACAGCTTTTACGTCAAAGCTTGTAGAAAATATGGAAAGACGGATAGAAAGTACGTTGTATACGTTGTATTGCATAGTGCCAAGCCAGTGTGCATTTTTTGCAACAACGGGACAACGTTACCATACACGCGGTAATAAAATGATCATATAACTCGGAGTAGTCGATACTAATGATTTATGCTTATTACGTGATAACCGAGTGACATGCTACCCGTATTAAATGTCACTATGCACGTAAACATACTATTACGGTCTTGGAAAGAGGAAAGTAGCTGCGAATCGTGTATAGACAGCGACGCAAAAATACGATGATATTTAAAAATTGACTTACCTTCGGTTTGATGACATCGTAATGTCCTTCCGGCACTCTTGAATCGTAAATGCCGCTTGATACCGAGTTTTGCCTCCTGCAAAGAATCAAATATATGACTAACTTAAACATTGCACTATGTTTTGAAAATAAATAAGATCATAAACTTTGTGAAAAAGATAGAAATATACGCAAAAATATTTAAAAAATATATAAATAATACATAATAATAAAAGAAAACAAAAATTAATTTTGTTACATATGTATAGAATATTTCTAGCAAAACGAGGGATTAGAGAAAATTTGTTTTAGAAAGCAGAAAAGAAAGTTATTTCGATGCTAAATGTACCGATATTAAATGACGCAATGCCTCTGAAAGAGCTATAAATTTTCGCGTATTTGTTGCAGTGAAGTTTTTTATTCACGATGTGACTGAAAACTTACGCGACTGGATCCGACCCATTGATCGTAGGCTTCGGCGACTGGATTCCAGATCGAACAGGTGCACTCGTGTGAACGGGCGAAGGTCCTTTACTTCCCAAAGGCTGTTTTATCCTACAAATGCCAGAACAAACACGAACGATAATTCTCGACGGCAATCAAGTTTCATCACACGCAATCATAAATTTTCTTAAGGTACGAGGACTTTATGGTTGGAAGTATTTATACGCGATCATCTGTCACTTATTAATCTCTCGTTTCCGCTGATATATTCCAGCGATCTCACTATTAAGTCGGCATAATCCAGCCATCCATTTACACGTAATAGCTACGTATAATAGCTATACGTAAAACGTCTAAATCTAAGAAGCACAGAATCTAAGATTATTCTTTTTCTTTTTAAGCAGAAGTTTAGAAAAAGTTTAATCATAATTTGCAAGATAAATTAAATAAATGTGGATCCATAAAATTTTGAAGATAAAATAATTAAAAATTTTTTATATTTAAAAGTTATTATTAAAAAAGATAAAATATATATTATAGGAGATAATTTTTTATTAAGACATTTATATGTTACAGATAATTTATTTGTTTTTGCTTCTCAGGCATAAAGAGTTTCTCTACCGAATCATTAGATACAAATAATGTATTATATCCTGTTTAACGTCTATTCTTTTTCTAAAGAATAGGCTTAGGAATTAGCTGTAACCGGGATTTTCATACAGAAACAGAAATGAAGAAATCTAAGAAGTCACGAGACCTTTCTCAACCCGAGCTATTACTCAAGCGAGACGTGATTTATTAGGGATTCGTTGTCACCCTCCGAGTTCTAACACGGAAAAACGAGACGTTGGTCCATGTTGACCTCTGCGAACTTAGACTTGCCTGCCATCCAGAGAGGCATGAACAACGGATTAAGTATCATCTCAAGTGTAATCTCAAATGATGCGACGTGCATGAACGACATGTAATAATTCATAAGTTGCATTATCTCTCGTGAGACTTAACGTATGTAAAATTTCTCTATTTTCTCAAAGTTTCTCGCACTTATTATCAACCGCGAGAATCGACATAATTGTTCACTTAGAGGTGAACCAATTCCATAATGGCGTTTGGTCGTAAAGGAGCTGTCAGTTTTTTCAACGTAACGGTTTAACACATACAGATGATTTACAATCCGACATTCTCTAAATCACTGAAACAATCTCTTCAGTCGATCATCGCGCGATGGCTCAGTTTTCGTTACCGTTATACAAAATCGCGCTGCATCACGGCGCGTGCTGCGTTCTCAATCGAGGTAACGTTTTCCGATGCGACATGAGCTCCCGGCATAGCTTCACAAGCTCAGCAAGTTGCATCTTTGCTGAGCAAGTTGCGGCTTATATGTTATACAACACAATAAGTATGATTGAGCCATATTCATGGAAATCATGGTAATCAATTAATATTTGGGAATCGTTAATCTATAAATATATGCGTACTCTCTAAATTCTTTGGAGCGGAATCTCACTCTGTAGAGTGAAAATTGAGCCAGTCTTGAAAAAGAGGGGTTCAATTTTCAATCTTTAAAAGTAAGATTTCTTACTCTAAAAGTTTTAGGGATTAGAAAAATATATGCGCAGATTATGGCGACGTCGTAGATAATATTTATCATATGTCAATCTAAAATAAGCGTTTTACACAGTGTATCTTTTTTAAAAACAACAGCTGTAGATTTATTTGAAAATAGATTGTTAAGAAATTGGATTAGATCAAGAAGAATGGGCGGTTTTTAAAATCACTTAAATATTTATCGAATCTGAATCGTAAACTTTTTATTAAATTTTTTTTCTTTTAAACGTTTAATGAAACTTTTAAAAGAAAAAAATTAATATCTAAAAATCATTAAAAATTAAAATTTATTTGACATTTTGATCGAGAACGTCAGTATACTACGGTAAATGTCACCGAGCGATCAAACGAGTAATATTTACCGACTTATGCACGGCGGCGTGGAACTGACGCTCCGGAGACTGCACGTGCTGCTGTGACTGTTCTGTTTATTATAAGTCGGCCGATTGTTAGGAGGCTGCACGCAGATCCGTTCGGCGATGCGGAATCGCGGCGTCGTCGGTTTGTGATAAATCATGCTTCCTGCACGTTTCTCACCGTCGAGTTGTAATGCGTCTTCACGCCTTCATCGCCACGTATAAAGTTTCCTTTGCGCGGACAATTTCTCGCACGACAAAGGTTTTTCGACGAGCGAAACTCGAAGGTCGATGGTCCCTCGTGGTCGCGACGGAATGCACTCGACGATCGACACGACTCCAAGACGCGATAAAAAAGAGCGAGAGTACGATTTGACCGCTCGAGAAGCCGCGGAATTCGTTTCGTTTTGCTGTTGAGACTGGCGTGCAAGAGCAGTCACGAACAAGCGGTATGTCGTGTGTTGCAGCAGCTGCAGCTGCGGGCGGTACCGAACCGATACTGCCGGCCAGGAGGCCCAACGCGACGTGGAGTATCTCGAGGGAGCAAGAGCGGCGGCGGCAACGGTGGTGGTGACTATGATTCGCCTGGCAGCGGCATTAGGCACGACTGAGCTCAGGCCTGTCGGAGCTGCGAGACTCCGCTCGTAATAACAAAGCGTATCGCGAACCTATCAGAGGCTGCTTTGATTCCCTCCGGTCGCCTGCATGCACGGTGCATCCGCGGCGATCAGCTGTCGCTGTGCGCGCAACCGCGATACATCGTGAATACAATTTACATCGAGAGGTGTAGAAAGTTTTGCGGACTCTTAGGGAGCTTAAATGTAAATGTCGAGGTAAATGGGATAAGGTGAGAAAAACATTGTTGTCTGCTCCTTTAACGGAGTAAATAGCGTGACGACATCTCGCTCTCTTTCATGCATTTTGATAAATAGAAAGTTAAGAGGTGAACATCGAGAACGATTAGTCAAATAGAAATGTATGTGTATACGAAGCGTTAGATAATAAAATTACGCGAGAAGTTTCATAGTTTTAATTTATATGCATCTCGATTGCCATTTGTTTGCTTGAACAATGTGAATCTTAATGTGTGTGATGATTCTAATGAACTCTTATATCCACTTCTACCAATGTAATTTAATCTTAATCTCGGTTCAACTTGTTCTTCATCTTTTTCTGAAAAAAGAATTAGAAAAAGATGAAGAATAAATTGGTGGGAACAGGCATTAGTAAAATATTTTAAGTATCCAGATAGCTTTTAAGATATTTTATATACCAAACAATTTAAAAGAATATAAATGTAAGAGAGATATAAAATTAAGGCTGGTAAATATAAAAGAGAAGGCGTAAAATTGGGGGGGAGGGGAGAGGGAGCTGATAAATGTAATGAAGAAGACGTAAAATTAGGGCTAGTAAAATTTTTTTGATTGAGCTATTACTTTCAACTGGATAATAATTTTCGAGCGAAAGAACATCGAGCGCGCAAATAATCGCTTTCGAAAGAATTGCGCGAGGAACATCTGGCAGATGTCCCGCTTCGAGAAACAGAAGTTACAAGCGTCTCACAGTTATTTCTCGCAGTTAAAATAATACACACGAGTTATACTCAATTTCACAGCATATCGCTACACTTTCTGCCTTATACCAGCAACGGACATGAGTTCCTATGAATTTTTAAATGGCGTTCAACGTTCAGCTCGCTCGTCAGCAAAAGGAATTCTTCGTTCTGCTTTCTTAAATCATGTCCGCGCATCAAGCTTTACATTGCCGACACGAAATCCCGAAGCAATATCGGTGCACTAAATTCCCGTTTTTTCGCGTTCTTTCCTGCTTTACAATCCTACATTTGTCCGCAATCAACAAACTTTCATGACTCATTCCGTTTCGAAACGTATGGCTACGTACGCTTACGCGATATGAAATTCGTAGTAATCTTATTGCAACACTACGCGCGCGAATATATTTGCAAACATCATGTATTGTTTATATATTTGCCTTGAAAAAAGATTTGATAAACATATTATTGATGTACGTTGAGATAATCATTAAATTAATACAATCATTAATAATTTTATAATAATTGTTTCATCATCAAAAAATAATTATTTTATTCTGTTTAAACTTTCTTTTCACATCTTTGATTTTGTTTGATACATTTTTAATTATAGATATTAAATATATGTGTGTTGTATTTGATAAAATATTTTATCGTAAACCTGTAATAAAGTTTTTCGATACTTCCATAAGTTTACTTATTACATAAGTAAACTTGTCGCAGGCAATTATAAAAGAAATTAATTACACAATTATATAATCGCGCTTGGTAACTTAATTATGTAATTAATTGGTCTTTTGACCGCATGAAAATTTACACAACAAATAAACTCGTCGATGTAGAACGGTTATTCAAAGCGGATTTTGTTTTCTATTCATCTTTACCCACAACACCTGGAGTGTTCAATGCTAACGAGGCGCTTTTAATTCAAGCGAAAGAGAGAAAAAGAGAGACTGCCTCGCGATTACTTCGTATTCCGATGATGTTCCAACAAAGCCTCGTTTGTTACCAATGACGACCGCTCGCGCGTTCTAATTACGCTCTGCATCTTGCCGTATACGCACAAGTAGGTGGCTGCGTTACAACGGATGAACAGCGCCGAGACCGTGATGTTAAGAGAATCTGAAGACTCATCTTTGACATCGGCAGAATGTACCATCAAGTCGAAACAATTTTTCGCCTAGTTGAGGAAATTCGACGCGTTACATTTACGTGATCGATGGTAAAAGCATATTTGTGCCACGCGACATTCTTGACAGTGTAGCATAAATAGAATGTGGAAATGAAATTGTCAGAAAGACCGACAAGTAACAGCATCTTATGATGAGTCTCAATCTTATGTGTAACTTTAACAATTTTACGATATATTTTTCTGATACTCTTTATATCCTTTCAAAGATATTTTCTAAAAATATTGCATTATTACGTACTTTTTCCTCTAATTCTACTCGAGTACTTGAAAACTTCTTTTTTCCACGTTAATTTGCTTCTAAAAACTATATTTTTCGAATTTTATATTTAAAAATGATTTTAATTTCAAACATTCATTTTAAAAATAATTTTATAGATTTTTTTCTTAATTTTATTGAATTAAACAAGAATTTCTCTAGTTTTCCGCTTTTTAAAAGTCATAAAATAAATTCAAGAATGTTTGCATAAAAGTAAAAATTTCTTTCGAGCTATGTCATTGTTTTGAAAGATGACAGAATGCTTCAAAGGTATTTCAAAAGGAGCTTTATGTGTCGTTAACAAAAACAGAAGGTGCCATCCGATAAATCTAGCGAATCATCAAGAATAACCACGTTTGTTGAACTCGCCAAAGGATCAAGGGCTCTCATTCGGCCTCCATCTCGTCGACCGCGAAACGCCACCGTCTATATCATACGCCATATTTCGCCGTTAACGAACTGCCAGACACTCGAAACTCCTTTGGACTCTGAGTTAATTCCTCGATCCATTCCACGAAAACGTCAACATTATTACTCTAGCCAGTCTCATTAGTATGTTCATGAAAACGTAAGTGCGAATGAAAATACTATTCAACGGTATATGATGAAATAATTATTACTCAGAAAATATCCCGTAATGTGCTCATAGGTATATTTTAAGCTAGCTTCTCTAAGCTAAGATTTCATAAATAAAAGATAAAACTGTGAAATGTGATGTAATTATTATTACAAATTATGAATGTGATGTCAATTTTGATCTAAATTATAAAAAATATTGATTAGACTAATGTAATCATTGATATGTAAATATAAATAATGAATTTAATTAATAATCTGTATTCCAATTTATGTTACCACATCTGTTTCTAAATTTTCGTGACGTCATTGATTTTAAACATGAATGATATAATACACGTTTGTAAATTCGAGATAAGTGTGCAAAATTTTTGTGTTGATATACACTTTGCAGAATGTAGTCACGCATATGAATGAAATAATGTGGCCATAAATATGGAGGTATGCGCGTGAATCATCGATAGGGCAGGATCGAGCCGAATGGAATTGTACGGTCACCGTTTTGCTGTACACATGCATCCGGTATCCGGTTCGAGCACGATGTCAGCAGTCGATGCCAATGAACCGTGATCAAATTCCGATTTCGATTACTGGTCTCTGTACGAGCAACGTTCGCTTTCTCGAAGGTTGTTTCAATCAATTGCGAAATGGCATATGAACAGGCATTAAAATTATTTCCTGAAATCGAACTGGTATTCATTAAAAAAATCTATACAGGAAGTGTGTGGAATTTAAACAATTTATTTTTCAATGCGTTCAAGTCTTTCAATTGAAAAAAAATTGAAATTAAAATTTTCGAAAAATTCTTAGAATAATATTTTTCATGTGAATTATTTTAAATATTTAATCAATTTTTAATTTGTCAAATTTATTTTAAATATTACGATTATTGAATATGATTTAATAGATTTCTGGAATAATTGATTCTACGAATTTTATACAGACTCATCTTTTGAGAATTTCTCTAAGACTTCTTTTAGTTCGAAAAATTAGATAGAAGTAACCGAAATAGTCAAAATAAGTTTTTTCTACCGATTCTCGCAAGAGGGTAACAGTCTATTTTAATCATCACATCATCGGAGTCTAAATCTAAGCTGCTATTCTCAGCACGCGTTTTACCATAATAAACGCGACAAAGGCATTTCGCTATCGCCATCTGTTGGAGAATGCAACGAGCTCCATCTTTTCATTAGGTGCATTCGATGCAACAGGACCGATGTAGGCAATACTGACAGTACATATATTAAATATGCAGTAGTGCCATTTAAAAAATATCGCATGATATCTTAAACCGCATGTTTTTATGCTTCATTAAGCGAAAATATATTATCTTTCTGGCAATTTCAGAATCATAAATATCACATATCTTTACGATTCTTCGTCGAAATTATTTTTTTATTTAAATGTAACATTAAAAAAAAATCACTCACCCTTCTCCCTGAAGTCTATTATCTGCTACTTGCATAGGTAACGGTGCAGTTAACTGTCTGACTAATTCATCCCTCTCCCTTTCCTTTTGTTGGATAGTCTCCTGCAACCTTTGCTTCTGTTTCTGGTATTCTTTAAATAGGCCACCATTGTAACTTTGTTCGAGGTTGTCGCTAGGAGCCACCATCGCTCTAATCGGTATCACGGATGGGTCTGTAATTTTAGCTGCGACTCCCGTGGGTTTTTCCGCCAAGGAATCTCTTCTGGAACTCCTGGCAGTCGAAGGCGCTGGCGATTCTCTTCCAGCCACTCTGCGCTCCGGCGTGGATGTCGCTGAAGGATCCATATCCACGCCTACATTACAAAAATTATAGAGTTTTGAGATAATTTAGGAGCTTTTTACATGATATGGAACTACACAGATATACAAAACAATACATTTAATAAATTTATCAGTCGTGGAAATAATAAAATTAATCTTCCCCCCCAGCCACTCTGCGCTCCGGCGTGGATGTTGCTGAAGGATCCATATCCACGCCTACATTACAAAAATTATAGTTTTGAGATAATTTAGGAGCTTTTTACATGATATGGAACTACACACATATACAAAACAATACATTTAATAAATTTATCAGTCGTGGAAATAATAAAATTAACCAAAATTAAATAAATTAATTGGAATAATCAAGCATATATTATTAAACATATATTACATGATTAGGATAAAAAATCTATCATTTTTTTATTCAAATCTTTTAATAATATTTATGATATTCCATTGTGCACAAAGCAAAATGACTTAAAAACTTATAAATATAAAATGTATTTTATAATCTTACCATCAGGGCTTTTGGAGTGTCCTCGAGTCCTCGGCGGAGCCTTAGGTTGAGCATTCATCGCGGTCTCTTGTATCGAGGGTAATTGTTGGAATTCGGCGTAATTCGAGCTAAGGAAGACGTCACCCTCATTCTCGAAGAGCCTATCGACGCTAGTATTCATTAATTTGTTGTTTTTAAATCCGGTTAAATGGAAGCTAGCGAACGACGACCTGGACATCGGGTTTACGTCGCCGACGGATAGCGCCATAAGCGCCGCTGATGGTATGGATGTGTTCTTAGGACTTCTGGGCCCAAGACCAGCTTCCAAAGCCGGCACTAAGCTACGAGACATCATGTCTGCGGCGGATCTCGGCCTAGTAAACGGCATAGCGCTGTGCGGAAAAGTCTTCGGCTTGATCGGCGTTATCAACATATGCTCCGTCCACGAAGTCTCCAAGGAGGGCCTCTCCAGGCGTTCCACGTCGACGTTCAGGGTTCTTTGTGCAAAGGGTACGGCGAACGTCTCAGGAGGTATACTTTGAAGCCATGAAAGTAAACTTAAGTCCGAATCGCTAAAACCCACGGATCCATCCAGTAGCCTCGAAAAACTCATCTCTACCTATAATATAAAGACGTACGAAATAAAACATTTAAAAAAATGAAACTAAATAAAATGCGTACTATATATCGTTTCCTTACTTCAAAAGTCATACAACTAAAAATTGTAATTTTCGAATTATTATCATGAATGAGTCAGGTAAAAATTATTTTACGAGTATCAATCATTAAAAGTAAACTAACTTAACTTCAGTCCATCCGCCAAATACATGCAGCACTTGTATCATTTTTAACATTTTCAAAGGGATCACAATATTTTCTACAAGTGTGATGTATGTTAAGTTTTTCGTAAATAAGAAAACTCTCCTACAAAGAACAATTTAGTGTCAAGACAATTTTGGTTATCAAAGTTTGAAGAAGAAATTGTTTTTTTTAAAATCATTTTAGCTAATAAAAGTAAATATAAAGTGTTGATGATATATAGAGTTATGCCACTTTTAATAAATATATATAGAGTTATGTCACTTTTAATAAATTATTCTAGGTTTGTAATAATTTTTTTTTGTAGAATATCAAAATTTTCAACTCAAAAAGAGTGATTTTCTAAGAGTTATAAAATAAAAATGACAGAATTGACATTAGATCATGTTTATTGTAAGGTACACTTTTTGCCGATATTGTTTGATTAGTCAATAATTTTCTATTAAGTTGAAAAATAGTTCTGCCCCTTTTTTGAAAAACTTAATTTTTTAAATTGCGTCACTTTTGAAGTAAGGAAACGATATAAGAATAAGAATAAATGTAAATATATATATATAACGTGTATAAATAAATTATCTAACATTTTATTAAGTAATGATATAGTCTATGTCTACGTAAAAAGCAAAAATAATTTTAGTTCGATGTAGTTTGGGAGAATTTTCAATATTCTTTATTAAAATAAAGCAAAAAGAACAGACGAAAATCACCTGTTCGCTTTCTTTCGACCCAGTAGCTTTCGCTTGACAATAATTTACGCAGGATTCGTACAAAATGCCTTTGATGATAAGCTGAATAAGCCGATCGTTTTTCGCCGAGGTAATTGGATATGCGGAGTCGGCACTCTTCCTATCACCCGGCAGGAACTTCTCTACCAAAGGATGAACCTCGCGGAAACATTGCACTCTCGCATTACTGGGATTCCAATCCTTGTACTGCAGATGATCTGTTAGCCGCGGCAGAGTAAGCAACAGACACAGGCTGCTGTACTCCTCCTTGGAAGGCGCGACCTTTTCGAGGTCGCTCAACACCTTGACGACTTCTTCTACGGCATTATCGACGCTGCCGTTCGTCCCAGCGGCGATAACGTTCGCCTCGGATTTGATGCACAATAGCTCGACATATTTGTGGCGCAGGATCGAGTACGTGAACTTCCTCATGTCGAAGTCCGACAGCGCTTCCAGCGGTTGGATGAACTCGAGCACGTCGTCCCATTGTCCGTCGAGGATCAGCTGGCGCAGGAAAAGCACATCGTCGCTGTACTGGCCGTTTATCACGCCGGTCTCGCGTTCGAGTGAGAGCTGCGAGATGTGAAGGTCGCGGCTATGGAGGAACTCCAAGGTCAGGCGCACCACATCCTCCTCGCGCAGCGTCAGATGCGCCGCCGGCATCACGTACCGAATACGCAACCTGGACCATTTCATTAAAACATAAAATAGCATATCGTGCCTCATAATTTTCATGTATCGTATGAGGTCATTGAGACCAACATATAGAGAGTTTATAAAAAAATATTTATTTAGAATCTCTAGAGGTAAATTATTGAAAAATTATTACGCTCATATTGAATTTTTTATAGAACGCTCTTAAAATCATGTTCTGTTAATTGAATTATTTTATAAAAATACATTCCAGTTTCTGTAAAATATTTCTGATTTTTCGAGTTACAATAGCTTCGTAAAGATGTAGAGAAAATTAAAATATTCGTAATAATAACACTACGATTTTTAAATATAATAATAACATTACGATTTTTAAAAGTTGAATGTATATTGCCATAAAATAATTTTTACATTTAGGAAGCTTCATATTGATAATATGAGAAAATTAGATACCATTATCTAAAATTCAATTATAAAGATGAAAATTTTGCTTTTTAACTCCCCATCTTTAAAAACTTCGCATGTAAATGCAATACAGTATTGTGAAAACGACTTTTCATTCTGAGAAATATTAAAATTATAGAGGATATTAGAAATAATTTAACACCGTACCGCTATAGTGAGTATTACTATGTAATATCTGGAAATTATGAAATTGCTTCAGGAATTTACCTCTTGATTTCAAACTTCGCGTGCTATAACGCGAGATAACGATAAAACGCAGACGAAAGCTTGCTTAGCGATATTTATATTCAGAGTGGCCCGCAGCGAGAGGGAAGTCTAGATCAACGTCTCGGCATCCAGCCACCCACTTACGCAATAATCAGGGCACGTCTACGGGTGCGCTGGCCCTGAAGTGCAACGAACTCTCGCGAGGAAGTACTATTTCGTGCATTCCATATATGCATATCATTATTGGGTTTCGTAATCGTGCGTTTTACAACAAACGGAAGTCCGAGTCAAATAATCCACACGAATCGTGATGATCGTTACAGTTCTTTCGCAAGTTAACTGTTAAGCAAACACATGCCGTTTACGACATAACGCGAGCACGCGCTTTTTTTCAATTAGCAAATGTAGTAATTTGCATTAACGATGTTTCCAGAATGCAAATACGAGAAATGCTATAGTTTTTAAAGAACATTTGATGACGTTCATATTTTTGGCTCGAAACGATTTTTCAGTAGCCACAATGTGCAAACTGCTCAAATTACGGAATATACGAAATTCCTAACATCAGCGATTCTATGGGTATATTTATAGTTGGTGACAGACCGAGGAGTCGTGTCAGTCTCGGACGAACAGCAAGAGCAACAAGAAACGATGTTTCCGTATCGGGGATTAGTGAGTAAATTTTTCTGATATATATTTTACATTTTACTTAACATTTTTATAAGCTTTTAATTTCTGAAGTTAAAACTTTTCATAATTAAACTATATATCATCAACATTAAGCAGAAATTTTGTAGAAATTAATACATAATGATTAATAAAGCATTAATTTCTTTTTTGTATTTTATTCTTCGTTTTTTTATTCAATTTTTATATTAAAAAAAAATATATAATATATAGTAAAATAATACTCTATACTCTATAGATATAATCTCACTCAATGATTTCAAACTGTTTAATAAATACCATAAATACTTTAGGGAACAAATTTCTATCGTATTGAATATCTATTCACAAACAATCTGCATGAAATTTTCTTAATCATTCCAGTTCTTAGCAGTGACAATCTCGTTAACAAGTGTTGTACTTGCCGATGTCATCGTTCAACCCGGTTATGACCATTCCGGCAAAAATCCATACTATTCGCAACCTGCTTCGCACCGGATAAACTCTCAGACTGAACAATATCACACGAAACAATTACCGAACCAAGAATTACGGTACCTTCAGAGTGCTCGAACGGTGTATCCCTATCATGAATCCAAAGATTATTCGTCAAATCAAATCGTGGGCTATCCATATCATCCATTCCATCATTATTCACCGAGGAATCATCCACATTACGCAAGGATAGGAAGCCATGGATATTCGCTGCCTTCAGTATTCGTCGGCTATCGACAACCTTCGGTAAGTGCTCATCATATTGTTAACTTGACATATGTTTCATTCATTTAACTTCGCAATATTTTATTATCATTTTTCATTGATATCTTAAATTTCATTTAATTTGAAGAGTAAAAAATATAAAACCTAATATCAATTTGACTTGTGCAATAAATATATACATCATTATATTACAAAAGCTTTTCTTTGAGTAAATTATAATTAAATACTGATCTTGTACATGTAAATTGATCTTATAACTTATTGAAGATTTCTTAAAAACGACATTTCCTCAGGTAGGACACTACCACGGGGGTGGTCGGTACCACGGGGGTGATTGGTACCACGGGGATCGGCACCAGTACAGAAGGTCACTTGACTCCAATTCTACAAACACGGAATCCAATGAATCTGCGAACGTTGCACATGACAATGATGTGGCCTCGAAGTCGCCCTTAACCGATGATAAACATCCTAAAGCCACCGACTCGTTACTTCCAGAACACGAGCCTACTGATACTAATGGTAAATACCTTAAAGAACAAAAATAAAGTTCGATATCTCCATAGGATAATTTAATATGCTATCTATGTACTACTTATTTCCGCGAAAGTCGTGTGACTCCAATTTATATATGCATTATATGAATTCCAATGAAACGCAAACGTAAATTAATGTATCGATATTAATATGAATCCATATTAATATGAATTGATATTAATATGAATTTTCAGTGTAAACTACTTAATTACAGATAAGCATGTGGAGAACCGTCACATCACGATTGAACCTGTAATAAGTGTACCACGTTTATTCGGCATATATCCACAAAATATACAGTTCCCTGAACAACATGCAAGCGAAAACACAATGCAAGGGATTATGAAATTTTCTTCCAATCCGAGCACGTTAAATCTCGATGAAAATTCTCAGGAAAATAAACAAAACGCAAGATCACATTGTGACGAAAATTCACGTCTTGTTAGCAATAGGCCTTTTTCACATACACGGTTCCCTGGAGACTATACAAGCGAAAACACAATGCAAGGGGCTATGCAATTTTATTCCAATCCGAGCACGTTAAATTTCGATGAAAATTCTCAGGAAAATGATCAAAAGCTAAGATTACGTTATGACCAAATGTCACGTCTTATTACCAATAGACCTGTTTCACTTATAAGATTTCCAGAGGAATTCGAACCTTCGAATGATGATTGTAATAGTAAAGCTGCACCTCGGGCACAGACAGATGATTTTAGTAGACTAAATAACATGAGACATCAGTGGCCGAAATACTATGACACATATACTCCATCATATATTTCACCTATTACAGGACCTAAGCCTCCCCCCCCAACACCGAAGATGATATACGATCTTCTACATAAGATGGTAAAGATTCTCATATTAATATAATTTGTGTTTAATGTCATTAGAAATTATTTTTATCCAATTTATAGAGAAATTTAATTAGTTATTACGACTGAAATAATAGGGATCTTTTACGTAAATATTTTCCAATCATCTCACAATTAAATTTGATTAATAGAATTCACTATCTACAACTTTAATATTGAAAAATACTCTTTTCTGCAATACAAAGTATGTAATATTTGTACATGATTATGGTATACTATAAAATATCTTATATAACATTCTCAGAAAGAGACAAAAAATGTTTTTACAAATAGTTAATAAAATGCATTATATACGTAGATGCAGGCCGCCAAACAACAACAAAGTATGATCACAGTTCCGACAAGACAAGACAATATAAAACCATGGACACCGGATACCAGTGAAACAACACGTAATCTCGAATCGAACCTACCTGAATCATATATTCCATTAGTAAGTGATTTCGATCAAGGTAATTATCCGCACCATTGTTTGAATTGCTATAAGGATCCAAACTATTCTTCGGACAACTATAAGGACAATTCAGATTTCCAGAGAAACTCTAATTCAGCTTATAGTATCGAGCCTTTAATTTCGATCCCTAACAATAACCATATCCCTAACTATGATCCTAACTATGCCCCTGACATCGATATCTCTGATGTCCCTGATTATCAAATTGACGAAGATTAGTGCTCGGAGAAATTTGGCACCGATGATACCGCAGACGCAATCTTTATACGCATACAATTACCCGTCGGGAAAGCAAACGCAAGCTATTCTACTAGATTATAGATAACTACAACAACTATCCAAGTGATACGCCACTTTATGACACGTTTTCGTCACCAGTTTATTATTAGTAAGGCGCTTCTATAGATATGACGCTGTTATCGATTTCTGCCACGTTACCTTGAAGTAACGAGTCGATTGACCATAATGATTTTCATGTTCTATTTATTATAATTACTCTCATGCACGCATAATTTTTTATAAGCACACATCCTCCGTCCATTCGGTAATTGAACTTTTATATACAATTTTCTAAATAAGGAATAAAATGTTTTATTTCGATGTTAAAAGTCTATGTACTAAGATTTTAAATAAATGTATTTTATGGGAACATTATATATTCTCTTCGTTATATTTTTTATGCGCTGTAAATTTTATCATACCTATCATAAAATTCCTAATTACTATTTAAAGTTATCCGAATTTATACAATATTATAATAATTTTGTTATAATCTTTTTATTCTAAGTTTCTAACGCGCTTAAAAAAATATTAACCGAAGTAAACGGTTTAGTAGCACAATATAAAATTAATAATACTAACTGTAAGTGTAAATCTAAAACATCCTTTTGATAGATAAGTTAATCAATGAGAACACAGTTTCACGATTAAATAAAGACCGATGATATTCAGATTACATATCCAAAATCATGAAGTTTCATCATGGAATAAATTGGAAACACTTTCGCCAATAATCCTAACTTTGATTGTAGCCGATAAGCATACACAGCGATGAAACGAAAATTCAATTTCAGACAATTTGCTAGGAGTTAATTGAGCCGAACGCGGGGATCGTAGCGCTGTCTGTAAAATGTGCGAATGCCTACCGGAAAAGGAGGGCAAATACTGATCGAGCAATTTCTGACTCGACACCGGGGTGCATCTCGCTTTGATGGAAAGCAATTTCTTCGATTCTGTGGAAAGCTGTTCTCGATACGCGAATGTTTATCTTTCGTTATTTTTGTTAGTAAAACAAATATCACAAAGTTGGAAACGGGATAAAAATTGATAGGAGAATTATATTTGTTTTATATTTGCGCGAATAAGATTGAATAGCAAGTTCTAACAAACTTCAGAAGTAACATTAAACAAATATTAAATAATAACTTGCGGTTAACGTTTTTAAAATTAATTGATGGTAATCGCAAGGTACATTGATCGAGATGCATCATTGATCTCTTCAAATGGATACGTAATGCATGGCGGACAGCTGCCGGTTGTAGCAGGTCATAAACTTATCTTATTATAACGCGTCGAGGTAACGGAGCACTGAGGTGTTTAAAGTGCGCTGAAAGTTATGAAACGAGACATAAAAAGCACGCACCGTGTTTACAGCGATGTAATCGTCAGCACTGTTGCATGAACACTATCATAAAATAAATTCGGTCTTTTGTACATTAATCCTAAACTGAGTTTCGTCTAAAGACCTGATAAGAGTCTGGTATGAGAAAGCCATTTTTAATTGGTCCATCATGTTTTAATAATTCCTGAGAGAAAGAAGAAAAGAGAGAGAGAGGAAATATAAAAAAAGATACAACAGAATGAAATAATAAATGTATATCCTTCTCTCTTGCATGATTTTGTTAAAACTACTAGGTACCTTACATACAAAAGTATGACTCGTGTCCAGACTCTTAGAGGATCTCCTGCTGCGTCCACTTTCAAATTGTTTTAAGTTAATGACGTTGTAAAAATTTTAATGATAAATTTAAGACGTAATAATGACAGCTTTATTTGTATCATCTTACACAAGTATTAAATATTGCTGTTACATACAATTGATTTATTTGAAATTTAAAGGGAAGTCAAACGGAAGTTACGAATTGTTGGTAAAATGTTCCACAACGTTTGGCAAAATAACGATCAGAAGAATCAGCCGATACACTTGTAACAGATGCGTTAACTTTGTTACAATTGAAGAGATGGGCGGAATAAAGGTACAATTCTACTTAGGCTTTTTCAGGCAATTAGTTTTTTCATGTATTATTGATCGCAATAGAAAAGTATTGTAACATGTAACTTCTTAAAGACATTAAGGTAAACTAGAGTATTATGGCCATACGGAAAAGATGGCCATAGGCCATAATTTCTTCAATAATTGATAAATAGTGCATTTTTATAGTCATTCTTAAAGATAATC